>NC_137059.1:4850294-4947794 GCF_032717465.1 Coenobita brevimanus
TGATTATCATCATTAGCATACCAAGATAATCATAATGGAAAAGTGTGGCGATTATTGTCAACGATTTTTTAGCGATTTCCAAGCACTACTACACCAAACTATTTAGCTTCCAGTAACCATGTTACTGGACTGTTTATAAATACAGCACTGAAAAGCCTGCTTTCAACATATCTGGGGGGAAGCCTACAAAGGCAGTAACTAATAAATAAGCTTTTTGTGAAGGTAAAATACTTAGACTTAAGTGCTTCAGCAGAAAAATTACTGGTCATTTTATAAACCTATTCTGACAGTAAGTGCATAATCACTAATATTAGTTAAGAGATCTTATTACTTGGCTATTACTATTTTACTACAGCTTAATCAGTGTATTTTTATAGTGCATATGTAAACAAAAATTTATTTTGTGCTATGTGAATATTTAGAGATTTAACGAAAAAATCAGGCATAAATGCACACCATGCAGGGAACAATAAGGGATCAAGGATTTACCGTAACTGACTGTAGCACCAGACAGACATGGAAAAATTACAAAACGCTTGATAATCTAAAAGCTACTTAGGTACAGCACAGCTGCAGATGAGGATCCAGGTGAAATTAACACTTCTACACACACAAACTGTACTACAACTATGAAAGTGGAAAAAAATTGTAAATTGTCACCTGGTCCCCATCATAATGAAAATAAAGTTTGCCGACTCACCTTTTCGTATACTTTGTCGACAAGAATCTGACTCCGGCTAGGCTAGAAGATGCATAGAATGAGAGGCTACGAGACAGAATCATGCACATACAGGAAGCAGTAAATAGGCAAAAATCTTGAAAAAAGAAAAAATTATCAGTTAAGGACATACATTTCATTTAATCAAAAAAATATATTACTCTAAAAACCATAAAAAATACAGTTGTTAAAAACCAGTGATGTAAATAGGGTAAGTTAAAATTAAAAACAACTCAACTGAACAGATATGTTAACCAACAATCCACTTGTGCTCTCCCATAATGCAACAAAATGCATGATATACTGAAAAGAACATTATGTTGCCAACCCAATCCTTAATTAAACCTTAGTCACAAGAAGTCAACTTCATGATGGATAGTGTATTTGCACTGTTCAAAATTCACCATGAAAGACTAGTGAAGATGAAAACCGTATATTACATATACATATATATACAGTCTGTGCATCTTATGTAAGTGTGAAACAGAAAGGTGCAATTAAGTTATACATTTATCTAGAGTTTATTTCATATACATGTCTCAAATTACAGTGAAACGTTTAAACCTCACTGCTGCAAAGCTCAGCGAGACAGTGAAATGCTCAATATGGATGAGGAAAAGCCAAGAAAAGCAGATTGGTGGTGTCAAGTCACAAGATAAAGACATGTCAGTAGGAAGTGAGAAATGAATGCAACAAAAATCCCGAAGGTGGCTAGGTTGTGGAGAAGATGGAAAAGGTGAAGGCGAGAAAGGTAAATGATTACACTAACAGCTACACAATGAAAATATGAGAGAATCAGGTGGTGACAAGACTAAAAGAAGAAGGAAATGGTATCTTGTACTGAAGATATTAAAGCAACTTGTTCCAATCCCTCCACTACGAGAGATTCTTCTGAAGGTGAATAAACCTATGATGTGGTAGTACAGAGTGATCCCAAAATAGTAGTACTGTACTGAGTTTGTTTCTGAGCCACATAACTAGTAGGTACCACTAATTTTGGACCACCTTGTATCTTAGGGAGAGAAATTGGCTAGTGAAGAAGGTAATGGAGACAATTACTAACCCTACCAGTATAAACTGTTTTCCCCAAAATAATAAAATGCTCTGGAGGCAGCAATTTACTAAGACATATGTCACTAGATTCATGGGATTAATGAACATTGTACAGCTACAGTGATATGGAATCCAACACCACATCATTAGCCCCAACATTCCAATAATGTACTGTATATTCCAGCTCCCTTCACACAATTTTATTCACTTTTTGAATTGTATGGGTTAAACAATACCCTTAATTTACTTCCTCACAATCAAATATCTTTCCTGAGTTGAGCAAAAACCATCTGGGGAAAGCAAGACCAAAAATGGAGGGATCAGATTACAGTCTAAATTAAATCCATGTTCAAACAAAAACATTTTTGAGTAATAGCAATCCAACGGTCTATCTAAAGAGCAAGGAAATTATTTCAGAGGTAGTCATATGAGTTGTTCAGTCCAGATTATCCCAGGGGGAAAAAAAAAAAAAAAAAAAAAAAAGAGAGAGAGAGAGACAACAATCCTCTTCCTTACTGAGTCTTGTTAATAAATCTGTGATTTCCACAGCAATTAGCCACAACAATACAGATAAATGGTGATGCAGCTGCTGTTATTCTGGCTATATTATTGACCATCAAAAAAGGTACTAAATGCTAAAACATTTGTGGAATCGCAAGTGGTTTGCCACGAAGAGGAATCGGTGCATTAATATAAACTGGTTGGAAAACTCAGAAATCACAAGGCAGGGGACTGAACTCAACAAACTCAACTATCTTTTTCTGTTGCCTTGGTGGCTTATCTTTGGGAAGACCCCTATGCTTTTTAAATTATTAAGGTATTAACTATAACATTGTACCCCTTCTGCTGGCAATGCCTGAGTTCTTACCCATTCCCCTGGTGGCTGTTCAAGGTTTAATTTTTTTGTTTTGTTTTTTAAGTAGAACTGAAGAGCCATATCTGATGCACGTATCTATGGCAATATTATGGTGCCCCCCAATTCAGTCTCTTCCAATCACTACCTATTGAAAGAGATGTGCCAATTCTGACTGACAACTCTGAAAACACACGGGGATGTATTTTCTGTATGCCTATATATGGGAAATGTAAGAGGTACAAAAGTGCAGGAAGTGCCTTGTGGAAGGTAAATGTACAGGTATATACCATCATGTGAAAGAACTGGGTTCACTGTCTTGATGTCTTTTCCCTCAGACCCACTGAACACTGCTAGCATTTTAAACAATAGGCCCAGAGACTTATTAGTAAATTTACAAGTTATGTATTGCATACAATGAAGAGATATTGTAATGAAACTGTGTAATAATGTTCACAAATACTGCACTTTATCTAAGCAATATGCACATCGAAGACAGTGTAATGCAGCTATTATATATATTTATATATATATATATATATATATATATATATATACATACACAGTATAGTCACTATTTTCGCGATATATACTCTCGCGAAATTTCGTTTCACGATGGCAAGGGAATGTTTTTTTCCTTGGAGTCTCGCAATTTTCCTACGATTTTCGTGAGCCCCCACATCTCCGCAGTCACTTTTTTTTAGCCACAGCCGCCGCCATATTTGTAATGTCGTATCCCGCACCACTTTGGGTTGTGATCTCACACTCACAGGACAATCTCTCGAGTCTTTAGTTCACGTGTTGTGTAACGTGTTTCACGATTACATAATGAGTGACCGCAGTGCCGAGGATTCAAGGAAGGGCAAGGGTACCCAGGAGTACCGTAAAGGTGTGAGTATGAAGAAATATTCTCTGGAAGAAAAGCGTGGTATACTAACCATGCTGGACAGTGACGCTAGAACATGTGATATCGTGAAGAAGTTGAAGTTTTAAGTACCCAGAATCAACAGTGCGTTCAATTAAAAAGTACCGTGATGCAGTGAGTGTCAGAGTGAATTTATTTTCCCGTTTCTAAACTGGACGTGCATTTAGTTCAACCTGTGAAAGAAACAGGTGGTAACTAACCACTGCTCCCAGCTTCGGAACTCATCTGCAAGCCCCATCAAGCAGTTCAGCCTAAGTGTCAATGTTAGTAAATTCTTTGTTCAGTAATATATTATATGTCTGATTATCTGTATGTAATTTATAGTAGGGGTATTGTGTCATTAATGGGTAGCTAAGGGGGAATGAGGTGGCTGACCCTGGAACCAATTACCACTTATTACTGTAAATGGAAAGTATACGCACAAATTTCGCAAGTTTAAGTTTCGCGCCGCAATTGTGGTACCAATTAGTCGCGAAAATAGTGACTGTACTGTGTATATATATATATACAAATATATTGTATTGCATACAATGATGAGATATTGTAATGAACCTGAGTAATAATGTTCACAAGTACTGTACTTTATCTAAGTAATATGCACATTGAAGACAGCGTAATGTAGCTATTATATATATATATATATATATATATATATGTATATACACAGTACACACAATATAATCTTGAATTTCAACGGAGGTCGGTTCTCCGACCCCCGTGCGAAATTTAAAACGTCGAAATTTAAATTGAACTTCTTATGAAGAAAATTAGCACAGTTCTGCGGCTGGCCAACCTTGACTTTTAAAACCTCCCTTTTTCACATACAAACCCAAGTTAATTCTGCGGCTGGCCAACCTTGACTTTTAAAACCTCCCTTTTTCACATACAAACCCAAGTTAATGCATAGAAATAATTAAATACAGCCTAAATAAGTACAGTATATTGGAACATATCCCTGACTTATAACAAAGACTGTTTGTACATGGAACCTAGAGCTCAAATGAGCAACAAAGGAAGGAAAGAAAGAATGCTTTTTGAGTAATATTATTCTATATAGTGAGAGAATGAAGGTACCGGTAATAAGTTCGAAAACATCAACATCACTAAAGGGAACTTAGTAATGTAGGAACAATAAGAAGGAGATGTACTGGTATAAGAACAACTTAAAAACCAGACTAGGACAGTGAAAGATTGTAATGATGCAGAAAGAAAAAAATGCCTTCCTAGTAACAAGAACAAGATTGACTGGCAACAAGAAAGGAAGAAAGGCTGGAAGTAATGCAAGAATGAGACAAAATACAAAAATCACAAAGATGCAAGAGTGATGGGTGAGGCTTACCAAAATCTGGAAGAAGTCATGGGTAAGGGCCTGCTGGACGGTGATGCGCTTAGCAGGATCCACCACCAGTAGCTTAGCAATAAGGTCCTTTGGGGCATCTGTGGCAGGGGCAAGGGTTAGTCAGCATCATAACTTGGTTTCCCATTGTTACATGAACTAGAAAACTCTAGACTAACAGCTGCGTACTTAAAGCTTATTTTGCGGACACGAAGGAACCACCATAATTTTGATAGTTATGTATGGCAGGCCAGTAACTGTTAGATGTGATCAGCTTGCACCCCACATTACAGAGCACAGTGAGCAATGATACATAAAGGTCTTCATCACATGCTTCAGAAGTTATCAAACAATGGGGACTGCCATTCCTTTGTCTTTCAAGTTTTCACAAAACAGATGAAAGAACCATATTCTCATGGAGTTAGAAGCTTCCCTAGAATGTTGCTGTTGCTACTAGTATATTTTCCCTTCCCTTTTTGCTATCTATGGATAATTACCTCCACCACTGAAGCTGACTGAGGTTAAGCGTTCACCAAAGTCTGTCTGTGTACACGATATATTAAAAGTTGTTGGATTTCACTAAAATTCAGTGAATGCGTGGGCAGTGAGTCAAGGAAGGACGGATTAGATTTCGAGGTGGATCCAGACCTGGATGCAGGAGATCATAAATTTTACTGGTATTGGTACAAGTATGTGCTCTCTGAAACTGTGTAACAGGGCAGACTCTATGTGAGACCGTAAGAGTATTCATCTGGTAGGAAAGAAACTGTAGCAGTAATCTTATCTTAAATGTCAGGACTGAGTAACCTAGTCCCTAGCCACCACACTCCTATTTATATGGGGCAAAAATGGGATTTGATGACGATGGCAATGCCAACAAAGGTGGTAGTGTGGTGTGGTGTGATGTGTGGTTGTCTGGTGGCAGTGTGATGGTGATTGTGGTGGTGGTGATTCATTTTTACTGGTGTTGGTAGTTACATATGTGCTCTCTGAGTGCTTTCCAGCTGAACAGTATTATTTTGGTTCTTCAATGCATCACCTCACCAGTCCCAGTTCCTATAACAATAAGGTATTTCATAAAGTGTGCCATGACCTCACCTGTGATATCCTCCCACTCAGGTGACTGGAAGGAGAATTTGCCCTCCATGATGTTGCGAATCATCACCATCTGCTTCCGGTGCCAGAAGGGTGGACATCCTACCAGCCTGCAATGGTCATGCACCTACTTCAGTTTATAAAGCCACACTAGCATCACTATATGACTAACTTGCAAATTATATTTATGTATGTATCCAATCAGATTGAGCTGATGAAGGTTTATATCCAAGGGGTGATTGGGGTTATTGCTCATGTAATGCCATTCAGGGATGAGTGAGGCTGGTCACTCTCATCGTAAATGTTAGGACCAAATTGCCTAGCCCCGGGCTGCTACGCTCCTCATGGGGCAATGTAGAACTGGATGATGGATGGATGGATGGATATTAATATATACATGCATGAATATTTATATACTGTATATCTGATATGTGCAACCATATAGCCAAACTATGGCACCTAGTGGTTTAGTGGGTAATTAAAGTGCTCCAACCAGATTAAGCCTGTGTCGGTTTATATCCAACGGGTGGCTGGGGTTTGCTGCTCACGTAATGCCACTGAGGAATGAGTGCGGCTAGTCACTCTTATCTTACGTGTCACAACCAACATGCCTGGCCCCAAGCTCCTATGCTCCTCGTGGGGCAACACAGGATTAGATGATGATGATGATATAATTCCAATACATATATAACTGTGTGTGTGTGTGTGTGTGTGTTTCTGATTTCTTATTCTTTATAAATTTCTGAAAATACATAGGTCTATCTGTCTGCTGAGACCAATATGGAACTGAAAAGGTTTGTGTCAATTAAAATTAAGTTTGTACAGTATGCATCAACCTAATATTCATAAACTGGTAAACTTATGTACTAAGCCAATATCAAATGGACTATGGCATATCTACTATTATCTTAGGTTAACAAAATATTACAATAAGAAAATACTTACAAAGTGTACATAATAACACCACACGCCCACCTGAAAGTAAACAATACATTAAAACACAGAATTATAACCTGGTCATAAAAGGGAGGGTAAAATTATCCTTGATAAATAGGTGTTATTACCAATTAGCATCAACTCAAAAATTAAATTATACATGCAGTTACTGGTAACAAAGTTCTGGTCCCATGGCTAAACCCATGGAACACTTGATGAAGTTAAACTCCTCAGTATGATGATAATTTTTCAGTTTAGTTATGCTACCTCCTTCTGGTGTTTTTATTCAGCTTAAGGGATGCTTTCTGAAATGAAAGTATGACACATAGCCTTAATCAAGATCTACATTTTCAGAGAGTTTTCCTACACTGAATAAAACCATCTGGTGGTAGTTTGGTGATAATGAAGGATAAAGCAATTGTTACAAAGTGATTAAGAGTGAATTAAAAGACAACACTCAAACTATTTCATTAAAACAGAACAATAAAACTATTTTACCACAAAAATTGTGAGAGGCACCAAGGGCATGCTAAATTACAGGTATGCAACGAGGTGTGTAACTAGATTAAATAACCACCATAACAGCAGGAGAGTACATGCACTGTGGTACTCATGACTTAAAGCAATTCACAAATTCAAAACAATGTCCAGGTCTCTATATAAGCTACATAAATGAAAACTAGAAAGCAATTAAAATCTCGTCATATTACAGTATTATCAAAAGTTCTTACCTCTCTTCTCCTCAAAAATGCAGTTTGTTGGTAGCCACATTTATGTTCCCATCCTTCTACTAAATCACCCACAACTTGCCAAACAATGGCAATTATCAGCATTAATTATCTCTCCATCCCTCCATCATTCACTCCCCCCCCCCCTTTTTTTTTGCCTCATCAGCAGTGTAGGAGCCTACTGTTAGGCTACTGACTCTTGACACTGAAAGCAAGGGTGACGAGCCTTACTTGGCCCTAACTGGCTTACATGAGCAATAAACTCCAACCGACCCTCAGATATAAACCCTCAGAGGCTTAATCCAGTTGCAGCGCATTAACTGCAAGGGTGGCCAGCCTTACTTGCCCCAGAGCGGCATTATGTGAGCAATAAACTCCAACCATCCCTTGGATATAAACCCAATGAGGCTTAATCAGGTTGGAGTGCATTAACTCACTAGATGCACAGGTGTTCTTTAGTTAAATGGTTACTACCCAATATGGTAAATGGTTGAATCAGTTTGGCTTGTCACTCAGTACAGAGTGACAACACTACACTGAAGGCAACACTACACTGAGTGAGTGGATGGTAGATGCCCCACTGTGTTACACCAAGCTACTTCATTATGGGAGACATCATTGGGAATACAAATAGTAACAGATAACGGCCAGTCCCATATTACCCACTTTGAGGTGTAGGGGACCAAGGGTAGCTACAGTAGTCCAGTACATTTAAGAACAGATGATCTGCTTACTTCCCTTCATGGCACTACAGTACATGACTACAAAACCTCCAGTCACTTGCTGCAGCTTGCACCTATGCAAGGCCATCATTGACCAAGGTGTTCTAACTACAGTACTAGGGTTCCAGGCACCTTTGGCCATTATACTAGTGTATATTAGGACAGGATGTATGGCTCCTCTATTTTCAGCATAATTCTCTTGCACCTACTTTCATTATCTTCTATCATCACCTATATAGTCTTCTCTCCCACATCATACCAATTTATCTATGTTTTTGTATGTAAATCCATAAACATCTTAAAAAAGAAAAAAAAAGTATCAAACTGCATTTTTGACAGTCTACAATGAAGGTTCTTTATCCAGTAAGCTTCAGTCCAGAACCTGGTTGTGACCAAGACATAGTCAATGAATCAGATGGACATGAGTTTCACAAAAACTGTCAGTGAACCAATACATGGCAGTGTTAATTCCTTATCTTCAATTTGTCATCACAAAACTTTACCTCTCTCTGTCCTCCAACACAATTTCTAATCACTATAATCATATTTATCCTATATCTCAATATGTGACTCAGTAGACTCGAATAAAAATTACTGAATTACAAAAATAGTGAAAACTGATTTAAATATAACTTCTCAACTCCTAAAACAGACATGGCACAAACCTGATTAAGTGAGGAATAATGTTTGAACTTAGTTTCACCTATCATTCTAAGCTTCCCACTTTTTTTCTCTCTCTCTCTTGCAACTCTTCATCAATTTCCCATGGCTTGTTCCTTCTCTCTTTTTAACCAGTTCAACCCAATGGCATAATATTACATTTACTCTTGTTGCTCCTGGATGATTCTATTCAGCACAACCGTGCAGCCTACACTCGATATATTTTCTTCTGATGGAGCCAAGTCATCCCCAGCTTACATATTATGTTGTGAAAAATCTGACGAGCACTAGTCATGAAGTAGGAATGAATCTCCTTGGTTACTAATCAAATCAACACTTCAGGCTGATTACACTTATTCACTAGTTGAGATGAGAGGGATTAGGGATCTTAGTCAGGTTCAATGTGCTATAGTAGTAGTTTAATGTGCTATGGTAGTGGGTTAAAGAAAGTTATACTGGAAAGTTAATTTCAACTTGAAAACTGATCTTACGATGAATAAAATTGTCTGAACAGGGCAATATCAAAATATTGTGTATGTCATCAAACAGAGGCAGTTAATGTTATTACTGTTCTTATAGTGATCCCTTCAGGTACAGGCATGCTTTTTTCAATGTTCGGAGTCTGTCCAAAAAGGAACTAAACTTTTAAAACAGCACCCCATCTAGCCAGCCAAGCATGATCCCAGCACTGTGTAGTGTCAACTCTAAGCTTTAGTCTTACACTCGCCAAATCACGCCACGTCATTCAGTCATCAAGGTACACGTGCTTGAGTTAACGTGTTTAGTGTACTCAGTGATTTGCTGCAGGTTGAACGATGAAGGATCTTGCAGAGCAATGTATTTGCATGAAATTGTTTCAAATTGGGAAAAACTTTTATGGCGACTTTTTAATGCTGCAACACATTTATGGGGAGGACTGTTTGATCCATATGCAATGTCACATGTGATTCCAGTGATTAAAATCGGGCAGAACATCCGACGAAAATGACCCCAAATCTAGATGGCCTTCCACATCAACAGACGACACTCACGTCGAGATAGTGCGTGCTGTGATCACATAATGAATACATTAATAAAGGCTCTACCTAAACCTTCTACTATGAAAAGTCTGTCAAAAGCTAAATAAAATCACCAGGTAGATACACAAAGAAAATTAAAGTTACATTCCTGTAAAATTCAGCATTGTACACTAGCTCATGATTTTCAGCCACTCAATGCGAGACAAGTTCTAGTGAAGCAGTAGCTAGACACTTACCTTTATGGCAACTGTGTATGAAAGAGGGTGAGGTTGGGAGGAGGAGGAATACGAGCCAACAGCTCTCCCTAGTCCTCCTCCTCCCAGAACCCTACCCCTCTTACACAGTTACCATATAGGTGAGTGTCTGACTACTGCTTTGATAAAACATGTCTCTCTCAGAGGTTCAAACTGTGGGCAAGTGTATAACAAAGAACTATTGTATAGCACTGAACTTTTCTCAAGTGTACAGCATCAGGCCAGAAGATTAATAGCCAAAAAGGACATAAACAGGTGACAAAAAGAGGATTTCCAGTGTAAGTATGTGGAATACAGAGCAGGTGAACACAAATCTAAGTTCATGATACAGATAATGTAAAGTAAATGAGATGTCCTCCAGTGAAAGAGCCTGACACACCAAGAGTTAAGCTTTACTCTTGTTACAACAAGATGATTTTGTTCTGTTTGGGAGAGTAATCTGGTAGTGAAGGCATGAATGAACACATAACTAAACTCTCCAATTTGAAAAGACTATCCTAGGCTGACCAAAATGATGTGGCAGAGACAGCAAGGATTAAACAATCTTTCTTGCTGGGACCTTTCGATGGGGGACATCTCAAATAATCCTCTTGTGATGGCACATTATGGCCCAATTCCACTCACACACATTAATGACTTACCATTTGTAGGATGGAGCACTTTCTAGATTCTTACACCAGAAAAGAAAATACCAGAAAATAAGTTCATGATGGAGAAAATGTACAGTATATAATCTCTGATCACCACAAAATATACCACTAACACCATTCAGAAGTTCCAATTCCATTCACACAACTCACAGCGTTGCATTCTTTAGGATACAGCTTTCCAGCTTCACACATCATGCAGGAAGATTTCAAAATCCACTGCATGAAGAAGTGAGGAATGGGAGAATGGGAGATGGAAATTTAACCCATTTAACCTGTTAACTGCTCTTTACAGCCTGGGCTGTTCCGAGTGCGACTGCTCAATACAGCCCTGGCTGCGCAGGCGAATTTCGAATATAGTGCCATGGTGACCAAGGCCAACCCGCGCAAGCATGTCTGAGCCTTCAAAACCGAAACCAAAACCGAAAAAGAAAAAGAAAACAAAAACCATACATTCCAATAGGGAATCAGACACTTCGATGTTTATCCATGGCTTTACCAAGGTAAATATTGAGCTAATATATCGTTACTATATACTCTGGCATGTGTTCTCTCAATTCCTAAGACAAAATTTGGCCTTTGGAAAATTTCATTTTTACTCCTACAGTATGTCTGCGCACCACGGACACCTCCAAAAAAAATGCCATGTGCAGTTAACGGGTTAATCCAGTGACATATAGTACAGCATTTTATTGTCTTCTTCCTATCATCAGACAATTTTACTCAGCTTCTGGGAGACCTATAATACTGAAGGGATTAATGATGGCAACATCTAAACTCTCCAGTCTGAAAAGTCTCTCTAAATCAGAATAACATTATCTGATGGTGGCAAGATGTAAATAACATATTCTACCCTTAAAAAAAAAAAAAAAAAAAAAAAAAAAAAAAAAAAAAAAAGTCAATCAGTGGTAAATGGACATCTAAGTGAATGGTTCATGATCGATGTGGACGTGCAACAAGGTTGTGTGACGTCCCCATGGTTGTTCAATATATATATATATATATATATATATACAGTATATATATTGTTACGCTGTCCGCCTGTCCGTTCCCACGGGTGCAGCCGTTACAGCTGGGCTAGGGGATTATGCAGTATCCGTGTCATTTGCGGAGTTTAAATTAGTGAGTGTTACAAGTTCTTTTGTTTCTTTCGTTCCTGCCACTGAGGGCAATTTTATTTAATACCGTGCTGAGAATGCATCTGATTATTTTGATTGTGTTATGTGAGCTACCAGTATATTTAATGATGTTTTGCTTGCATTAGAAGTACCAATTCATTGTAGAGAGAGAGGGGCACGAATTTAAGTTCCTTGTTAATTAATCAGATTCATGCGTTCGCGCTTGGCTGCGCGCGGGCCTGGCATCAGGGCAGTGTCTTCCCAACCAGCTTCAGTATCGGGTGTTGGTACACTCTCTTTCTCCCCAGTCATTTTTGTGCCGAGCTGGCGTTTTCGTTTTCATTTATTTTATTCTTTTGTTTGCTGACTGAGTTACTATCAAAGTACAGAGTGTTGCGTAATTAAGTAATAATCTTCCGTTGCGCAGTTTTTCTCTAGTTTACGGAGTGTGAGTGCCGGGGTCTGCATTATTTTCAAAATGCAGTGGAGGCTGATCATCTAAAACTACCTTGTTGTCTTTTTGTAATAGCCCCGGGCTGGTGCTACCGTAACAGTGGCGACCTCGCCAGGATATCCCAACAGTGCCTTCTTCTTGCTAGGATATCGTTACCTTGGCGTTCTCTGTGCTTTGAGGTGAAGTAGATGAGTGTGAAGTTTCTCAGTCAGCATTAGTATTTCATTATTCAGTACTGCCATTGAACTGTCGCCATGGAGTCACGCGTGTCTACACCAGATCGCGTACGTGCTGAGTCACCTGTGGATATGGAAAATATGGAACAACAAGAGGCACATAGCAAAGGTACTCCCCGTGTGAGCCCTGAGTTTAACTATGGTGCTGAGCTGCCTCGTTTCGCTACCCCACCATTACCATCTATGATGCCGCCAAGCCAGTTTAGAGCAGTTCCCCCAGGTATGGCTAGTGCTTTCCCTGGAGTTGTTCATTCCACTCCCATATACCCTGGAGTCTTGTCACCGGAGGCTCGGATGCAGTTGGAGTTGAAAAAGTTGGAGATGGAAATGCAGCGTGCAAAAGAAGAGAGGGAGATGCAGCGTGCAAAAGAGAAAGATGAGATGGAGATGCAGCGTGAAAAAATGCGATTTGAGCTGGAGAAGACTCGCTTGGAGGTGACTGCTAACAGACCTACTTCAGATACCCAAACCTCAGGCTGTGCAAAGGATAGGGCGAGTTGGCTCTCAAGGAGTCTAAAATTAGTGCCAGCATTTGATGAGTTGAAGGTGACAGAATGGTTTGTCAGGTTTGAAAAGAAGGCTAGGGAGTTTGAGTGGCCCAGGCAGTGCTGGGTGGGCTTGGTATCTAATGTGCTGAAGGGAAAAGCTTTGGAAGCGTATAATAGGTTGAGCCCTGAGGATGTAGATGATTATGATGAATTTAAAGCAGCCATTCTGAAGGCATATGAACTTAGACCAGAGGCTTATCGGTTGTTGTTCCGTGGTGCTCGGAAAAGACCTGCTGACACCTATATGGCCTACGCCAGGTATCTGGAGGAGAGGTTAGACGAGTGGTTGCTGAGTGAGAGCGCCACTTCGTATAACGAGGTGCGTGAACTGCTTTTGATGGAACATTTTACCAACATGGCTGACAAAGAAATTGGTGTTAAAATTAGGGAGAAGAGATTTAAGACCTTGAAGGAAGCAGCGACGTGGGCTGATGACCGGGTGTTGGCCTTGCGGAGTATGGGGGTCAAGTATGCTAATTTTCAGCATTCCAGGGAGAGGACTGTGAGTGGCCCTGCCTGGGATAAATCTCCCGTGAATCAGTCTAAGGGAAGTACAGAGGAGAAAAGGAATTCTGGGAGAAAGAGCCCCGTATCCAGTTCGAAGCTACTTTGTTACTTTTGCAAACAGAGTGGGCACATCAAGCCTAACTGCCCTAAGTGGAAGGCCTCCCAAAATGCCAAACCAGTGGCACTAATTGTAGGTTCGAGTCAGGTGAACGAGAGGAGTTGGGAGAGTGGTAACGGTGAGGGAGAAGTCTGTGGAAAGCTGGAGTGCGGCCGGCTGTGCTCGCTGCCAGCTCAGGCTGAAAAAGTTACCCAACATGCTACGCCACCTCCGGATGAACTGCCTAAGAAATCGTCCCTAGACTGGTGTAAACCTTTTATGTGTCACGGCACAGTGAAAATTCATGGGATCAGTTATCCAGTTACTGTGGTTCGTGATACCTGTGCACAACAGTCTGTGTGCAGAAACGTGACTGGAGGGCCTGTAAACTCAGGGAAGTATGTGCTGTGTAGAGGCATGAACTCAGATGAATACTATGATTATGTTCATGTGGAACTCGATTGCCCCATTGTTCAGGCTGCAGGTCAAGTAGCTGTTGCTGATGTAATGCCAGCAGAGGGGGTTGATTTTCTGCTGGGGAACGACCTGGCTGGGGAGAAAGTATTTCCATCTCTTCCCCCACCAGTTGTTGTGGCAGAGAAGTGTTTTGACGCCCCAGAAATTGGTATTGAAGGTGATGCAGAAGTGGAAGCCATGTTCCCGGTCTGTGCAATTACAAGATCTATGGCACAGGTTGCAGCCTGGGAGGAAGAACTGGCGAAGTCACAGGTTCTTGGGGTCGACTGTGATGAGGCAGGGCCACCAATGGAGGAACCTAGTGAGCAGGGTGTTGCTGTGGTGGGTGAGGAGAGTGGGAATGCATGCATGGGCGCCGCCCCACTTCCCACTCAGGACACTAGAGGTGGTGCTGAGTGTGTCTGTGTGGAGACTGAACCCAGCCCACAGACTGAATTAGAAGAATTTCAGGACGCTGGGGTCGACTGCGTGGATGCAGGACCACCGTCAAACGCGCCTGAGGAACAGAGTGTCACTGTTGAGGGTAGAGGTGATGATGATGTCAGTGTGGAGTCTGACATTCCTACCCCTGTCGAGTGTACTAGAGGTGGCACTGAGATTGATCGCCCTTCGCAATCCAGTGTCCCGACCAGTCCCTTATCTCAGTCCTCAGTAGAGCTGGCGGGTGTTGGGCCAGCAGAATTGAGGGTGAAGCAACAGGAGGATGTAACATTAAAGCCCTTGTTTGCTCGAGTAGGGGAAGAAAGAAGTATGGAGTGTGGTAAGGAGGAGTTCCTGATTAAAGATAATGTTTTACATCGCCGATGGACGCCCACTGGCGCCACAGTGGATGGAGGAGTTGGTGAGTTAGTGCAGGTGGTGGTGCCTGTGCAGTATAGGGTGCCATTAATACAGTTAGCACATGAGGGACCTTTAGCAGGTCACTTGGGAAACAGAAATACAGTGCAGCACTTAAGATATAACTTTTGGTGGCCAAGTATGCCGGGACAAGTTGCTGCGTACATCAAGAGCTGTCACACGTGTCAGATAGTGGGCAAGCCTAATCAAGTTCTTCCTGTGGCCTCTTTGACTCCCATTCCTGCAGTTGAACCTCCGTTTACCCGGGTAATCATTGATATCGTGGGCCCTTTACCTCCTACTTCTGCTGGAAACAAGTATTTGTTAACCATAATGGATGTTACAACGCGATACCCAGAGGCTATACCAATCAGAAGCATGCAGGCGAAGTCAGTAGTCAAGCAACTTATCCTGTTCTTTACTCATTTTGGCCTGCCCAAGGAGTTGCAGTCAGACCATGGAGTAAATTTTACATCTAATTTGTTTAAGCAGACAATGACAGAGTTGGGCATCAAACACACTTTGTCCAGTGCCTACCATCCGCAGTCACAAGGTGCCCTGGAGAGGCATCATCAGACCTTAAAAACAATGCTGTGCACCTTCTGCTATGATAGTAGAAAGGATTGGGACCTAGTGGTACCCTTTGTTATGTTTGCAGTGAGAGAGGTACCAACTGAGTCATTAGGGTTTTCACCCAATGAGTTAGTGTTTGGGCACAGAGTCCGTGGTCCCTTGGATGTGGTGCGAGAGGCCTGGAGTAACAACAAATCTGGCAACCAGGAATCCATGCTTGACTATGTCTGCCGCACTCGGGAGAGACTGCATTGCGCTTTAGAGCTTGCCCGTGACCATCTAATCGGGGCTCAAGCGAAAATGAAGGCTCATTACGATAAGAAGGTTAGAAGTCGTGAGTTTAAGCAAGGAGATGAAGTTTTGGCACTGCTGCCCATGCAAGGAAAACCTCTGGCGGCTAGATTCAGTGGTCCTTATATTGTGAAGAAGAGAGTTGGGGAACTTGACTATCTAATTGTTACCCCAGATAGGCGGAAGAGTACTCAGTTGTGCCACGTTAATATGTTGAAGCCATACTACCGCCCAGTTGATTCTCATTGTGGGATGACTGCTGATGTCTCTCACCTGGGATGTGAAGGACGGGGAAGGGAGGACATGGCATCGAAGGAACGTGCTGTGGAGGGAGCTGTTGGTGCCGGTGATGTGAGTAGTGGACCAGGGTTACAGCCACAGTCCCTAGAAGGAGACTTTGGAGTGGACGTTGAGGGAACCAGGGATAAGAGCGCTCCTGTAGTTTTGGCGGTTGGTAGTGAGTTGGAGGAGCAGGAGGAAGTGCTTAGTCGTGGTGAGATGTTACCAGCTGACCTATGGGAGGGCAATGGTTATGCAGCTCTGGTGGAGAAATTGCGACACCTTGATCCAGTAAAGCAAGAAGAGCTGTGCAACAGATTATGGAAACATCCGAAAGTTTTTGGAGATTCACCGGGATTGACAACTTGGGCTACTCATGACATTGACGTTGGGGATAGTAAGCCTGTAAAATTAGCTCCCTACCGCATCAACCCTATCAGACAGAAAGCTCTCGATAATGAGATCAAGTATATGTTGGACCATGGATTGATCAAAAGGAGTTTCAGTGAGTGGAGTTCACCAGTTACCTTGCAGCCGAAGCCAGATGGGAAGGTTAGGTTGTGTGTGGACTTCCGGAAGGTTAACTCACTGTCTAAGACCGATGCATATCCCTTGCCTCGGGTCGATGACTCCGTGGACAAGGTGGGAAATGCCACTTATATCACCAAACTTGACTTAGTAAAAGGATACTGGCAGGTCCCGCTGACGGAACAGGCTAAACAAGTGGCTAGCTTTGTTGTCAGTGGTGCAGTATATCAGTGCCAGGTGATGCCTTATGGACTGAAGAATGCTCCAGCCACTTTCCAGAGGCTTATGGATAAAGTGGTGGATGGCATACCTAATTGTGTTGTTTACATCGATGATGTCATTGTGTATGACACCAAGTGGGAGGAGCACCTTGATCATGTGGAAATGCTCATTAAGCGGTTGGAGGAAGCTGGCTTAGTAGTCAACTTGGACAAGTGCAAGTTCGTACGTGCTAAGGTCCAGTACCTTGGATTTGTTGTAGGACATGGGCAAGTGGCTCCACCTCGGGCTAAGGTGGATGCCATTTCCAACTTTGCAGCACCCCAGTGTCGCTGTGCCCTCCAGCGATTTTTGGGCATGATCGGCTATTACAGAAGATTTATTGGGAATTACTCCACAGTGCTTGCCCCTCTTACTGACTTATTGCGCAAGGATAAGAAGTGGCAGTGGACAGCCGAGTGTGAGCAAGCTTTTACTACTGTTAAGTCTCTGCTGTGCCACCACCCTATATTGCGTGCACCAGATTTTGACAAATCTTTTGTGCTGGCAGTTGATGCTAGCCGAGTAGGGGTAGGAGCAGTGTTGATGCAGCCGGATGAGGGCCAGGTTGAACATCCCATATCATACTTCTCAAAGAAGTTTAATAGAGCTCAGAAGAACTATTCCGTCATAGAGCAGGAGTTATTAGCGATTATCCTGGCCCTGCAACACTTTGCTGTCTACCTGCCCCCTTTTGGCCCTGTGATCAAGATTTATTCAGACCATCATCCCCTGCAGTTTTTGAACAAGTTTAAATTTAAGAACCAGCGTTTGACCCGCTGGAGTTTGCTTTTGCAAGAGTACAATTTAGAAGTTAGGCATATTAAAGGGATTGATAACGTAATTGCTGATTGTTTATCCAGGGAGGGGTCAGGGTCTTGATTCGAAAATTTTGATCCAGGGCTCAAAATTTTCCCTTGGGGAAGGGCGTGTTACACTGTCCGCCTGTCCGTTCCCACGGGTGCAGCCGTTACAGCTGGGCTAGGGGATTATGCAGTATCCATGTCATTCGCGGAGTTTAAATTAGCGAGTGTTACAAGTTCTTTTGTTTCTTTCGTTCCTGCCACTGAGGGCAATTTTATTTAATACCGTGCTGAGAATGCATTTGATTATTTTGATTGTGTTATGTGAGCTACCAGTATATTTAATGATGTTTTGCTTGCATTAGAAGTACCAGTTCATTGTAGAGAGAGAGGGGCACGAATTTAAGTTCCTTGTTAATTAATCTGATTCATGCGTTCGCGCTTGGCTGCGCGCGGGCCTGGCATCAGGGCAGTGTCTTCCCAACCAGCTTCAGTATCGGGTGTTGGTACACTCTCTTTCTCCCCAGTCATTTTTGTGCCGAGCTGGCATTTTCATTTAAGCTCATTTTTATTTCTTTTGTTTGCTGACTACCGTAACAATATATATACAGTAATCACTCTAATATCCGGACGCCCAATATCCGAACATCCCCACTATCCGGACATAAGAATGTTTCATACTGTACTTTTTTCCATACTATACTTACCTCATTTCACTCTTTAATGTCCATTATTGGTGTGAATAGGGTGTTAGGAGCCATGCATGTGCAGTAGGAAGGTGTTTTTCTGAGTTAGGCTAGGTTAGGGTCCATAAGTACCAGTCCAGAAGCCAGTCACCAGAATGTTTATTATTGTATGAACCTACTTCTAAATCCTCATTTTATGTTTCTTTTGCATTTATTTCAGTCATTTATGTGCCTTATTGGTGTGATTTGAGTCTTAAATAGATGCTATGCATGTCCAGAGGGAGTTGTATAGGTGTTTCTCTGAGTTAGGGTCCATAAGTACAAGTCCATAAGCTGGGGCCCAATATCCAGACAGAACCAATATCCGGACCTACCTATGGCTCTATTATGTCGGATATTGGAGTGATTACTGTATATATATATATATATATATATATATACACTCAACCCTCGGCTATCACGGGTTCCGCTATAACGTATCTCACTATCACGCCTATATAAAAAACTACCCAAGTACCTTTATCATCCACTAAATGCCTGCTATCGCGCACCGAAATGTTCGAAAATTTCAAAAAGGCCAGGCTCCAGTGCTCTGCCCAGCCAACAAAAGCTTCACTCCGTGATTGGTCGTGTGACGTCAGCGCCAGCCGAGCGCTGATTGGCCGTCCGACTGAGTCTCCTGCCCGCCAAACCATTCAAGTGTGCGCCCTCAGACCGTGAACAGTGATAGCGAGAACAATAACCTTTTTTATGATGTGACCATGGCCAACGTGCTCCCTCCCCGTCCCCCTACCATCACCCAACATAATGCTGCGGCACCCGGCAGGGAAACAAAGAAGAGGAAGAACCTAAGTTATGCAGATAAACTGGAAATGTGAAACTTATAGAGAATGGTGAGACCAAGTGAAGTGTGTGGAAGAAACATAACATCAGTGAATCAACTGTGAGGGGTAATTATAAGGATCGTAATCACATCATAAAACATGCTCATTTTTAGACTATTTTATATTAATATGTGGTACAAAAAAGGTATCTTAGAGGTAAATGTTGAGGTCATGGCACCAATTAGAATTATTACCATAAGTTCTTCAATTCGGTTATCACGGTTTCGGTTATAGCGCAGCCATAGCGGGACCAATTGGGAGTGATAGCCGAGGGTTGAGTGTATATATATATATATATATATATATATATACATATGGATGGGGTGATGAGTGAAGTAAAAACATGAGTAATGGAGAGAGGGATGGCATTGGTAATGAATGGTGATGGACAGAATATCTCAAATTTGTTGTGTGCTGATGAAGCAGAACTACTTGCAAATACAAGAAAAGAACTTGGTAGACTAGTGCAGAGTTTTGCTGATGTCTGTGGGCATCGTGCCTTGAGAGTAAATGCAGAAAAGAGTAAAGTGATGGTAACTGAGAGAGAAGGTGACTCCCAGTGTGATGTTACAGTGAATGGATTGACTGGAATTGGTGAAAGAGTTCAAATACCCGGGTATAATGACAGAAAAGAGAGGAAGACGTGAGAAAGAAGTGGAAAGTAGAGTGACACAAGGAAGGAAAGTAGCTGGTGTTCTGAAGCCCTTGATGAGAAACAGAGCCTTGAGTGCCTCTGCACAAGGCTTACATAAAAGAATGTTAGTGCCAACTTTAACATATGGATGTGAGACTATGATGTGGCATGTAAATGAAAAGTCAAGAGTAAGAACAGTGGAGATGGGACTGCTGAGGAATGTATGTGGAGTACAGAGAGTGGATGGGATACGAAATACAGTAATATGATTCGTCAAAGATGCGAAGCAAGAAAGTCTGTGGACACCAGCATCGAAGAGAGTGTACTGAGACGGTATGGTCAATGTGGAGAGAATGGATAACAACAGTGATGAAAAAGGTATATCTGAGCAAATCTGAAGGAGAGAGGAGGCAAGGTAGGCCAAGGAGAAGGTGAAGGGATATGGTGGACGAGTGTGTGAGGAAGAAAGGTATGGAAATTGGCAAGGCTAGGGGACTGGCAAGAGATCAAGCTGGCTGGATGAATGTTGTGAGAAGTGCATGATTAGTGATTTGGCACCTATTTTTAACGTGACAGCGCTCAGACTGACTCTATCGGATACATTTATGTTAAGCTTCAGAATGTGGTGAGTTTTTTGGCGTATCAGATAAAGCCAGGATTCCAGAGGCTTGAACAATGAGTGAATGGAAGCATGGCCCACTGGATTGGGCAAATTTGGGCCATCTGGACGTTGCTACTCTTCACCCTGCCCTAGGGTGGGAAAGGAGGTCTGGATGATGATGATGATGTATGTAAAATCTGGTAAAGTTGATGGTGGCAAACTTTGGTTTCTGAAAAGCCTAATTTTGGAGAAGTTTCTTCCTGTGAACTTAATATCAGTCAAATATAACTAAATATTTGTGTCAATATCTATCAGTGATTGCATTTTATGTGAACCTTATCCATCCATCCATCATCCAATCCTACATTGCCCCATGAGGAGCGTAGGTGCCCGGGGCTAGGCAGTTGGTCCCGACATTTAAGATAAGAGTGACCAGCCTCACTCATCCCTGAGTGGTATTACACAAGCAATCAACCCCAACCACCCCTTGGATATAAATCTTCACCGGCTCAATCCAATTGGAGTGCAATAATTACCCACTAAAACCACCAGGCGCCAAAATCTGGTTATATGGTTACCACCCAGCATAGTAAATGCTTTCCTGGTGTACAGGAAACCATTTGGCTTGTCACTCAGAGTAGAGTCACGCACAGGCTGATGGAAGCAAAAAATGTTAAAAACAACCGTGACTGTCCAGTTCATCCCAGCTGATTTACAACTCAACAAGACAGACTTAGACCAACACAATATTTCCTATGTGTTCAACTGTTTAATTTGTAATTCTACATGCAAATGTCTCCCTGCATATATGTGTGTAATTCACCGGGTCCGGGTCGGTCAGGATCACTTGATGGTCGTGATCATCAGCTTTTACCCTCCCGGAAGGGAGCTGAGAGCTCATATAGTCCGATCTAAGGGCAAGGCTGTGACCTTCACACACGCGTCCCCTTGCTC
Organism: Coenobita brevimanus; assembly: GCF_032717465.1. Taxonomy (NCBI): domain Eukaryota; kingdom Metazoa; phylum Arthropoda; class Malacostraca; order Decapoda; family Coenobitidae; genus Coenobita; species Coenobita brevimanus. Next base: position 4,872,006 of record NC_137059.1, read on the forward strand.
AAGGGGGACAGTAACCACCCACTTCGTCAGTGAAACTTTTTCGCAACCTGAGCAAGGCACGAACTCCCGTCCACCAGTTGGCAAGCGAGAACGTTACCACTGCACCAGCGAGCGGTGTGTGTGTGTGTGTGTGTGTGTGTGTGTGTGTGTGTGTGTGTGTGTGTGTGTGTGTGTGTGTGTGTGTGTGTGTGTGTGTGTGTGTGTGTGTGTGAGAGAGAGAGCGTGCGTGCCTGTGCGTAAGAATAATTTCGGTTCATTTACTCACTGCAACCAGTGGCTGGAAACACACAGGCTCTTAATCTAGTCTCCTATCCTATTGGGGTCAACAGGCTGACCCTGGCTGCTCCTGAGGAGTGCTGACACACTACCAAGCCTCATCGAGGCTGGAGTGAGGCGTAGGCACACGGGGACAGACCACCTAATCTTAACCCCACTGAGTTTCAAACCCTTGTAGGTCTTCCACAGTGTGCCTTGAGCTACACCTGACAGGTGAGAGCTCACCTCATCCACACAATTAGTGCAGTCTGAGTGGGACTTGAACTCTGGTCACATGGACTGGGAGTCAAGTGCTCTATCAACCACGCCACATATGTGCTTGCATGCATGCGCGTGTGTGTGTGCATGAACACTTGCATGCATTTTTGTGCATGATGTGTGCATCTAAGTATGTGTGTGTGCTGTGTATATGCAGTCATAAGTGCGTAGATGCATGTATATGAGTTTATGACCTCCGAAGTATTCATGGAAACTAAGAAAGCCATGTAGCAAAATAATGAAATGAAGTAATTTCAGACAGTAGTAATGGTCATTTTTTTTTTACTGTTTTCATTAATTACATTTATTCATGCAAGGTTACTTCAAATGATCTCAGTAAATAAACAATATGTGCTGTATGTCATCAGACTGAATCCTAATTAGCTCTGAGCAGAGCATGGATGGTAATTAACAAAATAAGGTATTGGTCCATGTCTCCCCTGGTGGAGGTTCCAACTTACGCCTCACCCTTAAGAGACATATCCCACACACGCCTACATACTACATGTTCATACAGCTACATACTACATGTTCCTCTCAGACACACTCTGCTGTTGATATGGTCCAAGTCTCATCTCAATGTGAACCCACTGGTCTGCAGGAAACAAGTCACTTAAGCCAAGCACTTGCATAGATCATTAGTGAAGTAATGATGAAGGACTGTGTTATGAAAGTACACGAGGTGACTGTATGGCTTGTGGTGAGAGGGGATGCAGTACAGTAATGAAATATTTTCTCAAGCACTCTATGCTCTAAGAAATTATGCAAATACTGTGTAAGCAGTCTCCAACATATAACTAGCTACACACTCTCACAAACATACTATGCTCCTCTGAGTCGCTCTCTACACAGTTGCACACACTGTGACTCCACCACAGACTTGTCCACACTCTGTGCTACTTTCAGAAATTCCCTACAAACACTCTAAGCTATAACGGATCATGCTATGCACACCCAATGTGCAAATTCCATGCTCCATCCTCACATACTCGGTGTATCAGCAGTACTTACCGTATGTGGAAATGCTTTAGAATATCTAGGACTGTCTTCATGTAAGTAGTTTTTCACTAGCTTCACCAATGATTTCCCCCAAAATGTTATGCAAATACTGTACAGTACTGCATCTTTGACTGCTGACAGTGGAAATTTTGATCTTCACATGAAATGTGAATTTGCTAATGCACCAGTAGCTATGCAAATGATGCGATCCACGTGTAATGTGAATTACTGATGTAGAATAGCAAACCCAACAAAGATAAAGAAAGGCAAATTAATGGATAAATAAGTAGGTCTAACAAATATGCTGTGATTAAACATAACTAATAAACAAATACATAATGACTAACAGGTGGAAGCCTGTTAACAAGGTTAGGAATAAAAATCAAGATTATGATATATGGCATGGAAAAAATATAACAGGTATAACATAGCTAAATAAACAGAAGATAACACTGCAGGGAGAAATTAATACAGCAGAGTTTGTAAAAGACAAACTGCCACGACTGGTTAGAGGTGAAGAAAGATACGAACACACCAGTGAAAGAAAGAACTTGACATAAAAAAAACTGATGAAAGGTTAGAAAAGGACTGCAAAAGTAACAAACACACAAACTAGAAACAATGAGATGTGGGATGAAGTATTGAAAGATGTTAAAATGAAAGATGTGAAAAGCTGTTAATACATGGAAAAATAAGGAATTCGGAAAAAAAAAAAAAAGAAAAAAAAAGAGGAAACTGAGATGTGGGAAGATATCATCACACAAGAAAGAAATCCGAGAAGGTGGGAAAAGGTAATGATGGGTGAGCAAAATGAGAGAAGATATGAAGATATTATGAGAGACGGTGATGTGAAAGACTCACAGGTCAACCGCATGTGTGTACCCTGGACATCCCTCGCACATGGCAAAACGCAGCACCTCTGGGGCCAGGTAGCCGGGCGTGCCACATACGTCTGTGTCAACACCAATGCTTACTTTAATTGCCAAAGAGTGATCAACCACAATGCTTTCTATCATACACACTTGGTGCTACAATTCATGCTCACAACATATAAATCCTCACACACAAATAGTAAAGGCACCTACACAACTAACGTCATACAGTACATAAACAAACTGCACTTTGCATACACTTGGAACCCCAAAAGTTTCAGTTTCATGAGTTAGACATCATGAGGGTATTCACTCAAAAGCATATGCATTTTAAAGATGAAAGCATTTACCAGGATTATATTGCATAGTACAAATGATGCCTAAATACAGCCGAAAGACTGCAGAACACTGCCAAAATTAGGAGAGGTACTGTACATATAGGCTGGGTAAGGGTACAGTAGAGGATATTGCTCCGTACTCATTCATTGCCCCTCTCCGGTCATGCCATTGGCTCTATTATGACACATAATCGAGGGATTACTGTGTGTGTGTGTGTGTGTGTGTGTATATATATATATATATATATATATATATATATATATATATATATATATATCATCATCATCATCATCATCATCCGGACATCCTTTCACACCCTAGGGCAGGGTGAGTAGCAGCAATGTCCAGACAACCCAAATCTGCCCAATCCAAAGGGCCACACCTCCATTCACTCACCATTCAAGCCCCTGGAATCCTGGCTCTATCTGATACCCCCAAAACATTCACCACATACTGCAGCTTCACATAAAAGTATTCGATATAGTCAATCAGCACGCTGTCACGTTAAAAAGGGGTGCCAAATTCCTGATCATGCGCTTCTCCTCACAATATTCATCCGGTCATCTTGATCAATTTTCAGTCCCCTAGCCTAACCGACTTCCACATCTTTCTTCCTCACACACCCATCCATCATATCCCTCCACCTTCTCCTTGGCCTACCTCACCTCCTCCCTCCTTCAAATTCGATCAGATATACCTTTCTCACCTCTCTGGTGTCCATTCTCTCCACATGACCATACCATCTCGGCACACGCTCTTCAATTCTGGTGTCCACAGGCTTCTTCAGTCCACATCTTTCACGAATCACATTATTTTGTATCCTATCCACTCTCTGTACTCCACATACATTTCTTAGCAGTCCCATCTCCACTGTTCTTACTCCTGACTTTTCATTTTCATGCTACATCATAGTCTCACACCCATATATTAAAGTTGGCACTAACATTCCTTCACGTAAGCCTCGTGCAGCTGCAACACTCAAGCCTCTGTTTCTTATCAAGGCCTTCATTGTAAAAGCTACTTTCCTTCCAGGTGTCACTCTGCTTTCCACTTCTTTTGCACATTTTCCTCTCTTCTCTATCATTGTACCCAGGTATTTGAATTCTCTCACCAATTCCAGTCTCTCTCCATTCACTATAGTATCACACTGGGAGTCACTTTGTATCTCAGTAACCATCACTTTACTCTTTTCCTTATTTACTCTCAAGGCACGACACTCATGGACATCAGCAAAACTCTGCACTAGCCTACCAAGTTCTTGTCTGGTATTTGCAAGGAGTACTGCATCATCAGTACACAACAAATTTGAGATATTCCATCCATCATCATTCATTACCAACGCCATCCCCTCTCCATTACTCGTGTTTTTACTACTCTCATCACCCCATCCGTACATATATTGAACAACCATGGGGACAGCACACAACTGTGTCGCATGCCCACACCAATCATGAACCATTTACTTAGATGCCCATTTACCCTTACATAGGCTTCACTACCATCTATATATAGATAGATAGATAGATACATAATGTATATATATATATATATATATATATACATACTGTACTGTAAATTGCAGTAAAGAACAACTGAAGCAATGTTGTGAATCGTGTCCAGTTGAACTACTAGAAAACTTGGATGTGGATAATTTTACCTGCCTCTTCATTGGTTATTAATCAACATTTGCTGAATTATTAACTATCTTTATATTTTATGTCCTTAAATTTAAATCATAAGAGGTCTGACATCATTATTAATACCCTCTCTTCCAATATTTACACTATACCAAAATATACGTTAGTTGTCAGGACCAACTTGCCTAGCCCTGGGTTCCTACACTCCTCATGAGACAACACAGGACTGGATGATGGATGGATGGATGGATGGATGTATGTACCAACGACACATCCTCTGTCATCCTGGTCACTAAACAAGAATGTGTGGAATAATGATGTCACAACCATAGTCGCGGCGCACGACTCTGAGGTTGTCATTATCGTACCCTGGCAACTTACCATTCAAAAGTGCATCCGATTTCGTACCATATTATACACTAATCATAATATCGTGCACGAATATATTATACACGAATATTATTATATACGAACATATTATACACGAACCACATGCGTCTCATATTATACACGAAATCAGAAGCACTTTTGAATGACAGGTTGCCTGAGCACAATAATAACAACCTCAGAGTCGCGTGCCGCGACTATAATGTGGACTTCTACGCAACTATGCCACAAAGTAGTCTCAGTTCACATGCTGGTTCTCTAGCGAGCAGATGTACAGTGCTGTGTGACTTACTTTCCAGTATCACCACCACCACCAAGTGCATCAACCATCACCACTATGTTCAAGAGGCCAGCCACTACTTCATTAGCTACTCCAAATAGAAAGAAATCAAAGCAACTGATTACAAATGGAGCAGAAAATCAAGGTGCTGGATGTTCTGCAACATGGCAATGGTGCTTTAAGTGTTGGGTGCCCGTTTGGAGCTGATGGTTCTGTAACTATTTCTTCTACTGATAAAGCAGATCACTGCTCTCAGACTTTCTCCTCCAATTCCACCTTGGATGATTCCTCCATCACTTCCCCCCTCTGACCTCCTCATGGCTGACAATAAAATTTCTTCTGCTGATGTATTTCTGACTTCATTGGCCTCAATATTAACAAAGCATATGGGCCTGATGGGGTCCCCCCTGTTGTCCTCAAGAACTGTGCTTCTGTGCTTACACCCTGCGTACGTTAACTCTCTCACCTCTGTCTATCAATTTGTATCTTTCCTTCTTGCTGGAAGTTTGCTCTCATTCAGCCAGTCCCAAAGAAAGGTGACCATTCCCAACTCTCTATCATCCAATTGCTTTAACATCCTGTGTCTCAAAAGTTTTTGAGTCAATTCTTGACAGAAAAATTTTAAGGCATCTTTCCTATCACAACTTTCTTTTTGATCATCATCATGGGTTCCGTCAGAGACGCTCCACTGGCAATCTTCTCACCTACTTTGAGACTCATGGTCATCCTTCTTTAGGGACTGATGAAAGCTTTGCCATTGCACTTGACATCTCAAAGGCATTCGATTAAGTATGGCATACATCTTTAATTTCCAAAATGCCTTCTTACTGTTTCCATCCTTCTATCTATGCCTCCATATATAGCTGCTGCTGTCGTTCCATAGCTGCTGTTGTAGACGGCCACTGTTCTTTTCAATCTATCAACAGTGGTGTTCCTCAGTGCTCTGTCCTATCACCAACTCTCTTCTTTTCATTCATCAATGACCTTCTAAGCTGTACATCTAACCTTATCCACTCACACGCTGATGATTCCACCCTTCACCTTACCATTCGGTTCCTGCAACATCCATATCTGCAGTTACATCAACAAACAAGGGATGAGGCAGTGGCACACCTTATGTCTGACTTGGCTCATATCTCTGACTGGGGTAATAATAATCTCGTATTTAATGCATCAAAGACTCAGTTCTTACACCTATCCACCTGATAAAATCTTCCACAGAAGTATCCACTAATGTTTAATGCTTGGGGTTTCATTCTCTTGGGACTTATCTTGGAAAGATCATATTACATCTCCTGTAAACCCTGCTTCCAAGAGATTGGGTGTGCTAAGCCGACTCTGTACCTTCTTTACTCCTGCACAGTTGTTGACTTTATAGATGGGTTTTATTCACCTGTGTAATGTACAACTCCAATGTGTGGGGGGGCTCCCCAGATACAGCTCTTCTCAATAGAATGGAGTCAAAGGCTTTTTGTCTCATTAATTCTCCTCCTCTTACTGGCTCCCTTCAACCTCTGTCTCTTCGCTGCACTGTTGCATCATTATCTCTTTTCTATTGCTACTTCAATGGTCACTGCTCCTCTGAACTGTCTGCTTGCATCTCTCCACCTCTGCGACAGGCACACAGCACCCATCTAGCAACAAACTTTCATCCCTTTTCTATCCAACTCTCTAATGCAAGAGTTAACCGTTACTCCCAGTCCCTCATTGATGCAACAGGTCAACTCTGGAACTGTCTCCCTCTGTCTGTATTTCCTACTTCCTATGATCTCCAGTCTTTCAAACACAGTGTGTCCAGGCATATCAAAATGAACGGATCTTGAATCTGGTTCTTTCTCTCTCTCTCTCTCTCTCTTTTTTTTTTTTTTTTCTTGGAAGGAATGGTTTGTGAGCTTTTAGCCTTTGGTTCCTTCTTTCTTGCAAAGTGACAGTAGGCAGCAGGCAGTGTACTCGTACATAGCACGCAGTAAGGATGCCATTCACCTCCCACTTCATTGCAGAGAATGATGCTAATTTATCATTCTGATGTATACTTTTCATAATTATTAGTTAATAAAAGCATTTTTACTGTTTGGTGTTTCTCTCAGGTACTAAACTATTTTGTTCCATTAAAACCACACTTCGATTCCGTGCGAAACTGATTTTAGGCAACCTCTCGAGGAACCTATCTCATGTTAAATCCGCGTTGTACTGTATTTGGCTCATTTGGAATGTGGGTAAATGGGGGTGCTCACTATCCACTCACTCAATGTAGTGCAGCTTTGGGTGTCTGCCCTTTCCTCTCTTCCATCTTTCCTCTTCTGTCTTTTTTTCCTTCATTCTTTCCTCTTTGCTCTGCTTAAGGGTGACTTTACTCTCCCTCTTCTGTCCTTCTTTCCTTCATTGTTTCTTCTTCCTACTGCATATGGGTGACTCTACACTAAGTGACAAGCCAAATGGTTTCCTGTACACTAGGAAACTATTTACTACACTGGGTGGTAACCATATAACCAAACTGCCTGGTGGTTTAGTGGGTAATTAAGGTGCTCCAACTGGATTGAGCCGGTGCAGGTTTATATCCAAGGGGTGGTTGGGGTTTATCACTCATGTAATGCCACTCAGAGATCAGTGAGGCTGGTCACTCTCATCTTAAATGTCGGACCAACTTGTCTTGCCCCGTGTTCCTACGCTCCTCTATGGGGCGACAAAGGATTGGATGATGGATGGATGGATGGATGGATGGAAAAAAAAAAAAAAAAAAGTCAGGTACCACTACAGGCAACTTCCATCACAATTTTAAAATGGTATGTCATGTCTTGACTGGTTCAACAGTTGAGAAGAAAACAAAGTTTTGGTGCTCCCCAAGCAGGTCCTAAAAAAGTGCTTGCTGCAGCAATGAATTATCTAAAATGCACTTAATATTACATACATCAGCCATATTATTTCTATACTATAACAGATCATAAAAACAAAACAAATTTCATCAAAATATGTTGTGCAATGCCAAATAACCCCCAAAAATTCTTTTCATTTTCAAACATCAAACCACTGACTTACTGTGGTGCAAGGTGGAAAGCTGCAAGGCCCTACAGATAAACTAAAATCTCAAGTGCACATTCCCTTTTGTCAATGGTCTTTTACAAAAGGTGTTAAATGGACATCAATTACACTCTTACACAAAAAGAGAGGAAGTATCACTAGGTATCCATTGAAACAGGTCATGTTTATTATGACACAAAAATTCTGGACATTTTCTCACAGGTTATACCATTTACACAGCTCCACCCTGCCATTTTCATACATGTGAAGTGTAGCTATTCTATCAAACATCGTTAAAAATATGCTGAAAACAATGTACAGTGTAATGCCTTCCATCATTCATTTTATCCTAGTCATCCATGTCAATCACTTGTTTTCAACACCGATTTCACACACTTTTGCATATCGAGAGCAGCATCATTTTCTTGACTTTCCAAGTCTCCTATCTTCAAAGTCACATATAAGAACATGCATACCACACCTTTTGAAGTCAGTCATAACTATTCTATGCAGCTTTGATATCTCAGCATGCCCTTTTCTATATTCTAACCCCCTTCCCAGTTTTTCTGTTCTGAAGCATTTAAGTTCCATAATAACCTGAAGCACTTGATGTCTTCAAAAATAAAATTACACAAATAAAATAAATACAAAATGTTCCTATACTGATACCCTCACATCACATATAACTGACTGAAATAATAATATAAACTCTGCCATGAAGGCAATACTGTATAAGTATGACAGACTAGTGAAGCACAAATTACAAGAGTCATCAATAAATGAGATTCTTCAAGCCATGCATGTGTTGGTGCCAGCATGCTCATGTCATGCACAGTAAGCATGGTTTAGGTGCCAGCATCGACTTAATTATTTATGAAAGGCACAGACTAGTGATAGTCAAGCAAAACTACAGTATCTGTACTTCTCAAATATACAATACCTTATGGAAACTACCATTCACACTATAACTTATATGCCTTACTTTCTTTCTTGGGCAACGGATAGTGACAAGACACACTTACATGAAGCGCACCCATGAACTACCGTACATTACCCCCAAGAATTACCCCCAAGAACTATAATATGAATCACATGAAAAATTACAAACAAGGAATATTTACACTACTTATACAATAAATACAAAACACTACCAGTACACTAAATTTACAGTGAACAAGAATTTTGGTATACTTTAATATGATGTGAAAACTATATTAATTTAAAAAATATTTACAGCCAATTGTCACAGCAATCTGCAATACAAAATGTTAACCTTCCCACAGGTGTTCGTAACTACCCACACTAAGCACCCCAAGAGGTAGTGAGCGTGAGGTAGCGTACTCACAAGTCCACCTGATGAGCGTAACCAGGTGCGCCCTCCATCATGTTGCAGCGGAGCAACTCTGGTGCCAGGTAGCCCGGGGTGCCGCACAACTCTGGTGGCACACACCATCACACTCACACACTCATATATGCACCCTACATTCACAAACCACTGCCCATACACCATCTCACCTAGCAAAATAATGCACTAGCTTATAGAACTGACATTCAAAGACATTACAAAGACATCAAATCAAACAGCATTATTCCAGGGTTAATCTTAACGGAATCCTCATACTGAAAGTGACCATGGTCACCAAGATATGGGCTGGCTATTACCCATAAGGATCTCATCAACAGCTCTCCAACATGGAATCACTACCATAATCATAAACCTTCTGCCACTTCCAGGATGGTATGTCTCTTCTGAAAGTGGTTACATCACAAAATAAAATTTACAGACCCAGTCCTCTGACATCAAGATATTAAACAGTGTGCAAGTTTTCTATAAATATGGCAATTTTTAAATGTCACCCACAGCTGCTTCATATCTGGACAATGTACTAGCAACATGACTGTACAGAAGTTGTGTGCAACATACAAGTGTGAAGCAAATACAAACTTTAAGCTGGAATACTATGGCACATCACAGAAAATGATGGATGCTTTAACTGACTATGAAAGTCATACCATGACTTACTTGGAACAATGGCTACCATTTTGTTTTATACGTACTTTTCCTGGTTCCCTCTACTTTAATTATTCTAAATGTTCTGTTCATTGCTGCTCTGGTTGAATAAAGAAAAAAAAAAAGGGGGGGTGGCAAGGGGAGGGGCAGGGGCATTTGTGTTGCGTCAACAAACAATATGGTATTCATGAATCCTTCTGTACATTTGCAAAAACAATTAGTATATTTCTTTACTATATTATCTGTATGATAACCAGACAAGCACAGCACCAGCCTACTAATTCACAGTCTGAATCTTATCTCCTAATACGGCAAAATCTTACTATATCTGACTTTCTTTTTTATCATACACATTAAGCCTGTTGAACTTTCTTCTTTTACATCATACCCAGACCAATATTAATTCAAACAATCCAAAATAATCAGTGCCTGACTGTACTAAGTTTGGCTTTAGGTATTCAAAAAGCTTAATTTGCACTAAGTATGCATTGTATAAATACTTATTTCTGAATTAGACTACCTACAGCTCAGTGGATGGGTGTTTTAGCAAATTTCAGTTTAATGGAATTGTCATTTACAAGAAAGACATCACAAATATTATAATAAAATACTGATAACAATTTACCATTCATTGCAAAGAGGCTAATCCTCCTGTTAACAGATGTAAATACGGTATGTAATGGACTCAGTTTGGCCAATTCTTCACATAAAAGAGCTCAACTCAACAGAAAAATGTCAAGAGAGCAAACTTCTTGTGAAAATCACTATGCACTATGCAGTTTCATTAAACACTGTCAACTTTACTTTCACTGGCAAAGATTTTCAAAGAAGTTCTTCCTTTGTGATACAAAATGCAAATTATATCTTAGTACTGTCTTGTACTTGTGGCAGACAACGGACACCCAACATCCACTCACCCAGTGCGGTGCTACCTTCACATGGCTATACACTGAGTGACAAACAAAATTTTTTCCTGAAACCCAGGAAACCATTTAATACAGTAGATGGTATCCATATGGCCAACAAACAAACCCTTGGTGGTCTTGTGAGCAATGGCACTCCAACCAGAGATGGCCCATGAAAGTGTAAACCTAGCAGGTGGCTGGGATTTCACATCGTCAGTTCATATTGTTTATGAAGGCTCCAACATGCGTGCATGCATCAGCCTCTGTCTCCTAATGGCAGCTCTCCACGCTGATCGATCTCTGGCAGCCTCCCTATTCAGTCCCTTACCCCTGAAGTCACACTCCAATACCTCGTCCCAGGTATTCTTTGGGCTGCCCCCCATAACCCTACCATCAATATTCACAAATCTCAACCTCTGCACCCAATTGTCATCTTCCATCCTCTAAACATGCCCAAACATCTCAATTTAATCCTCCTCATCACAACACCAATACACTCCAGTCAACTCTTCAATCACAATCCTAGTCCCCCCCCCCCCCAGGCTTCACATTCAAGGATGCGCAACACATCTGTCTAATCAACGTTCATATTGTTCCACTCAGGCAAGCAACTAGTCACTCTCGCCTGTTAGTTACCGGTATATACAGACATTTATTTTTTCCCACTTTTACTGAACTATGAAACCATCTAGTCAGGTAAGAAAAGGTTGCTATGCATTTCATTTCTACCACATGGGCCAGTCAGACTGGTTTCATGCTTTTCACAATTTATTTAAGATGATGCATACTTAAAAACATTTCCAGTTTAGTGTAATAATCAATTTAGCTAATCAATGAAGCTAAAATTAGTTTACTAAACAATTAACCACTGTACTGCTATGTCATATATCATATTAGTATGCATACATTACTTACTCTCTCACACTTGCACAGCTGCAGTCAACTTTACTTGCTAATATCAGACTGAAGTCCAAAAACAAAACACACAACCATGGAGTCCTCCTAAGCACTAGAATCTGATATAGTAAGATTTTACTGTACTTTCAATATTCATTCTTCATTCCCATCCCATTCACTCAGAGCATGATAATCTGTACTTAGTTTTAATAGTTTTGGTAATTGTAGTCTTAGATACAATACCTTATGACACTATAGTAGAATACTAGAGCACTACAGAATATTATGCACAGACTGGCAATACACAAAGCACGGATAATGCGCTTGTAGCTACTTAATAACTATAGTATTAAATCTCATGGAAAAACATGAAAACAAAATTCATCAACAAACAAACCTGATGAGACAAGAATATTACGTAATACAAAACACAAGATAAAGTTATTATATTATATGCATGATAATCTGACAGTCACTTCCTGAGAAAAAAACAAATGGTACAATGTACTGGAAATGAAGACTGATATGATGTACCGGTAAGTCACATAAACTAAACATACAGCACACTCTTTATGAAGTAATGCTACATTTTTGCTAAAGGTTTTTATATATATGAAAACACTTCAACCTAATACAGTACAGACAGGGGGTTACTGACCCTTTTCATTCTCCACCATGTGATAGCATGTTTGGGGGGGAGGGGGAACTATTGCTATGCTTCTCTCATGTTTCTTCAACAACAATGAAACTTATTAGTTTCTCTGCGGGAATCTAATAGGTGTAAATCCATACTACTAATATGCTACAGATATGTGCACTATGTTACAGCTCAATGGTACTCACCCGTCAATGTTTCACCAGGCCTCAGGACTTTCGCAAAGCCAAAGTCAGTAAGTTTGACATTGTAATCATCGTCGAGGAGAATGTTCTCTGGCTTGAGATCACGGTGTACAATTCCCTTGCCATGGACATGAGCCAGTGCTTCAAACAGCTGCCGCATGATCACCCTAAGAAGTTAATATTATCAATGAATTTCAAAATTACTTAAAATAGGCAGTATGCAATATTAAGTGAAGTAACAACTTTTAGTGCATGAAGTGGACATTTGTGCTGGGAGGGGGTTGGTGATAGCCAATACCCTCTTCAGGCATAAAATGATCCACAGGTATACATGGCGAGTGATGAGAAGGGTGGGTGGTGAACTGAATGAAAGGAAGGCAATGATTGATTATGTGTGTGCGGGTGAAAGGATGCGAAGATGTGTAAAGGATGCAAGAGTGTATAGAGGTTGGGGGAGTGGACTTTCTGACCACTACTTGGTGGTGGCCAGAATTAGAATGCAAGTAAGATGGAGGAATAGAAGAAGGGAAAGACGAGAGGAAGAAGTAGTTGCAAGAAGAGTGGAAAGGTTACAAGAGGATGAGAAAAAGGCAGAGTATAAGAGAGAAGTGGAGGAACGACTGGGCAAATATGAATTGGAGCAGATGGGAGACGTGGAAGGTGTGTGTAAGATATTTACAGAAGAAATATGTGCAGCATGTGATGTGGTGTGTGGAGTGAAGAAGACGAAAGGGGGTGCAAGGAACAGCGTGGTGGACTGAAGAGGTGAAACAGGCTGTGGCACAAAAGAAGAAAGCATACAATGAATGGATGAGAAATAGGGGCGTGGAAGAAGTTGAGAGGTGGAAGAGAGAGTTATATGTGGAAAGAAAGAGAGAGGTGAAAAGATTAGTAAGAGAGAGTAAGAAGAGAGTGGATGAGGAATTTGGAAGGAATTTGAGTGTAAAGTGGAGGGACTGTAAGAAAATGTTCTGGAGAGAAGTGAAAAGAGTAAGACAGGGTAGAAGTGAAGTTAGCAGGGGAGTGAAAGATAAAAATGGTAGATTACTACTGGAGAAGGGAGAAAAAGTGAACAGATGGAGAGAACACTTTAAGGAATTGTTGAACGTAGAGGATGGAAGTAATGCGAGTATAAGTGGCTGGGGAATGGCTGGGAGAAGGAGGGAGGTGAGAAGACAGGAAGAAATCAGTAGGATAGAAGTTGTGGAAGCAATGAAGAAAGTTAAATCGGGGAAAGCCCCAGGAATTGATGGAGTGTGTGGTGAAATGCTGAAGCATGGGGGAGAGATAGTAGTAGAATGAATGTGGAAGATGTGCAGATTGGCCTGGGAGGAAGGTAGAGTCCCGGAGGATTGGAAGTCAGGTATAATTATTCCTTTGTACGAAGGAAAAGGAGAAAAAGAAGAATGTGGTAATCATAGGGGCATTTGTCTTCTTAGTATAATAGGAAAAGTGTATGGTAGGATACTTATAGACAGAGTTAGAGAAAGAACAGAGAAATTAGTTGGAGAAGAACAGGGAGGCTTTAGGAAGGGAAGAGGTTGTGTAGATCAGATATTCATTCGTAGATCTTTAGTGGAAAAGTTTCTAGAGAAGGGAATGAAGTTGTATGCGGCTTTCATGGATTTGGAGAAAGCATATGACAGGGTGGATAGACAAGGATTGTGGAAAGTGTTAAGATTATATGGAGTAGATGGGAAGTTGTTGAATGCTGTGAAGAGTATGTACGATGGTGCGAAGGCTGCAGTGCGTATGGATGGTGAACTAAGTGAATTTTTCTCTCTGAAAGTTGGTTTGAAACAGGGATGTGTCATGTCTCCATGGTTGTTCAATCTGTACATGGATGGGGTAATAAAAGAGGTACAAGGTAGGGTAGTGGATGTTGGAGTGGCCCTGGTGAGAGAGGATAGTGTTTGGAAACTCCCTGTACTGTTGTTTGCAGATGATACTGTGTTGTTGAGTGAAGACGAAGGGGAGCTACAAGGCTTGGTGGATGAGTTTGGGAGAGTGTGTAAGAAACGGAATCTAAAGGTGAATGTAGGGAAGAGTAAAGTGATGGTCTTTGAGAGAGGTGAAGTTAGTGAATGTACAGCAAGGCTGGATGGTGAGGAATTGGAAAATGTGAGTACGCGTAAGTACTTGGGTAGTGTGATGAGTAAGGATGGAGGTTTGGAGGGTGAAGTGCTTGAAAGGGTACAGCAGGGAAGAAAGGTTGCTGGTTCTTTGAAAGCAGTGATAAGAAACAGGGAAGTGAGCATGGAAGTGAAAAAGTTACTACATGACAGTATTGTGATACCAACTCTAACGTACGGAAGTGAAGCTTGGACATTGTTGGAAGGACACAAGTCAAGAGTGAGAGCAGTGGAAATGAGTTATTTAAGAGGGGCCTGTGGAGTAACATGGAGAGACAGGCTGACGAATGAGGATATAAAGGAGCGTTGTGGTGTGGATGTGGATGTGATAGGAAGCGTTATGAGGAACACACTGAGGTGGTTTGGCCATATGGAGAGGATGGAGGGTGAAAGACTGACGAAGAGAGTGTATGTGAGTGAGGTGGAGGGGGGAAGAGGGAGGGGGAGGCCGAGGATGAGATGGAGGGATGGGGTGGAGAGGTATATGAGAGAGGGGGGTGTGAGTTGGGAGCAGGGCAGTGAAATGGCGGGGGACAGGGCGACTTGGAGACGATTTGTTTGTGGCCACCCCAAACGGGATTGAGGCGTCTGGCAATAGATAGATAGATAGATATAAGTACTCAAACATGTGACTTGGTAATTGTGTCTGGCAAGCATGCTACCCCTAACAGAAAGTGTGGTGCTACTGACAAACGCCGAGGGCAAGCCTAAAAGTTTTTTTTTAGATTTTAGGTTTCGTGGTCAAGGGAACCCTCCCTAACTCCACTGAACCCAGGTTATGTCGACCTCACTATACAATGAATCACTATGAAACAGGTTTTCAATTGACGTAACCCTGTCGTATAGTGAAACCTGGCTGTAGTTATGGTAAAGAAGTGTGTGAGAATGAGAGGTATGGAAGATGACGAGACTGGGGAACTGACAATGGACTGAGGTAGCTTCAAAAACTTTGTACGAAGAAGTGTATGACCAGGGTTTGACACCCCTTTTATACTGACAGTTGTTGGACTGACTGTCAGATGGGTAAATATGATGCTACCTGCAAACACATATACCTATCAGGTAGAGTCAGGATTTTGGAAGCTTGAATGGGGAATGAATGTATGTGTTTGGCTCATCTCACTGGGCATGCAGTTGATTAGATCTCCTACTACTGTATTCTTTCCTCTTCCTGGCTTTCTGTGCCCTACTTTACCCACCTACAGGTAGGAAAATGAGGTACGATGATGATGGTGAGTAGGATTAAGAAACAGGAAAAAGGATGCATAAACGTTAGGTGAATACTATATCTGAGTGACCAGTGAAATGAACCAAATGTCCATTCAATCACCATTCCAGGTTCAAGCTTTCCAAATTATGGCAGTACACTTGAGACTACATCTAAACAACTGGACAAGATAATTCAGTATAATTTATCCAAACTATTTACACCATCCATAATCTTTTCTAATCACTGTTCTAGACTTCCACCCACAGAAAGTAAATCTTAATCTTCGAGGGTGACAAACAGACCTTTTGAAATGTAGATAACCAGTCATAGCACACTATGCTTGAAGAAAAGAGGTTCAATATAATAATTTGAAATCCACACAGTTTAAGAACACTGGCTGTTTAAAAGTGTCTTTACTGTAACTTCATATATAATGCTGCATTCTCTCAAAGTCTCACCCATCTAATACTGAACCATGATCGCCCAGATGTCTTTTGGAGTTGGAATAAAAAGCATTTGGTGTTGTATGCAAAGACAAAGCTTACTTGGTCTTCTTCTCTGAGAGTGTGACAACTGTAGTGAGGTGGTCAAACAGTTCTCCATGTTCACACAGTTCAAACACCAGAAAGATGAAAGTTGATGACTCAAATACATCATGCAGCTCAACTGGAAATAACAATAAAGGATACCTACTTTAGATAGTATTAAAGCAAAAACAAGCACACACATAAATACAGCAACTGTATTGGTAGCTACTTAGAATGAACAACAAGTAGCAGAACTCTGACTAGAATTTAACAAGGGAAAATAAATTATCAAAGACTAGTTTCTTGGTTTCAAATGCCTAAAACATAAACGTTATTTGTACTGTATATAACTGGATACAAATGCTACTATAATAATACGTGGCACTGAGTTATCAATGGAAGATACACAGCATTCTTAAACAACAGAAATTTCATTCAAAAAAGGTAATGTTTCCAAAGGGATGACTGTATAATTCACTATCAGGAACTGGAAAATACAACACATAATTCATCACATAAAAGTTATTTCCACAGCATAAAGCAGAGCAACCAACATTATCAAGCACAGAAGGGAGGAAAGAAGAGAGAAAGGAAGAAGTGAGGAAAGACGAAAGGAAGAAAGACGTGAGGAAAGATGATGGGATGGAAGATGTGAGGAATGATGAAGGGAAGGAAGAAGGAATGAGGAAAGAAGGAAGAAGGAAAGAAGAAAGGAAGAAAGATGTGAGGAATGAATGATAGAAAGAAGAAAGGGAGGAAGATGTGAGGAAAGAAGGAGGAAGGAAAGAAGAAAGATGAAAGGAAGGAAGAAGGAAGGAAGATGTGAGGAAAGAAGGGAAGGAAGATGTGAAGAAAGATGCAATGTGGGAAGAAGGAAAGAAGAAAGGATGGAAGATGTGAGGAAGGAAGAAGGAAAGGAAGATGTGAAGAATGATTTGAAGGAAGGAAGGAATTAGGAAAGAAGAAAGGATGGAAATGTGAGGAAGGAAAAAAGGAAGGAAGAAGAAAAGAAAGGGAGGAAGATGTGAGGAAAGAGGAAAGGAAGGAAGATGCAAGGAAAGAAGAAAGGATGGATGATGCAAAGAAAGAAGGGAAGGAAGGAAGATGTGAGGAAAAGCAAAAAGAAGGAAAATGAAAAGAATAAATGACAATGTGAAGAAAAACAAAAGGAAGGAAGCAGGAAAGAAGAAACAAAGAAGGAAGGAAGAAAGGAATGAAAATGGAAAAAGGAGAGGAAGGAAGAAAGGAAGGAAGAGTGAAAGAAGAAAAGGAAGAAGGAAAGAAGAAAGGGAGAAGGAAAAAGGTACTATCAGCAACAATAATCCAGTCACTGCTCCTGATATTTTCTCAATTTTGAAAATCAGTCTGGTGAATATGAAGCACACACCAGTGATGACAACAATGTGTGATAAAACTGTCACTGCAGTTGGTTACTGCGAATTCACAAGGACGATTTTCAAAGGCCATGAAAGGAGAAGTAGGTGAGACAAAAGGACTTTTGTTGGCAACTCTATTCTGACAGTAATGGTAATAAAAACACACATTGTGAGGTGAAGGTCTTTACTAAGTAATAATACTTCATTCAACTGAGCTTCATCAAGTTACCTGGCAAAACTAAGAAGAGTGATATGTTGCTACTAAATAGAGATCACCTCAAAAGATGTGTTTTTGTCATGTACTGTAGTTCATTTCGGCAGACACTTGGTAATCTGTTCAGCTGACAGAAATAACTGGATTAGGCTAACACTTGAGCTGCTATGAACCCATCTACACATTCCATACACAGTAAGCTAACATCATTTTTTTTTTTTTTTTTTTTTTTAGTTGAATTTTGGTAGTCACAGGGATAATCTCAGGCTCCCATGACTTACTCTCAGCTGATTAAATTGTCTGGCATTGCAGTGTGTGTGATAAATGGGTGCATAAGAGATGTAGTGGTATCAGAGGTAGACTGCGAGATAATGCTGATTTTATGTGTACGGCGTGCCGGGGTGAGCAGGTGGAGATTGTCAGACGTGAAAGGATTGAACTTGCTGGTGAATCTCTTGAGTGTATGGATGAGTTTTGTTATTTGGGAGACATGTTGTGTGCTGGAGGTGGGGCTGAAGCTAGCTCTGTGGCTAGGGTGAGAAGTGGTTGGAAGAAGTTCAGGGAGCTCTTGCCTCTCCTGACATTGAGAGGGCTTTCCCTACGTGCTAAGGGGTCTTTGTATGCAGGATGTGTTAGGAGTGTAATGCTGTTTGGTAGTGAGACCTGGGCAGTGAAGGAGGAAGATATTCACCGGCTCTGATGTACAGAAATGACAATGATTAGGTGGATGTGCAGTGCGTCCCTGCGTCCAAGGCCTGGAGGGGCTGGGTTTACGATGGAAGAGTTAAGAGGTAGGATGGGACTAGAGTGTATTGGTGTTGTGATGAGGAGAGGTAGATTGAAGTGGTTTGAACATGTGGAGAGGATGAGGGATGATAATTGGGTGAGGAAGGTGAGAAGTGTTAATACTGGGGGTGGGGTTATGAGGGGTAGACCGAGAAAGACATGGGACGAGGTCATTAAGTGTGACATTAGGGTTAAGGGACTGAACAGGGAGGCTGCAATGGATCGTGCAGCATGGAGAGCCGCCATTAGGTGACCAAGGCCGACACATGCAAGCATGTTGGAGCCTTTAAAAACGAAATGAAACGAAACAAGAGAAGATATGACCATAAGAGTGTTAATCCTTACTGATATATGGGTGTCCAGCCACCATACGCAGCACCTCAATCTCCCGCTTGGTAGCCTCATACACACCCTCATCAGAAGAGTCACTCAGGTCAATAATTTTGGCTGCATACTGCTGCCCTGTCTCCTTCTCTGCAATATGCAAAATACAGTTAGTTTCTAACATGATTAAGGGACGTGTTCCAAAATACAGTATGTACAAAGAATACTGCTGTTTTGAACGGCAATTCTTCACACTACAGGCAATCAGTCAGTACAAATATCACATTACCATTTCAGCTGAGGATGTCCAATTTTACTCTAGCTACTATGAAATGATCTAACTCAGCCTATGAAAGTCCCATAGCTATAAAGGGATGACTATAGCTAATCTTGCCAGTAACAGATGTATCCCCTAAACTGAATAAAATAATTTGAAAGTAAGAAAAAAAAAAATGAATGGTATGTCACTACACAGAAGTTAAGGGCTATCAATTTGAGAACACTTTTTCATAAACTAAGCTGTTTTCATTACTGGGTGGTTAGACTCACCATGGTTAATCAGAAAGTGGTAATGACATCCAGACACACACTCCAGTATATCATGTCTCAACATTACAGTCCTATGAACTGTTCGAAGGGAAGAATGATACCCATATCTGGAGGGAGGAGGAGGAGGAAACCAGACTAGTGTAAAATGTGAACCCAGTGGACTGCAGGCTGAAGCTGCCCCCTGCAATCCACTATCCTTCTTTCAGTGGACAGGAAACTAAGAGAGATGTTTGTATAATCAGACAATCAATCCATCCATCTATATCAATACCACCAAAGGATAGCATCCCTCTAGCCTCTACAGCATCACCTATGCACATACAGTATACAAATGTTGTTTATTGGAAGAAGGCCCATATCAAGCTATAACTGTCCATCATCATCACCATCATCCGGACCTCCTTTCCCACCCTAGGGTGGGGTGAGGAGTAGCAGTGTCCAGATAACCAAAGTTTGCCCAATTCAATGGGCCATGCTTCCATTCACGCATCATTCGAGCCCAAGGAATCCTGGCTCCATTTGAATAGGCCAAACAGTTTCCACCACGTACAGTAGCTTCACATATACCTATACAGTAGAGTCAATCCCAATGCTGTCACTTTAAAAAGGGGTGCCAAATCCCTGGTCATAAGCTTCTCTGCACAAAATTCATCCAGCCAGTCTGATATCTTGGCAGTCCCTTAGCCTCACCAACTTCCATACCTCTCTTCCTCACACACTCATTCACCGTACCTCTCCATCTTCTTGGCCTACTTCACCTCCTCCCTCCTTCAAATTCAATCAGATATACCTTTTTCACCACTCTGTTGTCATCCATTCTCTCCACGTCATACCATCTCAGTACACTCTCTTCAATTCTGGTGTCCACAGACTTCCTCAGTCCACATCTTTCATACATCACATTATTCTGTGCCCTATCTGCTCTCTGTCCTCCACATACATTCCTAAAAAGTCCCAACTCCACTGCTCTTACTCCTGACTTTTCATTTTCATGCCACACTATAGTCTCACACCCGAATGTTAAAGCTGGAACTAACACTCCTTCAAGTGCAGTAAGCCTCCTGCATCTACAACACTCAAGCATCCATTTCTTATCAAGGCCATCATAGCGCCAGCTACTTTCCTTCCTTGCGTCACTCTACTTTCCACTTCTTTTGCACATATTCCTCTATTTTCTATCGCTGTACACAGGCATTTGAACTCTCACAAATTCCAGTCTCTCTCCATTCACTGCAACATCACACTTGGAGCCACCTTCTCTCTCAATAATCATCACTTCACTCTTATCTACATTTAGTCTCAAGGCACGACATCTACAAAACTCTGCACTAGTCCAACAACCTCTCGTCTGGTACCTGCAAGCAGTACTGATCATCAGCATATATCAAACTTGAGATATTCCATTCATCACCATTCATTACCAACATCATCCCTCTCTCCATGACTCATATGTTTACTTCTCTCATCTTCCAGATAAACAAATTTTCAAATGTCTAACTATCTATCAATCACCAGATGCTCTAATCCTGTAACGGGGTGGCCACAAATGAATCTCCGTGCTACCCTGAGCTCCACCATCTGACTGTCCTCTTTCTAATTCACACCACCCCCTCTCTCATATACCTCCCATATTATCCCTCCATCTAATCCTTGGCCCAAATATGGGTACAGTATAATCATTCCACTTCAACATAAACTCCACATAACTGACTAATGCAGTGTTATTCCAAGTACTGTAAAGAATAATATAAAGCATAATTATTCCACTCAAAAACAAATCCCACTTGACTGACCAATGCAGCGGCGCACCACAGAGCAGCCTCCTCGACCCAGAACCTCCTTGGGCTCATACTTGGCATAGAAACCCCTGGCAGCATCACGGTCGGGCAGAACATCACCTTCATCATCCACAGCCATCTTAACAACACTCCCTGCAAAACACGTACCTCAGTTTCAAGACACTCCTCTTCTATGGGTTTCTGGTACCAAGTTATGAATAAGAGAAATACCAATGTTAAGATTTCAATGTATGGTTTGAAATCAATTACAGTTTGCATGGGATAGACTTCAACCAATCACAGCTAAATAGATCCTCATTATACGATCGCTAGGTGTGCAATAATTCACCTATACAGTACAGTCAATACTATTTTGTGACCTTTTCTGATACTGTATATGACTGCATTTTCATTCATGCGATCATAATGATCCTGTTTGAAACCTTACTAGTCAATGTAATCACCATTTTCCCTTATATGACTGCCGACAAGCACACATACACTCATTTGTTTGTTCCAAGATGGCCTCTAAACTCGGTCACTGTTGGTTGTGTTAGTGTTAGTGATCAAACAACAGTGTCGTACTGGAGTTCAAGCTGCAAGTGAAGTGAAATGATATGAAATATCTACCAGTTTAGGTGTGACGGAAACATATTTTTAGACATATCTGGTGGTTGAACACTGCCCAAAAATGTATCCCCAGCCAACCCATGTCAAGTGGTAATCATTCCACTATCTGACTGACTGTTAATCGATGCGTTTTCAAAAGCACATCCTAATCATATAACGAGGGTGTGCTGGTGGGAGTCATGGGTGGACCTGAATTAGACTCAAGATGCTGCAACTGTAAAGGGCTTTACATAATGGTGTAGGCAGAGGGGTGGCCAGGGTGGCACTGGCCTCCCCAATGGTTATCCCAGATATCTGTGGGAATACCTCTGGACTCTCAAAAACAGCAATCCTAACATCACTCCATAATTAGGTTTGGTTACCCAATTTATAAGATACTAGCCAAACTCCAAGCTTTTGAAACTTTCAAAACTTGATCACAGATGTCCATAAAACTTGGAATCAATCGGCCATGCTCTTGTTCACTTATAGCAAGCAACACAATATCATCTGCATATGTCAAATTTGAAGTACCAAACCCTTCCTCAGTCCTCTCTCTATAAACTTAACCTCATCTCCTTACCCCTGCAGGGGCCTCAGCTTGCCTGTAGTTGATAGGTTTATTTAGCCAGAAAGACTGAGTTATTCTACCACTGCTTATACCTAAGCCTCACCTATGAATTATTATAAAGACACACAGTATACTCACTGTAATAAACTTTTTCACTTTGTAATATATCAACTGCTCATAGTACTAAATACAATGGGCCTCTTCAGTACATCAACTAACAGTATTACAGTATTAATCTGGCTAAGGACAGTAATTGGTATTCTTTTAATTTACAACAAAATGGCCCCTCAATATTTTGGTTACTTCCCATACACAAGGTGAGACCCTGACCCTGCAACATCTGGCTTAAAATGGTTTCCGATTATGCTGCCCCCTGTCAGCCTTCGTCCTCCAATTCCTGGGAGATGCTTTAAATCAGCCAATAAGGGTGCTGAGGTCCCTCCAGTGAGAGGCTGCTTACGATCCAACATGACCTGACAGATGCTGAGGTGACACAGACTTATCCCCCGCAAAGCCACACCAAGCCACTTTAAGAATATCTGTACATATCACAAGTGCATGCCTTCTCCCTACAAAACTATTATTCTTTGTTTCCAAAATAACACAGCCAGTCTGGAATGTTAGCATGGCCATCTTGTTTTACCAAGTGAGGTGGTGTCCAAAGTGTGGTAATTGGTGTTGGTACAAGAAGAGGCATTTCTGCCAGTTATCATACATACCTTCTGTCCAAGAAAAGACAGAAAGTGCACATGTCTGGAACATGAGGGCCTTTTCCATCCTCAAATATGGCCAAATGGCTGAGACACCACCTTTCACAGATACGTCAGTTTCCAAAATGGTAGGCACATGAAAGGCCTGAATGGCTTTCAAGGTTAGGCTAAGTGGCAGTCTGGATAGTTAATGTCATGAGGAGCCTGGAGGGGACACAGCCCCCAATTAAAGCAGCTACCTGTATTTTCTTATGCTGTTTTATGCATTTCAATTGATTTTTAAGGCTCATTTTGATTGGAAATGCCTTATTTTGCCATGGTAGTGATGGAAGGAGACAAACTGGCATAATGGGGAATTTTTTATAAAAATGAGCATGAAAAACATTTGAAACACATGAACATCCATCAGAAACAACAAAAATCTAAAATATTAAAGGACAGTGTTAAACAAAATTAATTCCCAGTAACTTAAAGCCAAACATGAAATTTCAGCCTTTTCTTTTTTTTTTTTCTTTTTAACTTATCCTAGACTAAGTAAAACTACCCTGATGCAGCTGAACTGAATTAACCAAACCAGTATTATTTCAGAATTACACCTAACCAATGGAGCAGGGAACAGGGCGACACGGAAGTGATTTGTTTGTGGCCACCCTTTCAGGATTAAGACGTTTGGCAATAGACAGATATAGTTTATGCAACATCATACAAGTTTTCTTTAATACACATCTGTCTCAAATGCAATTTTTGGTACACAGTGTCCAACAAGTGCAAGGAGGGGGGGTGATTGTTCATCTCCAAGTTCCATGTTATGGGCTACCTACCGTATGTTATCTATTCTGATTTCCATCCAGTTGTCCATTAGTCTTTCCACAGCTGGCAACTATGGTAAATTAGGTTAGGTTAGGTTAGGTTTGTTCATGCAACACAGATGCATTAAAAGATGGAGATAGGAACAGAAAATCTCCCCCATCTCTTTATATACTAAGTAAAAAAAGCTTTCCTGATGGATGTTTATAGAAGAGAAAGTGCTTAGAACTACTTAAGTTCAGGATAACATAATATGGCAGTTACACAGAGACTTATGCTGTTTTCTTATAAACTCATAGTCTTAAGGAAGATAATTTTAGCACTAGATATATCAAACAAAAATACGGTACCGTACTGAAACAACAAAAAAGATTTACCTACCACACGATAGTAAAGAAAACTGCCTAAATGACCCCAATAGTGCATTTACTGCCGAAAACAAACTCAAATGTAGCCTACACAATTTAAAAATTACATATACCACTGGAAGCTCAACTGGCGAGGCACTGAAACCCAACTGGGGAGCTTCACCCCTTAGTGATTATAACTAACCTCACAACATGCAAACTGGAAAGTGCACTGGTAAAACTTGCACCGGCAGTATTGTACATTAACAGCGTTTGGTAATCATCACGCAACCACAGGATGGCACAGGTAGATGCGATCATAAAACAAATCTTTACGTAAATCACACAGCATTTAAATAAGACACAGAGGAGCAAAATAATGCTTGACCATTAAATTAAAACCCTTCACAGCACATAAAACTTAAGATACACATAGTATGAAGTACAGTAACTGAACCCCATAATCCCAAACAATTTTTAAAAGCAAACATTAAAAAGCCCACTATATACACTGATCTAGAAAACATAACAAAGGATCTGTCAACACTTTATTCCAAAAAGACACCTGGAAATCTGTGACTGTCATCATATTTAAATTCAGTAATGTGCAAATCAATTTCCATGTCAGTTTATTGTATTTATTCCTGAAAATTCACAAACAAACCTTACCTAGCCTAAATAACCTAACCCAAATAGTCAAAGCGAGGCGTGACTTGCCCAGAACTGCAATAATGCCAAAGTAACTGCCATATATATGAGTTCCAGTGTACTAACGTCACCACCTAAGGTTACGGAATATTGAGTCACAAGAATGCATACCACAATCATAACAATGAGAACTGCAGCCTGCCCTCATTATTTTCCTTTTATCACACGATTCCGGGCATGGCTGCTTTAAAACTACTATTTACCTTTGTCTGCAAATTAAAACCCGACGCTTATGTGAATGTAGAGTTTACGCAGGAAGCAGAAAAGCAGGCAGCAATGATATGAAGAGCACAAAGCAGTCACCTTCACCCAGCTGACCTCGTCCCCATCTCTCGCATTCATACAATCATTGCCAAATTGTTTCGTAACAGGTCTAAATTTTGATCCTGCATATATACCTCCTTTATTCTGCCTATGTTCGGTGTATAGTTGCATTTCAACTTGTTTAAATAAATTATCTGGCTTATGATGAGCAAAATATATATATTTTCAAGGGACAGGAATGGACAGATAGAATATACACCCTGTAGAGCATTTTTCGTTCAAGATTGCGGAATTTGTTTTGGTTTTTATCTACGTATGTCATAAGAGTTTTCTTTTCAAACCAAGTACATTACAGCAGCCTTAACTAATAAAGCAGCTTCAATTAAAACGATTATTCTATGGAAATATCAATACTTAAGTGGGTAACGATAAGCTCATGAAAATTGTGTTATAAAAGTAACTAATATGTGATGCGTATATATATCCCCCAGTTCTTGCATCACAAAAGAAGTGCGAAAAGCGAATGCAGGCTATTAATCTCACTGATCCAGTTTTCTTTTCTGATCAGATTTATTGTGTCCTCTTTTTCTACTTTTGAGTCCATCTACTGAAACGGAAACATATTAGACCTCCTGATATATATATATATATACTGCACTACTGGAAATCTTCACACAAATACTGGTACAGGTTGTAGGTTATTATTATTGCATTTACACTACTACTTTAACAACGCAGTTTTCTCATAATTATACATATCATAAATATACAGTATATGACAACACAAGCCAAGTTTACATCCTGTATGTTATAGTTAGGTAAATAGGGTACACACACGTACCATCATCCACCCACTTGATGTAGTGCTACCAGCTTGTTCCCAGGGCCGGACTCAGGGATGGGCCCACGCCCCTCGGGGCCTGGGCCCCGGGCCTACCACCAGAAGGGGCCCCCCACCAAACGTTGGGCAACTTGGCATTTGGTATTTTTCATTACCAGGTCAGGGCCGACTTGGTAATGAAAAATCCGTCTGATAATGAATAAGCATGATCTGGTATTGTTTAACAACAGATAGATATTTTTTTTCCTTTGTGCCTGTGTCCATTTATCTAACTTTTATTTCTTTAAAATTTGTTCTTTGTGTCTACTTAAGCAATTTTGCGTATATATATATATATATATATATATATATATATATATATATATATATATATATATATATATATATATTCTCTCTCCTAACCCCAGTTCCACCGCCGAAATACTCTCCAAAACTGGATAATTATCTGAAGTTGTTTTTGTGCTTCTACATTATATCTATCAACAATTGTAACACACAGAATGTATATATATATATATATATATATATATATATATATATATATATATATATATATATATATATATATATATATATCTCTCCAGGGGCGTCCGCAGGATTTTTTGTACGGGGGGCAAAATAAATTATACATATATGTGCGGTTATAATATATCAAAATACACACTCTCCAAATAGGCATAGACATATACTTACATGAGTTACATGACTTACAGTACACCAAATGCATAGTGACAGAATGCATGAATCGACTCAAATCACTCAATCATCCTTGAACAAGAATTGAAGCCGTGGAATTCCAAGGGGGAGCAACCGCCCCCCCTTGACCCCGCCCCCCCCGGACCCCCATGTATATGTCCAGGGGCAAGATCCCATTGCTACCTGGCGCGTCCCTGGGTGACGGATAGGGGAAGGACTTGCTGATATAGGCTACGAGGTACCGTCTTTAGACGGTGCGGACCATGGGACCCCCTGTTGATATATTGAACTCCATCGAATATACTGAATAAGGAGGCACACAAATTACATCTCACCAGAAACTACTGTTACTGGTTTCACGGGCGATCTTGTTGGATCATCGCCTACTAAAACTCCAACCGCATTGTCTTCTGTGCTTATGGGCAGTGTGCCACCGAAAGTGAATAGGAACTATCTCGGCAAATCAGAGACTGGGACATAAAACAAACTGGAATCCATGAAGATCTACAACTACAATGTAAGAAGCCTCACAGATTACAAACTTGATATCTTCATGACTGAACTAGAATACATTAGTAGTAGGGATATTGTGGAACTGAATGAGATCCACTGAAAAGAAGAAAAATTTCTTCAGCTCCAAGACAGCAACCACATATTTTACTACAGAGGAAGGCAAAATGAAAGAGACAGTGGTGTAGGATTTCTAATTAAAAGTAATCTTGGAGAAGACGTCGTTAAATTCAGCAGTGTATCTGACAGAGTAGCATGGATTGTAATAAGACTATACAAAAGACACCCTGAAAGTATTATAAGTATATACAGTATATGCACCGACTTCCCAGAGCTCATGTGAAGAAATATAAACATTCTATGATGACATCTCCCAAATTATGGAAGAAGAACAGACCAGTTATTCTATGCTCATGGCAGACTTCAACGCAAAAATTGGTAAACTGAAAAATGGAGAAGCATGTCTGGGAAAATTCGAAGAGGGAGAAAGGAATGACAGAGGTGAAATGGTGGTAAATTTCTGCTGAAATGTGTAACATGAGCATAGTGAACATATTCTTTCGCAAAAGAGCATAGAGAAAATGAACCTGGATAAGTCCACATGGAGAAACAAAGAATAAACTAGACTTCATAATAGCATATAAGAATAACACGATCATAAATGTCACAGTTATCAAAAAGTAATACAGGAAGTGACCAAAGAATGGTGGGTTGCACAGCCAAATTAAATTTCAAAAGTGAAAGATTAAAAACAAAAAAGATATGCCAAATAAAAGTAAGCAAAAACAAAGCAGCCTTTCAGTTACAAATAACGAGTGTCAGGCTCCAAGTTATGCTGAGTGTGACACTGATGAGTTGAATGACAGACCAACAAAAGTGCTAAGAGAATCAGTGGAGGTAGTCGGAAATGCTTATACAACCAAAGACAACAAGTATTAAAAAATGACCTTCGAGCTCATGAAAAGAAGAAAGGAGATGAAAGTAAAAGCAAAGATGAAATCGAAAGAAGGGAATTAAATAAGCTTATCAGCAACTGACAGGAAAAAAGAGAGAGAGAGAGAGAGAGAGAGAGAGAGAGAGAGAGAGAGAGAGAGAAACATGGATCAGATCAAAGAAACCATCAAAAATGGAAAAAGTCTGAATCAGGTCCGAAGTAAAATGGCACCAGGAAAGCAACTTATTATATCACTGAAAGACAAAAACGGAGAAGTCATTAAATGCGGAGGTAGGGTGGTGAAGAGAGTTGAACAATTTTATGAACAACTGTATGCTTCAACGACAATAGTAACCAACAGCTAACTTTTCAGTTGACACAAGTGAAATACTTAAGGTAACACCAGACGAAATAAACATTTCTCTTAAAAGTAAGAAAAGAGGGAACACCCCAGAAGATGGAATAGTAGCTGATGTACTGTCGGAAGCGGGAGTACAAGCACAAAACAGGCTCGTCCACTAATTTACTCAATGTATAAAGATATAAAGTAGAAGAAAAAACAATAGCTATTTTGTTTTACAAAACAGGCGACTCAAAAGATCTTAGTAACTATCGACCCACTGGCTTATTGCCAGCTATTTGCAAACTCTTCCCTGAAGTCCTTACGAACAGAATAATAACAAATTTGCAAAGAAAACCAACCTCGTCAATAGGCAGGATTCCGAAGCGGATATTCAACTACTGATCATCTACACACAATGAATCAGCTAACTCAGAAAACTACATACTATAATAAACCACTGTCTTAGGTTTTGCTGATTAAAAAAAAGTTCCGACTCAGTGGAGAACATAGCAAATTTATATATTCATTGCGGGAAGATGGAAGAAGTGAGAACAGTGAAAAACTGTTAGAAAACATATATAAAAGGGGAACTCCGACAGTACAGTTAAATTACACAGACTAAAAAAAAAAAAAAAAAAAAAAAAAAAAAAAAAAATTTTGAAAGGCGTGCGACAGGGAGGTATAGCTTCAATAGCTTCACCTAAATTATTTACAGCATGCCAGAAAGTACCTTCAGAGAGCCTGACTATGAGAACAAAGGGGTAAACAAAGATGGAGAAAACCTAAACCATTTAAAATATGCAGATGGCACTGTCCTAATCTCATAAACAACAGACATTGCATGAGATCTTAAATTACCTAAATATAAAGTCTCAAAGTAAGGCTAAAGATGAACCGGAGTAAAACTAATGTTTATTCTAAATACACCAAAAAGCGTCATCAGCATAAACGAAGAAATTCTTGAAGTCGAGGAGTACAACTGCTTGGGACAAGCTCTAAAGCTAACGAAAGATCATGATAGCGAAATAAAAAGACGCATTACAACTGAATGGAAAGCTTTCGGTAAGCTTAAAGACAGCATGAAAAGTAGTTTGCCAATATGTATGAAACGAAAAGTGTACAACGTGTAATTCCAGCTATTACGTACGGTTGTGAGACCTGGAAACTAAAAGATCGATGGAAAATCAACTAATCCGTTCTCAAAGAGCAACGGAAAGATCAGTGTTGGGAGTATCTTTAGGAGACAGGAAAACATCAACTTGGGTGAGAGAGCAGACAAAAGACATTATAGAAGTTATAAAGGAACAGAAATGGAGGTAGGCAGGTCAGGTAGCAAGAATAAGGGATAACTGAGAAACTGATAGAGCAAGAGGTTGACTGACTGGACTCCAAAAGATCGTAAGCATAGCAGAAAAAGTCCGGACAGCAGACGAGGATATAAGATGGAGAAGTCCGCGGGCAAAACGCGGCAGAGATTGGCTCAGTCAAGGAATTCGTGGAGAAGGTTGGGGGAGGCCTTTGATCAGCAGTGGACTTGAAATGGCTGCTGCTGGTAATTATCTCTCTATCTGTCTATCTATCTATCTATGTCAGGGTCAACTTGCCTAGCCCCGGGTTCCTACGCTCCTCATGGGGCGACACAGGATTCGATGATATATATATATATATATATATATATATATATATATATATATATATATATATATATATATATATATATATATATATATATATATATCCCCCCAAAAAAAACATTAACGGCACAAAACCCTCAGAATTATTCTAGCCAACAAAATCATAATAAATCAAATAAATGCATGAATAAAAAATATGAATAAACACATAAGACTGTACAGTATTTGGACACTCACCAGTGCTGGTTACACATCTTGTTTACTTTTCCCGTGTGGTAGTGGTGAAGAGATGATTACATGGCCTTGTTCTCCACCCTAATGTCAACTGAGGACGACTGATGTGGATCAAGACGTGATACGGATAATGAACATACTAATATTAGAATATTTACTCTCTCCCTCTCTCTCTCTCTCTCTCTCTCTCTCTCTCTCTCTATATATATATATATATATATATATATATGTGTGTGTGTGTGTGTGTGTGTGTGTATGTGTGTGTGTGTGTGTGTGTGTATTTTTTTTTTTTTTTCCAACGGGGCGAAAAACTGCAACATACTGTATGAACAAACTACTGTACCCAGTATCTACTATATACCGGGTATATACTAATGCAGTGCCTTTATATACATACAGTAGCTGTCTCTGGTATAATAATCAATGGAAAGATACCTAGAATGCACATGATAATCCTGCGAAACACATCGTAAATTTGCATCATTTTTTATGATAAATGCATTACAATTCATACTTTAAGGAAATGTGTATGTTTGCCAACAACAGAAGGTTGCTTTGAGTCATGCACTAACAGTGACTTGGTATTGAATATTAAATTATTTTACATACATGGTGGTGCGTTAAAGACCAATATATTACACGACATGAGGTACTGCAAATGGCAATGAGTCCCATGAGTTGCATTCCTTCAGTTTCGAGGTTTATCAGAGATCTCGCAGAAGTTACCGAAAAATAACTAAAAATCATATTCTTGGACATATAATGTACCATAATGGACGAGGATTAGCATTTATAATGTCTTGTGGTCCCCGTGGAGAGGAACCTCAAAATATTAAATGGTTAACACAAGGCACAAGCCACTGCCACAGAGGCTTAGGGAGAACATGTCCTTGTGTTCAAACATTGACAGATTATCTCCAAAGCACACACACACACACACACACACACACACACACACACACACACACACACACACACACACACACACACACACACACACACACACACGCACGCACGCACGCGCGCGCGCTTTCTGCCAGTCGTAAGGGGACGCATGTGACAACATAGAAAAATGTGGGAAAAAAAAATTCTCTGTGAAAATAGTCGGGGTGGACGCCATTTCCCGTATAAAAAGGTGGAGGTAAGCAGTGCCCCCTCTCCCGTGAAAATAGTCGGGGTGGACGCCGTTCCCCTATGAAGATAGTGGGGGTGCACCGTACCCCTACCCATTCCCCCGTTCCCTTTCCACTACACCGCTGTGTGGCTGTGGTGGTGTTGTTGATGCGGTAGATGGAGTGGTGATGATGGTGCTGGTGAAGTGGTGTCAGAGCTGATCTGGAGGTGGCGATGATAATAAGATCAAGTGGTGAAAATATATGTGACAAAATGGAAAAATCCAAGGCATACACTTGTGCGACTCTCAGCCATACCTTCGTCTGACTATGCAAAAATGTTAACCAATTACACCACTGCTGTACCTAGGGGCTGGATTATATGTATATTTACCATCGTTTCCCTCTCGTAACCATGATTTCGTTTTTGCAAGGAAGATAAGGATAGACGAGTACAGAGTCTTCTAATGTTTGTTCTAAAATAATAATAATAATAATAATAACGAAAAGTAAACTGTTGCAGGTTATATCTGATTGCTGAAGGCAGAACAAGGAAAACAGGGTGCAGAATCTTCCTAGTGTTGCTTCTTCCTGGAAAAGAGGAAATATAAATTTCGACAGCGAAATGATCATAAATATGTTTGTAAAGATGGACCCTGACCTCTGCTTTGCCAACTGGAGACGCTTCAGTTCCCAAGCACTGGTGAATACAAAACACTGGCAGTGACCTGATCCATATAAGGTAGATTCTTAGTATAAAGAGACAAAGAAGCATGGCGGTGAGACATATATGACGAAACTGCGCAGAGCAAGCACGCAGCAGAATGATCAGCCGTGTTGCAGGCCTAGTTGTAGAAACCTTATTATACGGTACAGTGCAGCATCTTCCCGTTCCATAACAGTTGGATATTTCAGTAGATATTCTATTATGTCTCTCCAAATTCTGTTTCTCCAAAACTACAAAAAAATAGTTCGCAGGTAACAATAACAGAATATCCAAGACACACTGGCAGAGTACAACAGCCGCGAGGCTGTAACTGCCCTGCACCCTTGACTTCAGACTGATTACTTTCAAACTCGGTATACTTCATCTGACATGATCCTCAACGCATCCACTGGACTTGGTAAAAATCGAACAAAAAGCCTATGATTTAGCCCTGCCCTAATCCATTGACCTGTAATGACTTCTGTCGGCCAAAATTCAATAATCTTTTCCTCTGATGGTCAGCAATCAGTGTGTCAAATTTAGTGTGATTCCATCCAATACTTTTCCATAACCTTACTAACAGACAGAGATAAAAAGACAGACCGACAGACGAAAAAAAAAAAATACAAGATAGGAGTGAGAGGACTAAATATCGGGGTGGCTTTATTGGCAGCACATCCTGGTTTATCCACACTGTTAAAATTTAATCTATTAACAGTATACAGCTTCCTTGTGGCATACCCTGGGAACGGCTGGAAAGGCACATCTACCTGGGCCTTTCCTCTCTCTCCCTCTCTCTCTCTCTCTCTCCTCCTCATCCTCCTTCTTCTCCTTCCTTTCTTCTCTCCCTCATCTATTCATTATTCAGGTTTTCCTACTTTTTTGTTCGGTATTCCCATCCCTCTTGCAGCCTCTCTCTCTCTCTCTCTCTCTCTCTCTCTCTCTCTCTCTCCTCGACCTACTTTCCTCTCTTACACTCATCCCTTCCTCTTTCAACAGAGAAATTTCCTTCCTAAATTTCTCTCTCTCTCTCTCTCTCCCTCTCTCTGTGCAGACAGACAGACAGACAGACAGACAGATAGACAGATAGATAGACAGATAGCCATACGACTCAATCCCTTAAGGGGTGGCCACAGACAAATCGCCTCCATGTAGCCCTGTCCTCGCCATTTTGCTGCCCTCCCCCCAGCTTGCATCCCCGTCTCCCATATACCTCTCTACTCCATTCCTCCATCTCATCCTTGGTTTCACCTTTTCCCCTCCACTTCACTCACATACACTCTCCTATTTAGTCTCTTACTCTCCATCCTCTCCACATGGCCAAACTACCTCAGTGTATGTCTCCTAACGATTTCTATCACATTCACATCTACACCACATCGATCCTTCACTTCTTCATTTGTTAGTCTCTCCATTTAACTCCACATGCTCCTCTCAAATAACTCATTTCCACTACTCTCATTCTTGCGTCCTTCCAACATGGTCCAGGCTTCGTTTCCATATGTTAGAGTGGGGATCACAATACTGTCATGTAGCGACATATTTACTCCCATGCTCACTTCACTATTTCTAATCATCGCTTCAGTGAACCACGAGCCTTTCTTCCCTACTGCACCCTTTCAAGCACTTCATCCTCCAAACTTTCAGCCTTACTTCACACTACCCAAGCACTAAAATGTACTCATTTTCAATTTCCTCACCATTTCTCTCGAAGACCACAACTTTACCTTTCCCTACATTCATTTTTAGATTCTGTATCTTACTTATTCTCCCAAACGCAACTCCTCCACTTGCAGTTTTTCGCCCTGACTGCACCCCTCTTTCTGCATCTCACTCCTCTCAGTCTAACCTTGTATCCCACAATCAAATGATCAGATAAACCTCCACATCGTTCTCTCACGACCCTCATATCCACGACATTCTTAAGTATCGGTCTTTCCACAAGCATGTTATCAATCAGACTCCTTTCTGTACTTGTTCATTTCCTTTTGTGCCGAGTATACTTATATCCATCTTTATGCTTAACGTATGAGTTACAACTGCACAAGTTTCTTTCCTGATACATGCCCTTCAGTTACCCTTCAGTATCATTCCCCCCTGGTACTCCACAATGACCCATTTCATCATCCACCGGACCAGTATCAAATTTTGCATTCAAATCACCCAGTTTGCTCTTTACCTCCTAAGCATCTTTTTATCGCCTCATCCAACTGATCCCAGATCCCATCTTTTTCTGACTCACCCTTATCATCACAAGGTGATCTGCTACATTCACTGCCACTTTCTGAACTGGACCCTGACATAAATACATCTCTAGGTGACATATTTATAATCTTTCATTCCCCTCTGCCACTCATCACTCATCAATGGCGCCATTCCTTCTTTGCATATTCCACGTGCATTCATACATGACCTTACACATTTCACACCCTCCCGCTCCTCCGCGGCACAACCTTTCATCTTCACTTCACACACTGCCAGCATGGCATACCTAGCACTCTTAAACACATTCTCCCCTTCCATACTCTTACTTTCCTCACTGACATCTCTCTCACATTCCACACGGCCATACAAGCATGCCCATTCGGTTGGGGCCCTGGACAGTTCCAAGACTCTCTAAGGCACTCCGAATTTTCTCCATTTTTGAGACTAATTTTAAAAACTAAGGGAAGCTGGGGGACACTAACCCAACCAGACAACCCCAGCTTTCCAATCAGAGCTTTCCTTCTTCTGCCAACCAGGGCTAAGGAGCTCCACCAACCCTCCTAGATGGCCATTGGTTTGGAAGCTCATCCGCCCTATTACAGACTTGCTTTTTTTTCCTGCCGGGTGTCTAGCTGGCAGCCTCACTTGACAAAACCAGTGGGGTTACAAGTTTAGACGCTGACCATCCCACCAATACACAGGTAGTACTGGATGACCTTTCCTTCCTCCCTCCCTCCCCCCATCCCTTCTTCCTTGCCTCCCTTCTTCTCCCCAGGACTAGAGTTCCTGATCAGGTATATCTTCTTCCTTGGGTTTTTCTCCTTCTCTCTCTCTCTCTCTCTCTCCTTCCTTCCTTTTCTCTTTACTCCATCCTTGCAACATTTCCTCGTCTGTTCATTCCATACTTCTTTTTTCCATCCCTTCCTTCTTGCCTCCTTTCCTCTCTCTCTCTCTCTCTCTCTCTCTCTCTCTCTCACACACACACACACACACACACACACACACACACACACACACACACACACACACACAAACATCACGTATTCATGACATATATGTACTGTACACACACACACTCACACACACATACACACGCACACACAAACCTCATCGACCTTGAAGACTGGTATGTGAGAAGGCAGGAAAGCAGGCAGGTAGGTAGGTAGGTAGGTAGGTAGGCAGGGAGGTGGGTAGGTAGGTAGGTAGGTAGGCAGGTAGGTAGGTAGGTTAATTGGTTGGTAAGTAGGCAGGTAGACAGGTACACGTAGGTAGAACAGGAAGACCAGTGTTAATGTATAAGTAGGCAGGTAGACAGACAGTAAGTAGACAGAGAGGGGCAGTGTGCGTGTGTAAGTAGGCAGGGAGGCAGACAGTAAGTAGACAGAGAGGGGCAGTGTGCGTGTGTAAGAAGGCAGGAAGGTAGACAGTTAGTAGACAGGGAAAGGCAGTGTGCGTGTAAGTAGGCAGGGAAACAGACAGCAAGTAGACAGGGGGGGGCAGTGTGCATGTGTAAGTAGGAAGATAGGCAGACAGACAGACAAATTACAGGGATGCAGGCAGAAAGAGACGGAAATCCAGACAGAAAAAGAGACCGAAAGGGTGCTACACAAAAAACAGATTTAATTACACACACACACACACACACACACACACACACACACACACACACACACACACACACACACACACACACACACACACACATGCGCAAGTGCGAGACAGACAGACAGACAGACAAAAGGGAGACTGACATAGATAAAAACAGCTGCGGACAAACATCCAGACAGAGAAACAGACATGCATTATAACAGACAGACTACAGACGGACAGCGAGAGGGACAATCAGCCAGACAGAATTCGTGAGACAAGCTAGACAGAGACAGACAGACAGACAGACAGACACACAGACATGAACGCGGTCAGACTGAAAGATAGATAGATTTTAGAGAGCTAGAGAGCGACAGAAATATAAAAGAACACAGCTATGGCATGAGGGATATGAGGAGAAGATGGAGAGATGGCATTAGAAACAGGATTATTATTTCTTGTGTGGTGAAGGTGTAGCGTGGTGTGGTGTGGTGTGATGCATGTGTGGTATGGTGTGGTGCAGGTGTGATGTGTGGTGTGATGAGGTGCAGGTATGGTGTGCTATGGTATGATTTGTAGCGTGGTGTGATGTGGCATGTTGTGGTGTGGTGCAATGCAGGTGTGGTGTGGTGTGGACTGATGCAGGTGTGGTGTGGTGTGGACTGATGCAGGTGTGGTGTGGTGTGGCCTGATGCAGGTGTGGTGTGGTGTTGTGTGGCATGGTGTTGTGTGGTGTGGTGTAATGTGGTATGGAGTAAGGCAGGGGTGGTGTGGTATGGTGCGATGTAGGTGTGGTGTGATGTGGTGTGGTGGGGTGTAATATGGCGTGGTGTGGTGTGATGTGGTGTGGTGTGATATGGTGTGGTGTGGTGTGTCCCTTCCCACCACTCTGCCTGCCAACACACTTTCTCCAACCTTGGTGTCCCTGACCGGGCTAAAGCAAGAAAGGGTGTGCAGGTGGAGGGTTAGGCAGGTGGAGGGGTTAATACTGGGGGTGAGGAAGGTGGAAGGTTAGGCAAATGGAAAGAGTAAGATTTGGGGTGTGGCAAGTGGAGAGGGAAGGCAGGTGGAGGGGTTAACCAGGTGGAGAGGTGAGGAAAGGGGACAATAAGTAGGTGGATGGTTGGGGAGGTTAGGCAGATGGAGGGCTGGGGAGATTAGACAGGTGGAGGGTTGAGAGAAGGTTAGGCAGGTGGAAGGCTGGGTATATGGAGGGGATGGGCAGTGAAGAGTCTGGTAGGTGTTAGGGAGATGGTGTGGTTAGGCAGGTATAGGAGTTAGACAGGTGGGTGAGGCAGAGGATGGTGGGTGAGGCAAAAAGGGAATAACACCAGAATAACAAAGTAACACAGTAAACTATATTGCACTAACACCATAACACATTAACACAGTGATAGTAACAGAAAAAGTAAGAATAACTGCACCGTAACACAACAACACACCATGGGAATAAATATAATTACACGGTAACACAATAACAGTAATACGACAAGAGTAACAGCACTATACAAACACAATATTACAGTAGTAGAGTAACACTAGCATAATAACAGTAAAGCAGTAGCACAATAATACAGTATTACCTTATTACAGCAACATAGTAAAACAGTAACACAGTAAGACAATAGTGCAAGAACCATAACAAACAATTACAAAATATGACAAACATACAATAACACAATATCAAAATAAAACAGATAGCGGAACTCTTGACTTTCAGGTTCAGCCAGAATGTCTCTCTTCCCGTTACTCACTTTTTTCCTTTTTCCGATTATTGATGACAGCAAAACCACTTCCACTCCCCTCTCTCTCTCTCTCTCTCTCTCTCTCTCTCTCTCTCTCTCAATATATAACACATGCACTCACCAACTGGCTTATTTCACCGTATGTTTTGTTTTTCTATTACTTTGACCTTGAACCAATAATTCCTCTCTAAATCAATTTAATTCATCCATGGCAATACCTTAACATTTCCACATAGTCTAGTCCAAATCACACCCAAACTTTTAAAGCTAACCCTGCCTTGTAACCATTACCTTTGACCTATCACTGTGACCCTGACCTTTCATTATTCACAAAAATAATAGGTCAACCCCTCACGTGATACTCAGCCCTTCTAAGTTTGGTGCAGATCAAAGCAACACCGATTTCATTATCTTCACACAAAAACGCAAGAGTCAGACTTTCCCCTTGTTCTATGACATTGACCTTCGACTAACAGTTTTCAAAATATAAGCACTTCGTTCTTGCCTTATTCTCAAACTTTCCCCTATGTTTGGTCTAAATTTGATGAAAACTATTTAAGTTGACCACATGATCATGACGCAAACTTTGACCTTGCCTTGTGGCCTTAACATCTGACCTATTGTTCTGAAAAACGATCGGTCAACCCCTTGGCTATCGGTCAAGTCCTCCACCAAGTTTTGTTGAGATCGGACAAAAACTGTTCAAGTTATTTTGTTCACACACACACACACACACACACACACACACACACACACAC
This sequence comes from Coenobita brevimanus, assembly GCF_032717465.1. NCBI lineage: Eukaryota > Metazoa > Arthropoda > Malacostraca > Decapoda > Coenobitidae > Coenobita > Coenobita brevimanus. The sequence continues at coordinate 4,910,942 of NC_137059.1, forward strand.
ACACACACACACACACACAGCACTCACTCTCGATTCATGAGCGCTGGTGTGATTAAACTAAGAAATGATACGTAACATTTGCGACATATGTTTCTTATTTGTAAATACATAAACACATGTGTATTTGTGGGACTTGCTCCGTACTGTCTCGTCGCCCACTGGAACGCTGTGTGTGTGTGTGTGTGTGTGTGTGTGTGTGTGTGTGTGTGTGTGTGTGTGTGTGTGTGTGCAAAAACTTGACGTTCTCAGAGGATCAGATAATAGATATAACAAATTACCTGGCAGAAAACTGCTTTTTTACTTGTGGAAATATGGTTCTCAAACAATGCATAGGAATACCCATGGGAACAGACCCAGCCCCGTTCATGGCAAATCTATACTTATATAGTTATGAATTCAAGTTCAATATTCAGCAGCGAGGATATTAAACAAAACTAGACGATTCACTGATGAGCTAATATCCTTAAACACTGATGGAGAAATGAATGAAAGGATAAAAGAAATATATCCGGAAGCACTAGTATTAAAGAGAGAAAACACCGACCACTGCCAAGCAAGCTTTTTGGAAATTAATATCAAACTAGAAAACAAAGTTGTATCAACAAAACTCTATGATAAAAGAGACTATTATAATTTTGAAATTGTATCATACCCGAATTTGTCGGGAAACATACCTAGAGTTCCAGCGTGCGGTGTACGAGACATGTCTCAGTTGCTACGGGTCGCAAAGGCAAGTACAAATTTGGAAAACTTTACTACAAGAATCCAACAGATCACAAGAAAATTCCTCAGTCAAGGATTTTTCAAAACAGAATTACGTAAGACATTAAAGAAAACGTATCATCGTCACTATAACTCCTTCAAACACCTGAAAGGAGAAATAAATAGTCTTACAAGAGAAATATTTGAGTCTGCTACGGATACAATAGTATTCCAGGGCCGTCGATGGGCAGAGAGTGCTCACGGGATCCTCCCTGGCTCTGTAGCAGATTAAGACCGACCACAACAAAAACCAATTATATCTACCAATCTGGACTCAATTGGATGCTACTCAGTCGACCATAACAACAACAAACTATTAACAACGACCAGTGACACCTACCAGTTGAGACTCAACTGAGTGCGACTTAATCAACGATGACAAGAACAAACCATTACTACCAAACTGAACTCCACTGGAAATGGCATATTTGTCGTATCTCTTCGTGTGTGTGTGTGTGTGTGTGTGTGTGTGTGTGTGTGTGTGTGTGTGTGTGTGTGTGTGTGTGTGAGAGAGAGAGAGAGAGAGAGAGAGAGAGAGAGATTAGTATACAAAAAGCTTAACTAGTACCACTGCATCTCGCCATATAAAAAGGAATGTAAGAGGAAAAAACACCTTCTCACGGATACACACCGACCTTGCGGAAGTTCCCGAGTTACCCCGACCATGTGAATGCTGTGGTGGGTCTTCCTGTCCTCTGGTCCTCGTGTCTAGGCAGCCAAAACCACGTCGACCTTAGTGAAATGTACCTAGATGACTCCCCACTTCCTACAGCCATATCGTGCAGAGCTGGTCAAGGTGAACGATGCAGGTAGTAGGGAAAAGATAATGAGTTTGCATTATTAACTCCTTCCATTACTTCTTTCTTTACTTTTTTAGCTTATTGATTCTTACCATGACTATATTTTAGCTTATTAATTCTTACCATGACTATATTTTAGCTTATTAATTCTTACCATGACTATATTTTAGCTTATTAATTCTTACCATGACTATATTTTAGCTTATTGATTCTTACCATGACTATATTTTAGCTTATTGATTCTTACCATGACTATATTTTAGCTTACTGATTCTTACCATGACTATGTTTTAGCTTATTAATTCTTACCATGACTATATTTTAGCATTAATTCTTACCAGTTTTGTGGCTTATTAATTTTTACCATGTTTTCTTTCTTTCTTTACTTTTTTTTTGTGTGTGTGTGTTAGCTTTTTAATTTCTACCATGACGTTTTCTTTATTGATTTTTTTGTCAGGACACTAAAATATCATACACTACATAATGGCTAGTGACATATATGATGTTAATATGTAATATGGAGGTTTGAGGAAAGTCGTGCCTACAGTACATTCGAAAGAGCTGGAGGAAACAGCAGTGGAGATTCTAGCTACAGAATTTCGCACACAGCAGATTATGACGTAATGATAGGAAGCGTTAGGAGAAACACATTGAGGTGGTTTGGCCATGTGGAGAGGATGGAGAGTGAGAGACTGACGAGGATAGTGTTTATGTGAGTGAGGTGGAGGGGGAGAGAGGGAGGGGGAGACCAAGGATGAGATGGAGGGATGGAGTGGAGAGGTATATGAGAGAGTGGGTGTGTGAGCTGGGAGCAGGGCAGTGAAATGGTGGGGGACAGGGCGACGTGGAGGCGATTTGTTTGTGGCCATCCCGTATGGGATTAAGGCGTCTGGCAATAGATAGACAGATACACAGGAAAACTCACACCACACACCTGATGGAAGAACACCACACGCACACACTTGCTCATGCACATGACCCAACCCTGTGATATACTGGGAAAGTGGGAGAGACGGGTCAGAGAGCCAGAGACAGCCAAGGCACAAGGAAGGCTGAGAAGGGGTTGGGACGCGATAGGAAATTGGAGAGGCACGGTGGTAAAGGCAGGACTAGAGGGCACGGTGTTAGCTAGCATAAACCGCCCTCACCTTAGTACTGCTCTTGTCAAGATAGCTCCTTCTTGAGAATAAAACTGCAATCAAACCCCTGACTCGTCTTTATCTTTCTCCTGCCATCCACGACATGACCAACTTGAAAATTCTCTCCCATAATCTAACCCCATAAATTTGTAATAGATTTTTTGAAACGCCTCGGCTACGGCTACGAGATTGGTGGCAGCAATCCTACGAACCACGACTACAATTCTACAGTTGAGTCTACATTAACAAGACAGAGAACAAGAACAGCGACAAGTTCGATCCATACGACGCCCCACAACTTTATACTGGCGGTGCTTCGACGATCTATTATTACAACCAACCTCCCTATCTCTCTACGTCTATCTACGACTACCTAAAGCGACATCGGGGGCAAGCGGCGAAAATGAACGATGTCTTTATTCCCATGGCCTGGATCGATTTTGACTGAACAATGTCGAACTTAAGGACCTGAAATGATCTGACTGGGTTCGGGTGGATGTCAGGTCTCCAGTGCATCTACCTGGACCTGACTGGCTGTGATGGACGTAATTTCACCTGAATGGCTGTGAATGATCGCAAGAAGTACCGAACCTAAAATGGCCTGATATTACCCACCTAAATCGAAATGAATGATAGTGACCTTATGTGGTACTAATTAATCTGAGTGGACAGTACAGTTGACCTGCGGTGATATGAGGGATGTATTTAGCCCAGGTGGATATAACTAGACCTGAAGGGAAATAAAACACTAACTGACTCTGCAAATGGCTATTACTTAAAGCAATGGTTAGCCTATATCATTATCACAAGTCACCTCATCAAACCACCGAATTAATCTGACTCTAATTAGTTAACGCTGACAATCACTGGCCACTTTGTTGTTGCTCTTATGATGGCTATACCGGCTGACAGTTATGTTTGCTGACACTTATGCTTGCTGATGGTGGTGTCGAATGATGATGATGCTGACTGGTGGTTGTGTCAGATGGTGGTGTAGGATGATGGCTATATAGATTGACGTTTATGCCGCCTGACAGATAAGTATTGTACCAACGTTTATATTTATTAAATTCTTGCTGCCTCCAGGTGACCTTATTCACCTTGGGAAGGACATCTCGCACTAAAAAGGTTGTAAACAATCTATCAATTCCTTTATTACGATGGCGTTTATTTATTTCTATTGTAGACACCGACAATTTTTTTTGTGTGTAGGTAGGTAGGAGTGGTCGAGGTGCAGGGAGTGTGGCAACAATGGTGGCCAGTTTGTATAGTCGGCTCTTTCAGAATGATTACTTTTTTATGTATGGAAGAAGGAACCAAAGACCAAAACCCAGCAAGGTTGTTCCCTCAAAGAAAAAATAAAAGCAAGACAACAGAAAGCCGTATTCAAGATCTCATGCATCCTGCCATCAGAGGAATTTATTTGACTAAGCGGAAATGGTCAAGGTGAATACAGCGGGTTGGATGACAAAAATAACTGTATTACATAATACAGCCTCTCACCACGATACAGTACTGTCCTTTTTCGTTATACCTGCTTCCTACAGACCATTTTCTTCAGCTTAGCAAAATGTCTCTTGTAAAGATGGGCAAAAATAATTTTCCCAATCTGTACAGTGACCATTATAATTAGTCTTACCATCTGTAGACAATTATATTCAGCAAGACAAAGCCTCTACCAGTGGAGGCGTTAGTAACAGGTATAACTGGTCAGGGTCAAGGTGAATACAGCAGGTAAAAATGATGAGTCTGCCTGATTAATCACTTCAACCAGAGTAGGTCACTCGTAGTTCATGTTTCTCTCAGATGATTAGGCTCACTGAGAAGGATAGACGGTAGTGAATGGGTTAAAGACGGCTATATCTAATTCCTCCAGTTCAAAATGCCTCCTATAACCTCAGTACAGTTCCCGGCGGATAGCACAAAATAACTAACACAGAAAAAAGAAAAACGGGATGCAAACGACTAGGCAGTGTGGCTATCACGTGCCGGCGACTGGTCTGCCTCAGGGTGTATCCTTGGCTCCCTTACTTTTCATAGGCTCCTTCCATGACTGATTTGTGTGCATGGCAGTTAAACAGCATAGTAAGCTTCACTGGGGAGCAATGGAGCTTAGTAAGGGATGCATGGAATGGGTTGCTTCATTATTTGTTTGTGCGTCAGCTAACATGACCCCCAGCACCTTAAGCTTCACTGGAGAGGGAGCTCAATAAGGATTCCATGGTAACCATTCTGATGATACTCATATTAATGGTTCGTACTCTCGACAACTTCATTGCCAAAGTGAGTGGAAGAGGAGACAAAGGCATGAAGCTTTCGTTGGTTTGCATCCTGACAAAGAGTAATGACTGTGGCAGTGGCCGGTGGTCCTCACTGGAAGTGCTCTTGGTCTTGTTGTTGTGGCCTATACAGGGAGAAGAGGAAGACTTAGAGTACTGCCTACCGACTGTGTGAGTCATTACAGTAAACACCCATCAATGGCTAAGTCCTAACCTTCCCCTACAATAAGACCCACAAAAATTGATGTTATAGCCTGCCCAGGTCTCTCATTGTGTTCCTCGGTGAACAAGGACAATTGGAAAATAAACTCTACAGGCCCATGTGGACGTCAATTGTATGGACTGCGGATATCCGGTCACTTCAACCAGATGCTCCCAGAGTATAAGAAATTACACCTGCACAATCAAACTGTTAATAGTGGTGTACGTCAGTTTGGGGCACAACTCAGACCTTCTTCTAATAATGAACGAAATGTCAATATGTGGGTATTTTTTTCACAACTATATACACAGTGGGTTTCTGTTGAGGCGTTTCAGTTGCATGTGGTCCGCAAGAGCTTATATCCAAGGGCTGGCTGGGGTTCATTGCTCACATACTGCCACTTGAGGGTGAGTGAGGCTGGTCACACTCACCTTAAATGTCGGGACTGAGTAGCCTAGCCCCAGGCCCTACGCTCCACACGAGGGGGAAAAGGGCTGGGCATCAGAGAATTGTTAGGTTAGGTTGAAGGAATGTGTGTGTTGTGGGTGTGTGTTGTAGTGAGGGACGACAAGGGGGTGAGGGAAAGTGCTCGTGCGACGTAAGGAAATCAGCTCACTTCAGTCGGGAGCTCCCAGGGATGTCTTGGTTGGATTATTTGAAAGTACTCTCCGTGTTTTGAGATTATGTGAAGTGTTGTAGTGAGGGGTGTAACTGCTGTGCTGAGACAAGTGTTGAACTGAAGGGTAAATCTGACGTGATGTATAGCGATATGAATACCGGATGGAGAAGCGATTTGTTTGTGGGATGTGATCGATTAACCCATTATGATGATGATGATGATGATGATGATGATGATTATTACTACTACTACTACTACTACTATTACCACTACTCCTGCCGTTACTACTACAGTACTACTCCTAACTCCTACTGCTACTACTACTCTACTACTACTATTGCTGCTGCTGCTACTTTTATTAAGATTTTTTTCCAAGCAATATTTAAAACACAATGCTCATTTGGACGTGAACCCGTTAATCTGCAAGCTGAAGTTATCCTCTTGCATTCCACCCTCTTTTCGCTGGACAAGGAGGGAAATGAGGGACGTCTGCATAACCAGGAAAAATGAGCCGCCCAGCTATATCGGTGCCACCACGTGAAGGCGTCCCTCTCCACCACCACCACTGGCTTAGGAGTTGCCTTTCACCTTTAACGGGAAAGTCGCATCATAACAAGGGCTGTACTCACTAAATGACCTTACCTGGTGGCAATAAGAACGAAATACATAGAGCGTCTGAAGGCTAGTAGTAGTAGTAGTAGTAGTAGTGGTAGTGGTAGTGGTGGTGGTAGTAGTAGTAGCAGTAGTAGTAGTAGTACTGTACCAGTAGTAGTAGTAGTAGTAGTAGTGGTAGTGGTAGTAGTGGTGGTAGTAGTAGTAGTAGTAGTAGTAGTAGTAGTAGTAGTAGTAGTAGCAGGAGCAGTACACAGAAGGAACCCATTTTACATGTTTTAATATATCAAAGCTACATCTGCCTTCCTTTCCTATTGGTATCATATTTTAAACTTTTGGCGGGAATCTGACCCTCCTTAAAATAAAGGTGGAAACTTTAATATAACTGGAAGACATTAGCAAGGAACCAACGAACTGACCTGAGAAGTTTCGTTAAAATCCATGTGCTTACTCTCCCATATTTCTGTGTGTGTGTGTGTGTGTGTGTGTGTGTGTGTGTGTGTGTGTGTGTGTGTGTGTGTGTGTGTGTGTGTGTGTGTGTGTGTGTGTTTAAGGAGGGCGACTGAACCCTCCAAGAATCGCTCAGGAAGGAGGGGGAGGGTTATGCTTCCCAAATATAGCATGTTCTAAGACGTCAATACCATATCTGCCCGCCTTTAACCGTTTACGAGAATTTTTGATTTGGTGAGGGAAATGGTACCCCCTAAATATCACGGCTGGAAAATTGCATATACTGGAAGACCTTGGGAGAAATCGGACGAACTCACCTGGAAAGTTTCATTTAAATCCATCACACAAGCTGGGAGGCGTTAAGGTACACACACACACACACACACACACACACACACACACACACACACACACACACACACACACTCAGGCTGAATCTCGTGCAACGGTACAGGGCGAGCTGCCGAAAATTACATCCTCCTGCTTCGTAGAATTTTTGAAAGTCGTCGTCATGCTGGATGGGTCAGGAGTTCTCTTTATTCGGATGATTTTAAAAGATTTATTTCACCTACCGCCATATGATTTTACTCAGCTTTAAAGACCATCGTACTAGACTGGTTAGACACAGCCTTCCTTAACACCTTCACTAATAGAGGTTTCTTCTCATTATCATCATCATGCAGGTCAAGTTTTCCCATCTAAATGTAAGATGAGGTTGGGCCCAGCAAGCAAGGGAGGAGGAAACACAGCAGAGGCCAAACAATCATTAGAATTTGCAGTGGAATGGGCCAGACACTCATTCACTCACCATTCAAGCCCTGGTAACCCTGACTCCACCTCACACACTTCGTAACCAGAATAAACTCGCCTGGAGTCAAAAGGAATAATACACAGAAAGTTGTCATCGAAGTTTGGGTTTAAAATTAGGAAAGCCGCATATTTAGGCGATCAGGAAGTCAATGTGCTCAAGGGGAAAAGTACAAACGTGATTGGTGGAAAGGGAAGTGAGGTAATGGAGGAAGCAGAGTGGTGGAGGGGGGGTAAGCAGGAAGAGGGAGAGCGGTAAGCAGGAGAGGAAAGCAGAGAGGGAGCAGGAGAGGGCAAGGGGAAGGGGAAGGAGGGAGACGGGAGGGAAGGGAAAGCAGGAAGGGGAAGGGGGTAAGCTGGAAGCAAAGAGGGAGCAGGAGAGGGCGAGGAGAGGGCGAAGGAGAGGGAAGGGAGGGGTGGGAAAGCAGGAAGGGGAAGGGGGTAAGTTGGAGGGGGAGAGAGATGGGGGGATCTTGGGGTAATGGCTAGCAGTGGCCTAAAGCACACACACACACACACACACACACACACACACACACACACACACACACACACACACACACACACAGTTGTCTGGTCCACAATATGAAGACAAAAAGAGAAGGCTGGCAATGTGTGGGTGGAATTTACGATTGCAAAACCCACGAGGCTACAGTTCTTTCACCTTAACTTGGCTCACGTTTTCGTCCTTGTGCAGGTTATTCCACATAGCTCAGTAACAGAAAACATACACATACACACACACACACACACACACACACACACACACACACACACACACACACACACACACTACGCCACTGCATCCTTTCCATAACACTTCTTCGTGACTGCCATCATATCCTAATGTTAATCTACTGTTACAACTCAGCACTAAAGATAAAGAGATAGCAATTTTAGGTCAAGCTGGAGTGAAAAGAGTATAGAATAGCTCTTTCCAGCCCGAACACGTTACTGTGAATTCTTGTTACTTCCATACGATTTTAGTCAGCTTGAGAGAGATCCCTAGCAAATGCAGCAGATGAACACGTATCTCTCTCTCTCTCTCTCTCTCTCTCTCTCTCTAAAGAAAGCCTAGGATAGCAAGAAATAATAATAATAATAATAATAATAATAATAATAATGATGATGATGATGATGATGATAATAATAATAATAATAATAATAATAATAATAATAATAATAATAACAAATAAAAAGGGAGTCAACTACTGAAACGGGGTAGACAGACTTGTAATGTGTGTATGGAACTTTCGCTAGCAAATCAGCATGTCTTATTGGTGTAGCAAAAACCTCAGGCGATTTTATTCAGCTTAAGAGAGGCCCCTTATACAGCGGAGGGGTTGATGGAGGTTATATGTTACCCCAATTACTCCAGTGCTGAATTAATTGTTTCTGGCATGTAAAAAATTAAATAGTTTCATCCCTAGTATTTTCTTTTTCATTATGTTTTATAACTAACGTCAGAATGTAACGTTAGGATAAATACTCTGGGATGGTTTGGCCATGTGGAGAGGATGCAGAATGAGAGACTGACTAGAAGGGTGCATGTGTGAGATCAAGGATGAGATGGAGGGGTGGAGGGAAGAGATATATCAGAGAGGAGGGCGTGAGCTGAAGGGAGGGTAGCCTAATAACAGAGGACAGGGTGACAAGGAGGAGAATTGTTGTGACCATCCCTTACGGAATAAAGGGACCTCTTGGTGAATCCAGTACCTATCCTTCTAACCATGACACACAACCCTGCCTCATATGCTCCCCCATCTTCTCACTCCGTGTGTGTACCTGGGAATACCGGTTTGTATAAAGAGTATGGTTAAGTCAGGATTCTTGGAAGATGTGGCGAGGAGGGTCCCGGCATGAGGAGACGCCCATCGCACTGAGAGAAAAATTAAACTCGAGATTTTAACCTTCCCGAATGTTCAAGGGCGTCGGGTACTCAGGCAATATATAGACAAGACTTTATGTTAGGTAACTGTCTTGATGTAAACACAGGACCGATGCCCAAACAGGCTGGCTAAAAGAAATAAATTAGCGCCAAAACAGGCATTGCAATACCGGCAATTGATGTGTTTATCACCAGGTGGCACCACTGTGTGTACTGGGTAAACACAAGCCAGAAAAGGCTGGTTGTTGAGGCAGGGACACACACACACACACACACACACACACACACACACACACACACACACTGGTACTAATGGAAATACTCTTTAGCTATATTATTAAGATATCAACTTGTTGCCTATCTCTTCCTATGTTTCTTTTAGTAAACCTAATTCATTCTATCTGTCTATCTATCTACCCATATATCTATCTACCTGCCTACCTATCTATCTATCTACCTGTCTGTCTTTCTGCCTATCTATCTATCTACCTGTTTAAAGACCACACAAATTCGTTCGTATTTTCGTTACTCTAGGAGGCTCCAGCACTTCTTCGTTATTATTTTTTTAACTAACATTTTCTCGCAGTAAAGAGGTTAAGTGAAGGCTCATCCGGGGCATCGGCGGAAAAAAAAAAAGAAAAAAAAAATCCGTCCCCAGTCCAAGACGCCACTTTCTTGTAGTGATGGTAGAAAAAGTCCAGTTGACGCTCTCTCTCTCTCTCTCTCTCTCTGAAAAAATGTTCGAATAGTAACATCATATCTAAACACCACATCTTGGCTACAGTGTCCTTAATTCCCATAACCACTATCGACAGGAGGTGGTATGGTGAGGCTGGGGTCTCCTATTAAACTTCAATCCAGCCAAACACCACTTTCTCACGTACACCACATACCAACACCATACTAGAACACCATATCTCGAGAATAATGATCTTAATTTCCACATAACCACTATAGGTAGGGAGGTGGTATGGCTACGCTTGGGTCTCCTTTGTGTGTGTTTACGTATCCACTTAAGTGTCACCTGGAAGTCGTCTCAGATTCTCGCGATGCCTTTCCACTTTACACCTGACTTCAGACCCATGTCGAGGCCAGGACCAGTTTGGAAGTCGAGACCTTGAAATTATGGTCCCGAAGTCGAGACAGGGATGGTTTTCTCGGTGGGTTAGGGAGCTTACTAACACCTCTTCCTTACCGGTTTATTTCTGATTCTGCTCCGTTACTATATTCTTATGTGTTACCAAGCTTACTAACACCTCTCCCTTACCGGTTTATTTCTGATTCTGCTCCGTTACTATATTCTTATGTGTTACCAAGCTTACTAACACCTCTCCCTTACCGGTTTATTTCTGATTCTCCTCCGTTGGTATATTTTTATTAGCTATGCAATAAAAAGATACAAGGATCGAAAATGAGGATATTAAAGGGTAGTTTGGAATATAAATCGCTTAAGAGGAGGTGTTAGGGAGCCTCCTCGCCCTACAAGAATACGGGTCCTCATGCCTCCCAGTTCGATTTTTTTTCCTTTGCTCTCTCTCTCCCTATTTTTTTTTTTTTTTTATCAATTTAGGAAGGATTGATATAGTATTCATTAGTCTCTTTACTAATAAGGTCCTTTCTTGATCTGAATAAAATCACCCGGAAGCAGCACCAGTGAAATTTAGACGTGCTCAGTCTGAAGTGGTTCATGGCTGTGTGTTTTCCTTTCGTTGATACCAAACCCATCGATTTTATGGCTACTGCTTCATGCTCCATGTGAAAATACTCTGGGATAATGATGATGAGCATGATGATGATGATGATGATAGTAGTAGCACTAGAAGTAATACAGGAGTAGTAGTAGTATTAGTAGTAGTAGCAGTAGTAGTAGTAACAGTAGTATCGTTGTAGTGGTGGTGGTAGTAGTAGTAATAGTAGTAGTAGTAGTAGTAGTAGTGTCGGTATAAATATCATAACATTACCAATGATGTGTGATAATCAGCATATATTACAGAAAGTACAAAAGAAAATCCCACGGCGCCATACGCAGAAACAACCGTAAGGAAGAGGTTGAAAGGGAGCCTCCTAACCCTACGGCAATACAAGCCTAGGTTACATTGGGATAGGTCAGTACAGACGCGCCGAGGTCAGGGAAGGTCAAGGGAGATAACCTGAGATGGCCTGGTGTGAGGTGTGTTGATGCTTGGGACAATGGGACAATACATCAGGCTCAGGGTACACACGGTACGCTGCGTCGAATGAGGTGTACCACGCTGGACACCAAAGCCAAAACATCATCATCTTGTTTATCCTCGTGACGTTTCGATCCTCACATCATCATCAGACCTAACAAACTAACTAAACTAAATTAATTCTCCTATCAATACTAACTAAATTAAATCCATTCTCCTATCAATATTAACTAAACTAATTCCCCTATCAATAATAAAGTAAGAAATGGAATAATATAATGTACTGCTAAAAAATGAGATGACACAGCGGTAAATCAACGAGACTAAATTAAATACCTCAAAAAAAAATCGAGTGACTGCTTCCCTGGCCTTAACCCTTCCACTGGTTCTCGGACCTGTCACACTCTTAGTCAAACTCTGGTTCCCCTTTGTTCCTCGTCATTCACTGGTACAAACGGGGACCTGGATATAACCTGACTACTGCAGGTCGTACTCTAGGGGAAGATTGAGACTTAGCAAAAACTGATTGTCTGCCCCTGTGACCTTTGTGGAGTCAATGATTCTTCTTCTTCTTCTTCTTCTTCGTCGTCGTCGTCGTCGTCCTCCTCCTCCTCCTCTCTTTCTTCTTTATCTCACAGCCATCCCCTCTTTAACTCTCTCGCTGCTATGAACACAGGCTAATACTAGACGAATTTCTTTAGCTGAGAGGAATCACACGCTTATGTACACCAACTTGGCCTTAAATTGACATCTTTCCATTAATAATGTTGAGGTGTACCGCAGATTAACACAGGAACCTAGAGCCAGTCACGAAGAACTATCGAAAAGATACATAGCCGTATTATTGTCTAATTCTGCTATGAGTTGCAAAACGCCAAAAAATCAGGGCCAAGTTAAGGTGAAAGAGCTACAGGAGTCAAAGAATTAAAAGCTAGACTGATTAATCGTTCCTCTGCACCACACGTTCTTAGTACTTCATTCTACCTAACATCAAGCAATTTTATGCGACTGTCAGAAAATGGCAGTGTAACAACTAAAACACACGTCATCTTATCCACAGGGGTTAATTTCCTACACACACGTCTGGTGGTATGGTAAAGCTCTACTCATACAGTTGGAATGTGCTGTGACCTACGCGCAATGGTTGGAGTCCCAGAGGCTGCCAGAGGATGTTCTATCACGGAAACGGTTCCAGGGACGTAGGTCTGTCTCCATCCCGTATATGTTCATAGTTGGACACGTTGGAGAGTGAGAACGCGACATAGGTGAACACGTCTGGAGGGGAGAAAGCGACACAGGTGAACACGCCTGGAGGGGACAGAGCGACACAGGTGGACATGTCGGAAGGTGAGAGAGAGACACAGATGGATACGCCTGGAGGGGAGAGAGAGAGACATGGGTGGACATGCCGGCAGAAGAGAGAGAGACATGGGTGGACACATCGGGAAAGAAGAGATCGACATAGGCGGACATGTAGCAGTAGTAGTAGTAGTAGTAGATGTTCCCTAGGCAGTCTGGCCAAACAGCCCCGGGTCCCTAAGGAAGGCCACGGCCGAGACCGGGCTTTCCCACAGAGCTCTCAAGGAGTGTATGTTGTGTTGTTGGCGTAGGTGACTGTGTGCAATGCAGTCTTCCATAATGTGCTTAATACTATGGGGTGCTGTGGTGCATCCCGGAAAGGCATCAACAACGGAGTCACCCAGCCTCTTCTGATAACTCAAGAGGGCTGGATGATGCCCAAATCTCAGCCTGGCCAGGCGGATCCTGTCCTCACGAGGGAGATAAGATTCAGAAGGGTGGATAGCAGGAGGCCGTGCATGCAGCTGTGTGTTGTCTTTGAGTGACTGAATGCAGAGGCGAGTGATCTGAGTATGGATATGCTTCTGGAAGCTGGTCTGAGGCGGGCGAGGGAGGGCGGGAGATGACAGTATTTGTGTATGATATCGTGTGCTGGGTGTAGTTTTGTTGTTCCTTGGTGTGTGTGGATGTGCTGCCATGTAGTGTAGGGGATGGTGTGGGTTTGTGGAGGCTGCGGCGAGAATTAGGGTGCTTCTCATGTCTAGAATCCTTGACTTTGAGGACTTTGGTTTCTTGGTGTAGGTTGTCTGTGGGTGTAGTAGCTGTGCAGCCTGTGATTATTTTTAGGGCCTTGTTCTGTATAGGTCAGTAGAGTGTTGTAGTGTGTTTTAGTGAGGTTAGAAGCCCAGGCAGGGCTTGCATAATATTGTGGTGGTGGTTTCTTTGTTGTGTCCGGATGTTGTATGGGCAAGTGACCTCAAGGCACTGAGTCTTGGTGTTGCTAGGCAGATGCGTGTGTGTGTATTTATATGTGTGTGTTCATATATACATGTGTGTCTGAGTATTTATCATGTATGTATGTGAGCCTGTATGAAAGTTTATTGTGTACATGAGTCTTTGCAAATATGTAAGTGTGTGTGTGTGTGTGTGTGTGTGTGTGTGTGTGTGTGTGTGTGTGTGTGTGTGTGTGTGTGTGTGTGTGTGTGTGTGTGTGTGTGTGTGTGTGTGTGTGTGTGTGTGTGTGTGTGTGTGTGTGTGTGTGTGTGTGTGTGTGTGTGTACGGGCAGACATCAATTTTAAGGCATCAATAAAACATGAAGGTCAGGGAGCGAGGAGTCAGGAAGAAGGAAACAAGAAGGAAGAAGGAAGGAAGGAATGATGGCGAGACTTCCGCGAGACTGCCTTGTCCTTCACCTATGCCCGGAATAATAGCCCCTACCCCCAGTACCACCCCCCCACTGCCACCCCCAATACCTACCCCCCAAGTACCCCTACCCCTTACCCACCTCATAAACCACCCCTACTACATACCTCATACCCTCTCCCTACCTACTTACCTACCTACCTCCCCTGCTACCTACCTACCTATCTACAACTTTACTCCCACCTGCCTCTTCCCTCTCACACCATTATTTACCATCTTGAGTTAATACTTATAAACCTGAGACACTAAGTACTATTTCAAGAGAGCTGTAAATATAACAAAATGCCTTCCAGAGAGGGAAATTAAAAAATCGCTTTGATAAACACTTGCCTTATAATCCCCAGGTAAACATCTTCACTCCTCAGTAATACATTTATGAAGTACAGTGTCTTCTACAGTACAAAGCAGGGAAGATACAAGAGCAGAAAAACATATATATTTACCTAATGTTTTGTGTTACATTTCCTTCCATATCAAAACAATGTAGAGAAGAATTTCCATGTTATACCTGATTACCTGCCTTCCTCCCTCCCTTCCACGTAGCTGCTTATCTACTTACCACCCTTCCTACCTTTCTCTACCTACTCCCTACTTCTCCTTACGTATCTACCTACCTCCCTGCTTCCCCCATAACCTAGCTCCCTTCCTACTTGCCTGCCTACCTACCTACCTCGTTACTTAACCCCCTACCCCTGTACTTCTCTTTTTACCTTCATATATACATACTTAGAGAAGTATGTGGTAACCATAGGGGTATTTGCCTTCTTAGTGTGACTGGTAAAATATATGGTAGAATACTCATTGATAGGGTTAGGCATATGACAGAGGAGCTAGTTGGAGAAGAACAAGGGGGATTTAGGAAGGGAAAAGGGTGTGTAGATCAGATATTTGTTCTAAGATGTTTAGTGGAGAAGTATCTAGAGAAGGGAAGGAAAGTGTACGCTGCCTTCATGGACTTGGAGAAAGCTTATGACAGAATAGATAGGAAAGGTATGTGGAAGGTATTAAGAATATATGGAGTGGAGGGGAAATTGTTGAGTGCTTTGAAGAGTATGTACGAGGGAGCTAGGGCTACGGTGCGAGTGGATGGTGAGCTGAGTGAGTTCTTTGATCTCAATGTGGGACTGAAACAGGGGTGTGTAATGTCTCCATGGCTGTTTAATATATATATGGATGGGGTTGTAAAGGAGGTACAAGGTAGGGCAGTAGATGTGGGGGTGGCCCTAATGAATGAGGGTGAGATTTGGAAGCTTCCTGGTGTTGCTGTTTGCTGATGATACAGTATTGTTGAGTGAAGATGAATGGGAGTTGCAAGGTTTGGTGAATGAATTTGGGACAGTGTGTAGGAGGAGGAAGCTGAAAGTTAATGTAAACAAAAGTAAAGTTATGGTGTTTGAGAGGAATGAAGTCACAGAGTGTGCAGTGAGGTTGGATGGTGAGGATATGGAGAATGTGAGTGCATTCAAGTACTTGGGTAGTGTGATGAGTAAGGATGGAACTTTGGGGGATGAAGTACGTGAAAGGGTACAGCAAGGAAGGAAGGTTGTTGGCACACTGAAAGCAGTGATGAGAAATAGGGAGGTGAGTATGGAAGTTAAGAAGTCACTGCATGATGGTATTGTGATCCCTACCCTGACGTATGGAAGCGAGGCGTGGACCTTGCAAGAGGGGAACAAGTCAAGAGTGAGAGCAGTGGAAATGAGTTACTTGAGAGGAGCATGTGGAGTGACGTGGAGGGACAGGTTGACGAATGAAGAAGTGAAGGAACGTTGTGGGGTAGATGTGGATGTGGTTGAAAAGATTAGGAGAAATACACTGAGGTGGTTTGGACATGTGGAGAGGATGGAGAATGAAAGACTGACTAAGAGGGTGTATGTAGGTGAGGTGGAGGGAGGGAGAGGGAGGGGTAGACCGAGGATGAGGTGGAGGGATGGAGTTGAGAGGTATATGAGGGAGGGGGGGGTGAGCTGGGGGGAGGGGAGTCAAATGGTGGGTGACAGTGACTTGGAGGCGTTTTGTCTGTGGCCACCCTTTGCGGGATTAGGGCGTCGGGCTATAGATAAATAGATAGATAGATAGTTATCCATTTACCAAGCTCCTTCCCTCCCTCCATTCCTATCTGCTTTTCCTACCCACCTCCCTACTTAGGTACCTCCTTCCTCCGTCCCTATCGACGTTCCTATCTACTTCCCTACTTACGTACCTCCTCTCTCCCTCCCTTCCTCCCTACCTACTACCTACTGTACCTTCCTATCTCATAAGCGTACCACCTACCACTGCTCTCCTTGTATCGCATTCATGAAATTTCCTGTGTGTATGCTTGCTTGTTTATGCGCTTACCTTTACACATACGGCTGCCAAACACGTCTCAACCAAACAAGGGTGAACAGCAGTGTGAAAAATACCACCAAACGATTGATTCCTAATAATAACTTACTGATCTCGAGGTTTAAATGGTATCTTTTTATGAACACAGCTACAAGCATCATCACCCTTGCCTCACTCCTTCTCTGATATTCTTCGTTGTTCTGTTGGCACACGAGACTAAATGGTACATTTGAAGCGATTTATTTTGCGTATTTCAATTACACATCGCCCTGTACTTCACTTTTGCTTCTTGAACGTTCGAAGTTGGTTGCACCGGTATCACCAGAGGATTTTAACACCCTCACTACGATGACTTCTGCTGTGTCTAGACGATTTCACTCGGCTTACGGGAGACATTTGAACTTCGAGAGCTCAGACATGACACGAGTTACTCTCTTCACTAATAGCGGTGCTGGGGAGGGACGCCTGCACTTGTTGGCAGCAATATAACCGGACGGATCTGCTACCTGGTTACAGAAATGTCCCGCAAGTTCCTTTCACTTCATCGAAAGGAGGATGGCGGACTGCAGAACGGCAACTTCAGCCTGCAGTTCACGAAGTTCACGTCAAGACAAGCATGGGGCTACAAGAATACGAAGGAATGAGGTGCTTCCTAAATTAAGTAAAATCATGCGGTCGAAGCCTGGGTCAAACGAAAAAATGCATCATCGTTGTGATGGGGTTTAGGGTGTGTTCGACAAAACGTATCGCTAAGGGTGGGGTGTTACATCGCCTGAGCCAGTACGAATGCGATCCTTCATCACTGCCGTCACCCTTCTTATCGTAGGGGCTTCCTCAGCTGAGTAAAATCGTGTGGGATTAGCCAGTATAGAATATGTCACCTCTTTGGCCACTGGGATTTCTCTCAACTGAACAAAATCGCCTGGTGTTACTCTGGATAAAATACAGAAGTAAAGTACGTTCTTAATCCCTTCAGCCCGAACGCGTCATTTATACAGTAATCTATTGTTTCTACTATTAGTGGCAGGTGGTAGAGTGACAGGTGCGGGCGCCCCTCATCCACTGACTTGATTAAGAGCAACATTTAGATGACTCTACACTGAGTGACAAGCTATACCACTTACTATGTTGATTGGTAACCACATAACCAAAAATTTGTCTGGTGGTCCAGTAATTTTAGACATTCAAGTCCAGCGTTTCCCAACCTGGGCGGCGGGCCCCGCTGGGGTGGCGTTTGAGATTCCTAGAAGGGGGGGGGGGTGCTTGGGGTAATAAAAGTTCAACATAAGACAAATCCATTCAAATGTATACAGGGTATTCCCAAAGATATGTATGAATAAGAAACTTTGATAGGAAATCTTCACAACCGTCATTTTGAGCAACCACATGTAGTGTTGCCATCTAGCATCTAAGCATCCATATGGAACAGATAAAAATATCGCTGTTTAGGCGTCAGAGGGGTGGGGGCATCATGAATACAGTCCTGACCAAAGGAGGGAGCAGTGCTAAAAAAGGCTGGGAACCCCTGTTCTAGTCGAATGTGACCAATAAGAGTTTACATCCAAGAGAAGGTCTCTTGTAGTGATGGAGTTCATTATGACCGTATCTAATCTTTCCAGTTCGAAAAGCCTCCTTAAGGCCAAATAAAGTCAGGAAATAGCAAGTATACAGTAGAAAGTATTTCATCGGATTGAATGGGTTAGGAAGTGAATGCGTTAATGAAGCCTACAGAGCGGTTCACCCCCAGTGTGCCACCAAAAACAGTTACGAACGACCAGTTTTTTTACCTACGAATTTTTGTGCAGTGGTGGAGATTCACTTGCACCAGATAGTAAACATGGTGGGAGCCAGAGGGCCGTGGGGGCGGACCCCGGTGATCTCGGCCATAGTTGTTATGCACAGCCAAAGTTTTAACTAAAGAACATGAAATTATATAAGCTAGTATGTGTTCACCTGGTTACGTTTGCAGAAGGATGGAACCACCGAGGATTGCCACCCGCCCCTCCTCACAGGGAATGGGGAGGCCCCTAGGAATCCCAACAAAGCCATAATACACTGCTATAGTTTTTAACCGACGGTAGGAACACCGTCATACTGGCAGGCATTTACACCGACCACTCTTTAGGCAGAGTGGGAACCACGGCGACCACCCCCCAAGGGGGCTCCCAGGGTGGAAACTGACAATTTTTTACCTAATATGATGCAATTTTGCACAATGGTAGATTTTTACTGGTGCCACGTTTCAGGAAGAGTGAGACCCCCAGAGGCCCACGTCCTCACGAAGGGAGGACTCGGCCCTCGGGAATCGTGGCCAAAGCTTTATGCATGATCATGTTTTTTTTTTTTTACCTAAGAGCACAAAATTTTGCTTACTGGCAGACGTTCACCCCGACCACGTTTTAGGCAGGGCGGGACTCCCGAAACATAGTATCACTGGGTAAAATGGGACCCGGGGAGCCTCCTCCCACAGGGGGAGTGGCATCCAGGGTCCCACGACCATAGGGGTTTACCCGGGCAACGCCAGGTACCTTTGCCAGTGGTTTCATAAAATTCATTGAGCTTAATGAGACTGAAATAGTAAACCTACTTGGTTAACAGTCAAATCAATCCTCCTGTCTACCTAAATTTAGCCATAAACTGAGCTGAGGGGAGTGAGATAACATTGCCAGGTCAAAGTAAATGCACTACAGTAAGCTTAAGCTGACTTGAATACGGATCCAACAATGAGAGAGACCGATAAAAGGCACAGGAGTAGCCTACATGGGGAACGGTGACTCCCTCGAAAGGAAGATGGTGGACCACAGAAGGAGGGCATCTTAAGTCTGCAGTCTACTGGGTTTACGTTCAGATAAGCTTTGGGATGAAGTTCCAGCAACTACTTCTACTATTGGGTGGTATGTATCATCTTCCACTCACTTGATGTAGTGCTGCCAATTTCCTCCTTCACCTTTATCATTCTTTTTCTATGCCTGCCCTCCTCTTTTCCTACTTCTCCCATCCTTCCTGTCACATTTTATTACTCCTCTTTTGACTTTAGTTGGTTACATTGAGCGACAAGTCTAATGATTTCTTGTAACCCAAGAAACCATTACAGTGCTAGGAAGTAACCATATTATCAGATAAGGGTGATATGTAGCCTATTATGGTGCCCCTGTTAACTAAGTTAGACGAAAGTACGGCATTCATTCAGGAACCAAGCCTCGATACTCTTCCTAGCATCTCCTTGCGGCGAGGCGTTGTCTGCCGCAAGGGAACACCATAGGATGGCCCTGCAGGGCCGGTTGCTTGCCTGTGGTTGATAAGGCTGCTCTGCCAGACAAACCGGGGTTACTCAACAACTTATTTTACTCTAAACTGACCTAGAATTATTGTCATCCCTCCATTTGGTTGCTGAGTTGTAGCAATAAATTAATACTAGATTTTAGATTACAATGTTAGTCATAAAGTAGAGCTATGGAAAGAATGTAGAGCCATAACAATCTCTCTTTCTGCCAATGAGCTGCGTAAGATGTACAACAAAGCGTGAAATTTGGGCCAAGGTAAGGTGACTACAGTGAGGCTTGAGGGCATTCCTGGATACTACAACCTTGGATAAAAGCTGGGGTTAAGCTCTTATTATAATCACACAATAATAAGCTTGTTTTCATCTGGGAGAACTGGGCCACACACAGATACGAAGTCGTGTTTGCATAAAATTCGATGAGCCTTACTAAGATATAAGGTAGAAATGAGTCTCTTTGGTTACTGGACATATCAACCCTCCAGTCTGACTGCACTTAAAGACATCAACTTGCCTGAAAAGTGTGAGGGATCTCTGTCAGGTTAATCTCACTGCAACACAAGACGATTTCATTCAACGATTTCATTCAGTTCAAAGCTGAAGGGGTTTATTATGAATGTATCTATTCCCTCCAGTTCGAAATTGTCCCGTCTCCTGAACAAAATCGTGTGGAAGAAAGAGACCAAGCTGAAAATTACCTTAGCAAATTCAAGATTTTAAACATGACTATAAATACATGCATACCACCATAGACAGATAGATAGACAGATGGACAGACAGAGAGACAGACAGATACGCAGATTGATAGATAATATGCCAAATAAACAGGTAAATATGCCAGTCTGACAGATACACGAACGAAAATTAAGTACGATAATTTCCACTCCAGGTACGATACACCGTGGAAGGACGGAAGTGGTGAGCAACACAATGCTAATATGGCCCCAGGAGGAGTGAGAGTGTGGGGGTAATTGGTATAAAAAGTGTGACAGCCAGCCTCCAGTAAACAGGGAGAGGCCAAGAACACTGTCTGTCATCACCATCTGTCGCCTCTAACCGCATCACCACTATTATCATCGCCACGACCCTCACCTTCGCAGAGTCCACCACTACTGATACCACTGTTTTCACCGCTACTGCCATATTACCACCACCACTACTACCACAATCATAACCACATCACTAATACTATCACCACCACATCCATCACCACAACCACCACACAACACCAACACCACAACTACGATCAAGACAGTCATCCAAACCATCACCAGTCACAGCCATAGCCACCACCACAACCACCACCACAACCATCACCACTACCACAACCACCAGTACAACCACCACCACCACCACCATCACAACTATCACCACTGCCACAACCATCACCACCACCACAACCACAACCATCACCACCATCACAACCACAACCACCACCACAACCAGCCTCAGATGATCATTGGCCAGAACTACGGATTCTTACTAATATGCATATCTCACGACTGGAGCTACTCTGTTACGGTTAGTGATCCTTTCAACAGAAGGTACTAACATTATACAGGCAAAACTCTCTCTCTCTCTCTCTCTCCCATTTTTTTTTCGGTCAGTGCCCTTGAGGTTGACCTGAGAGTGTCAACCACAGAGGGCACACCGTCAGCTGGAGAGATTCATCAGACACCTCAATCGTCAAAATCAGTCCACAAATGAGGCCTGCACAACGCGAATGAACAGTCGAACAGACGGATGGGAAACTCTTTTTGGGGTCAACTCTCTTTTTCGTCTTCAAGAACACCAAAGCCAATCTAATAATCATCCATACCACCACCGACAACCACAACAATTATTAACCACAACCACCACACCCATAGCATGACAATATGAGCACCCTAACACCACAAATGCCACTAAAACACTATCCATGCAACAATCACAACCAACCACCACACCACGCCTGCACCACACATCACTACCACAACTACCAGCACAACCACCACCACAACCAACCACCAAACCACGCCTGCACCACACATCACTACCACAGCGACCAACACAACCACCACCACAATCAACCACCACACCACGCCAGCACCACAAAACATCATTACCACAACTACTAACACAACCACCACCACCACCATCACCATTATCACCATAACAGCTACCACAAAAATGTTATTCCTACCACCACTAACGACCACCACCATCACTACCACAACTACCACCAAAGAAGTTACCACTACCAGCAATAAGACCACCACAGCTACCTTCAGCCACCATAACTATCACCAAAACAGTCATCGCTACCACAAATACTACCACACCACCACACATTACAACCACGACCACTACCAAACACACTACCACCACCAGCACACCACTTCCCTACCACTGCCACCACCACCACCACCACACCATCTTCCCTAGCACCACCACCACCACCACACCATTTCCCAACCACCACCACCACCACCACCACACCATTTCCCAACCACCAGTCCACCACCACCACACCATTTCCCAACCACCAGTCCACCACCACAACCACCACCATACCACTTCCCCACCACCACCACAACACCACCACCACAACACCACTTCACCACCACACCCCCGCTAATACCAATACACCAGTTCTGTATGAGGCAGTTCAAACGTATTCAATATGGACGGTGGGTGCTAGCGCCGAAGTGGTGACTTGTGGAAGTGTGTGGTATGTACAAGGACTACTGGGCTTTAGGAACGGGCCGTGAAGCCTATGCCCAGAGTCGGACACACACACACACACACACACACACACACACACACACACACATATATATATACCGCCGCATCACTTCACCACCACCACCACCACCACACCACTTACCACCACCACACCACTTCCTCTCCTCATCATCACCATACCACTTGCCCTCCCCCACCACCACACCACTTTCCTTACCTCCACCACCACACCACTTTCCCTACCCCCACCACCACACCACTTCCCTTCCCCCCACCACCACACCACTTCCCCCCCTACACCACACCACTTCCCCTCCCCCCACCACACCATTTCCCCCCCTACACCACACCACTTCCCCTCCTCACCACCACCACACCACTTCCCCTTCCTCCCCACTACCACACCACTTCCCCCCCTACACCACACCATTTCCCCCCCTACACCACACCACTTCCCCTCCTCACCACCACACCACTTTCCCTCCTCACCACCACACCACTTCTCCTTCCCCCCCACTACCACACCACTTCCCACCACCACACCATATGCAGCCACAGTTTCTACAGCCTTCAGTCGAGGTCTTTAAACGCTTCCATTTTCACTTCCGGATCATGACGGTACATTTCCTTCTTTTCTCGAGAATATGATGGCGTGAATGTGCTGAAGGGTTAGAACTTTCTCTCTCTCTCTCTCTCTCTCTCTCTCTCTCTAGTGTATTTCATGATATGGCATTTAAGGATAGGTGGGTTCATCATGGTGACGCCTTCATGTGGTGGCACTGATATGTCCAGGCGGCTCCACTGCCTGGGTGTACAAACGTCCCTCAGTAATTTCCCAATCCCTTAGAGGATCATGGATTCCAGAAGGATGGCAACTTAAGTCTGCAGTCCACTGGGTTCACGATCAGATTAGCCTGGGGTTGCAACTACCACTACTACAACTACAACTACTACTACTACGACTACTACTGCTACCAATACTACTACTACTACTACTATTGCTACTACCACCCCAATAATAATAATAATAATAATAATAATAATGATAATAAATAAATAAATAAATAAATAAATAAATAAATACCAGTAATATTCAATCATACCTTTTCTTCCACCTATAGATGAGGAGAGGTAGGGTCCAGAGAGCAAGGAAGGCAGAAATACGGAAAAAGTAACTAACAATCTGACCAAATTAAACAGGCCACACACTCATTCACTCACCATTCAAGCCCATGGAATCCTGACTCCACCCCACAGATATAAATACCCACACTTACGCACTTTTTATACCATTTATCACGGCAGGGAATAAAGTTACTCTGTATCTGAATCCTGTGGGCCTATAACAGGTCCACAATATTCAATGTTAAATACCTGCGTGGCTCCAGATAACACTCCAGAGGTCATGGTTTGTTCTTGTGGTGGTTCCAGGCTTATCTGAAACGTGAACTCGGTGTGCTGAAGTCTTATGTTGCTGTACTCCTTCAGTCCACCATCTTCCTTTAGCGGGACAGGGATGTAATTGAGGGCTGTTTGTATCATCAGACACTTCAGCCACTCGGTGATGCTTATACCACCAAGTGAAGGCGTCCCTCTCCAGTGCCAGGTCAAGAGTACACCATACATACAACGGGATGGGTTCGCCTTTGACCCCGACCCAGTTTTCAAGACAAAAAGTGAAATTTTACCACGGCCAACGATAAAGCTGAAATAAGTTACCCAGCATTACAAAACCCACGCATGGGGGTTACAGCTTCAGATACCCAGACCTGGAAAGAAAATATTTACGGTTTTAAAAATAACGGGTTTTAATTTGTATGGATGTACAGTGAACAAAACGGTATCGCCCAGTTTACCGCACGTAGCATTTTGAAACATGGACGTAGCACTGTGATATAAGGAGCAGCCTGTGATTATAAGTGCAGATATTGTCCTTGGCAATTAATAGGACTCAAAATCACACAAAAGTTCACATTCTGGGTGTTGTGTTTTAAGGTACTAGGTTAACAGATTCACGTGTCTTTCAAAACTCACTCATTTTCACATCCATCGTACCCCACGTGTGCCATACTTTTTTCGTTCATTGTACTTATAGACTCAAATGGGTCGTGGGCAGCACAGGAATGACATCTGGAAATTCGGAGAGGTTAGGTGATCCATCCCTAACCCTCAAATATCCATAGTTTTCAAGATAAAAGAATGAAATTTATATGTATCGGTACAGGCCAAAGTAAGTCAGAGGCGCCATTGAAGTAAGTGTGGATGTTGGGAAAAGGCAAGAAGGCCCTGACACCGGTACCCAAAGAAGTATATCAGAGAAGCCACCATAGACAAGAGGAACGTGGAACAGGGGTTGACATTTGTAACGTGTCTGTAGTCCTTTTATCTTAACCTGGCCCAGATTTTGTTCATTATTGGTTATTTCACGCAGCTCAGTACCAGAAAAAGACAATACTGCGGCTCTACATTTTTTTTTTTTCACAGCACTTCATCGTGACCAGTATCTAGCGATAAATCAGGTTCCATTTCAGCATTCAAGATTTTGAGAGAATAACTTAAGGCCAAGTTAGAGTGAAAGGTGTAAATTCGAGAAAACCACACCATATACAGTGAAATTCAAGACATATCCTCGTGTGTGTGTGTGTGTGTGTGTGTGTGTGTGTGTGTGTGTGTGTGTGTGAGAGAGAGAGAGAGAGAAAGAGAGAAAGAGAGAGAAATCAGTACATTACAAGCAGCAAGCATTATGTATCAGGGACAAGGGCAGGCCAAGACAGGACCAGAGTCAATAAACACCTTCATTACCACAACACTTTTTTTCCCGTCCTTATTACCACCAGGCAGAGGTATATGAGAGAGGGGGGTATAAGTTGGGGGGAAGGCAGCGAAATGGCAGGGGACAGGGCGCCATGGAGGAGATTTGTTTATGGTAATCCCTTACGGGATTGAGGAGTCTGGCTATAGAGAGATTGACTGATAAACAGATAGAGTTTTATTCACCTTTAGATGCACTTGTTGGGCTGAAGTAGTTTTAAGTCGTTATTAACTCCTTCAACGTCTCTTTTATCATCATTATCATCATCATTATTATTATTATTATTATTATTATTGTCACCAGTCATTTTTACTAAACAGAGGAGACGCCCATCGTCGTTAAAGGGACATGAGCCAATTTTATGAACCCCTATTAGCTGATGATGCACAGGGTGGTTCACATATAACACTCCTCTAGCAGTCCGCTGGCTGATTTCTTGTGTGTTGCCGGGGGAGGGCTCAGTCGGCGTTCCCAGTGATTATTTTGCATCATTTATTCATTTCCTACTTCTAATACCAAACCCACGCCCACACCAGCAGCCTGAGCCGTGCCCAAAACACTCGATACAACAAAATACAGCCAAGTAAGTTTCCAGTGGAGTGCTATATACGAACCATCCTTTTATTTTTATATTATTTTTTTTTATATATTGTAGTGGCGGAGTTAGAAAGAGCTTTTAACCTCCTCACCTGCTCGCTCCGGTATCAGATTGCAAATGTTCCTCACCAACTTTACTACTGCCGGCAGGAAGGATGGTAGGCTACAGGAGAAAGGGTGACTTCAGCCTACATTCACACACACAGTCAACCAAAAATGTATCGCTCACCTTACCGCACGTAACATTCTGAAACACGGACCAAGCACTGTGATATAAGAAGCAGCCTGTGATTATAAGTGCAAATATTATCCTTGGTTATTATTAGGTCTCGAAATCACACAAAAGTTGATATTCTGGGTGCTGTGTTTTAAGGCACTGGGTTAATAGATTCACGTGTCTTATCAAACTCACTCATTTTCACGTCCATCGTACCCCACGTGTACCATATTTTTTTTCTTGACTGTACCTGTATCAATCTGCTTGGGGACAAATCAATAACAAACAATAACAATAACAAAAGCCTGATTTCTATTCCAAAGCTGCATAAATCGTCTGAAGGGCTTATCGTTATAGTACAATGATGCCTTTGAAATATGTCTTTGTTACCACCAGACGATTTTATTCGCCTCAGCAAACACCACTTGGGCTGAAGAGGCTGAAAGTAAATCTCAGTTAACCATTTCAAAAAATAATGGCGCTTTTTTTTTTCTAATTTAATGGGGTCTCTTTTTCTAATTGTCAGTTAACCCTTTCAAAAATATTGGCGTCGTTATTTCTAATTCTCAGTTAACCCTTTCAAAAATAATGGCGCTTTTTTTCTCTAATTCTCAGATAACCCTTTCAAAAATATTGGCGCCTTTTTATTAAATTCTCAGTTATCCCTTTCGAAAATAAGGGCGACTTTTTTCCAATTCTCAGTTAAGCCTTTTAAAAATCATGGCTCCCCTTTTTCTAATTCTCAGTTAATCTTTTCAAAACAATGACCTTCCCCCCTGCCCCTCCTCTTCCCCCCCTCGATACCAGGAGAGGAGCTTATTCATGCAGGTAAGAGTCTGGTGTTTATGGGGTCGAGGGTGTGAGGAGAACTGGATCTTGGAGCAAGGTCATCAGGGCCGTAGCTTTAGGAGGCTCCCTAGTAGGCCAATCTCCTCCTCAGTGATAGTTTTCACTTATGGCACCTTTACTTATAGCTTATGGTGCCTTTACGTATAGCTTATGGCGCCTTTAATTATGACGTCTTTACTTATAGCTTTAGGAGGCTCCCTAGTAGGCCAGTCTCTTCCTCTGGCGATATTTTTCATTTATGCCGCCTTTACTTGTAGCTATGGCGCCTTTATTTATGGTGTCTTTACGTATAGCTTTAGGATGCTCTCATGTAGGCCAATCTCTTCCTTTGTGATATTTTTCACTTATGGCGCCTTTACTTATAGACAAAGGCGTACCAAAAGATATACATACATACATACACTCATATATACTTACACGCACATTATACAGCTGTAAATATTCATATATCAAAAGAATGAATGACAGAGACACAGACACATACACAGACAGACAGACAGACAGATACAGAGGTGGCGTGTATAAATAACAGTCACACGAATAACAACCCCTTCTGCACGATGATGTACTGTTATATTTGTGTGGATGCAGACGATTTCCCTCAGCAGTGAAAATTCTTACCCAACATACGGAATTACTACTGACTTCTCCAACACCTAACTTCCTACACTCTCATCTGAATAAAATCGTCTGGAGGTAGTGTAACATTCCTATACCCCTTTTACTCTAACTTGGCCGAAAACTGATGTCTGTGTTCTCGTCGGGTAAGAATGCTCCCTCAACATCTTTCCTTGTGCGACTTATTTTGCTTATTACACCTTACTGTCCCTCATCGTATAAATCCTTCTAATATCATCATACTCAGCATCAGTAACATACAAAAGGTTATTAGCCAGCCATATCCGAAAATAAATCGGTAAGGAAGAGGTGTTAGGAAGCCTCCTTACCCCACGAAATACCAATCTGAATCTCTCCACCTTGAATGCTGAGTTGTAAAGACAGATTAACACTGGAATTAATGCTAGTCACGAAGAAGTACACACACACACACACACACACACACACACACACACACACACACACACAAAACTCTTAAAATTCTCTCTCTCTCTCATGAAGTCAGTGCGGCAAGGAAGAGAGATCATGCACGTCTCTCATGCATGCCCCCCCCCTCTCTCTCTCTCTCTCTCTCTCATGCTTGAAGTCAGTGGGGCAAGGAAGAGAGATCATGCACGTCTCTCATGCATGCCCCCCACACACAGGGAAAGAAGGGCGAAAGAACTTATATGTAGGAGGGAAGGTCAGTAAAGAAAGCCTGTGCTCTCGTTTTCCTTACTATGATGAAGATTTATTTGTGTTCCTTAATATTTTCAAATGGGAAATAAAGAGGCAGATAACAATAATAATAATAATAATAATAATAATAATAATAAGCGCACTCGTGGAGGTATGAGAAAATTCAGATCACCACCAAAATTTTATCAACTTCTACCTCAGGGACTGGAACTCAGATCACCACAAAAATTTAACCAACTTTTCCTTGGCCCGTGATCGGTATATCCATAAAATTTCATCAAAATCCATCAATAACTTTTTGAGATGGCTAGTGGACAAACAAACATGGGTGAATATATAATCTCCTCCAGCTTCTTTGGCGGAGGTGGTAAGTAGTAGTAGTAGTAGCAGTAGTAGTAGCTGCAGTTGCAACTCCAGGTTCATCTTAATGTGAACCAAGTGGACTGCAGGCAAAAGTTACCCCTCTCCGGCAGTCCACCACCCTCCTTTTGGGAGATAGGGAGGAAAGTCGGGGACGTTTGTGTAACCTGGCAGCAGAGCCAACCGGTCATACCAATGCCACAACGTGAAGGTGTCCGTCTCCTGCACCACATCAACGTGTCAAAAGTAGAAACGTACTGGACAGGAAGAGGTGTCAGAGAGCTTCCTGAGCCAACAAGAACACACTCCTTGGTGAAAGTGGTGGTGGTGGAGGGTCGTTTGGTGGCTGAGGTGTGGAAGAAATGATTAAAGACATGCACATGATAAGACTGCATACCCTTTACCTTTTTAAATGTGTGTGTGTGTGTGTGTGTGTGTGTGTGTGTGTGTGTGTGTGTGTGTGTGTGTGTGTGTGTGTGTGTGTGTGTGAGTGTGTGTGTGAAAAACAAGGGACACGGGAACATTCTGCACGTACTTTTCCCTGTCTTTCCCACAGAACTCCATTACGGAAGGGAACTGATTGTACGTTGCTTGTGGGCCAACCCCTTCAGTATGATGACCTCATATACAGGGTGGTCCGTAAACAGCGCTTCACGTGTGTCGGGGACGGCTCAACCTGCTGGTGTGGTCGCAGGTGTGGCAGTGGGAGTAGGAAATGAATAAATGATCCGGGATAAACACTGATAAAGCCAACTAACCCATCCCGGCAACACAAGAATTCGCTCGGGGGAGTGAAAGAGCTAGATACGTTATTATATGGGCTCCCTGCATTTTAATATATATATATATATATTTCTTTTTGCAAGGAAGAAGGAACCAAAGGCCGGAAGTTCAAATGTAACAGTATCCTTGCTACCGTTACACACTTTGCACATCACAGAGGACAGTCTTATAGCACGCTTGATCTCACTTCATGGCCATGTCGTGAGGGTGGAGGGTGGATCTGGCTGGTAACCAAGAAAACTTATTACTACTTCATATACAAATACTTATAGAATTTCATGCAACCACGACTTAGTATTTAAGTTAGGGGAACGGCCCAACCCCGTCAGCTAAAAACAAACCGATTACAGTAACCAAGGAGACTTATTCCAACCCCATAACTACGGCTCTACAATTCCATGCAATCACGAGTGTTTATGTTGTGGGTGAGGTCCAGTCCCATGGGATGAAAACAAACCAATTATGGCAGTGGAGGAATTAATGACAGCTGTATCAAATCCTTCCATTACAAGAACTCCTAAACTGAATATAATCGCGTGGAGACACAAAATAAAAATAGCGGGACGTGAGGGCAATGGAGGATTAACTTTTCTGCTGTGTCACCCCCCCAGGTTAGACCCCCAGCAACACGGCACATAAGGAGACTCCAATAACACGGAACGACCTCAGGCACAGGGAAAGCACTGTGGTGGTGGTGGTGGTGGTGGTGGTGGTGTAGCGGGTGGTAGTGGTGGTGGTGAAGAGGGTAGTAGTGGTGGTGGTGGAGGTAACGTTTCTAGTGGAGGTGATAGTGATGATCGTGGTGATGTTAGAGGTTGTGATAGTGGTGGTGCAAGGAGTAGTGTTAGTCTGTCTGTTTTCCTTTATACTGTTTTGTAATGGTGGTGATAGTGGTGGTGCAGGAGATAGTGGTGATGATAGCAGTGGTAGTGGGAGTAGTGTTGGTGTGATGATGGTGACATTTGTGGTGATGGTGATGGTGACAATGACAGTGGTCCTGATGATGATGTCTATAATGGTGACGGAGATGGTGACAGTAAGAGGGATGGTGCAGAGGGTGGTGGTGATAGCGGTGTCTAGTAGTGATGGAGAAGGATATGGTGACAGCGACAGGAATATGCGACGGTGGTGGTGGTGGTGGTGGTGGTGAAAATAACGGAGGTGGTGATGGTGATGATGAGTGACAGGGGTGGCGCAGACGGTAGCAGTGGTAGTGATGGTGGCATTTTATATGAAAGCGATAGTGGTGGTGGCGTAGACAGTTGAATAAAATCGTCTGGGGGTAGCCTTTGGTTCCTTCTTCCTCGCATTAAAAAAAAAAAAAAAAACACTGAAGTCCAAGATCATGCGGGCCGAAAGGAGTATCCCCTGTTCACTTTAACTAGATATAATATTGCTGTCTCTCCGTCCGGAATACTGGGATATAACGAGAGATTAACACTAGAATATGGTGCCTGTCACGAAGAAGTGTTGTGGAAAGGAAGCAGGGCCGTAGGATTGTCTCATTCTGTTGCAGGAAATAGACTGCAAAAGGACGACAGTCTCCGTCAACCTAAAGCGGGTGCATTGTACAGTTGCCCCAAAAAGTGATGGCAGAGTTTCAGATTGCTTCGGTCACTCTGCACTGCTTGACACTCGTACATGGAAGATTACGTGCATTATCACTGACCGGAAACTTCTAGATACTCTGCCATCACTTCCTGGGGCGACTGTACGTGTTTACAATTGATCGGCAACGGAAGGGGAGCTCTTACAGGGTGGGCATTATGAACAAACGTTACTTACCCCTTGAAGCACACCTCATCCTTGTACTGCTGGATGATTTCATTAAACCTGGGGCTGAACTCTTGCAGCGATGATATGGTTTAGATAGCTTGCCAAAATTAACTAATGTTACTTAAGTAATTTTTCTCTCTATTCGCTACAATATCACTGAAAAAAAAAAAAAAAAGTCAGACTGAATAAAACTGATTATTCCGGAAACTATCAAAGCTACAGCGAACCTAAAATGTTACAGCCTATGACCAGAATCCGATACATAAAATTAAAAAATATATAATGAATAAAAAATCCCTACAAAGCTTATGGAAAAGTAATAGGTGTAGTTTATTTATTTTTTCCGCCATGATGTTGCTGAAAAAAAAAAAAAAAAAAACTGAGGGGGAAAAATGAGACGTGTTTAAACCGCCACTGATAGTGGTGTTCTGAGGGCAGAGGTAGTGGTGATGATGATGGAGATAGTGTGGTGATGGTGAGTGATTGGGATGAGAGTGTGAAGTCCCTAAACTGACAGCACACACATTCAGGAATAAAACGGAACATCCCAAAAGTGTGCATTACTGTGTGGCATGAGGGATGGCACACTTCCTCTTCCATCAGCTAAAAGAACAGAAGAAAGCTTGCTGTCTCTCCCACACACTCCACACTTTCAAGCTTGGACGCCTATAACTGCATCTTCTTTCTCTCAGCTTATCTGTTAACTGATACAGAAAAGACAAGAAGGAGCGCTCAGAGTGTAACACCTGCGTCGCACCAACTGCTCTAAGGGTAAAATATCTGACTCTGCCCCGTGGCCCTGACCTTCGATTATCTCAAAATTGAATCCCTGTCTTCTTGTCTGACCCTTAAACCATCTACCACGTTTGGTTCAAAACACATCAAAAGTAACTTGACCTTGCCCTGTAACCTCAGACTTTGACCTTGCCCTATGACCTTGATCTCTGACTGACTCTTCTAAAATCAACTCTCTTAGCCCCTCCACAAACTTCGGTCTCTCTCTCTCTCTCTCTCTCTCTCTCTCTCACACACACACACACACACACACAAATGCGCGCTCGTATCTAGAACCTAAAACCCGCTCTCGCTTCCGGAGTCGCGGGTGTAATAATATCTGTGCACCTGTCTAGTACCGTCGCACCCGAAAGTCACCTGGAACAGTAGTAACGGTGATAGTGATGATGATGGTGGTGGTGGTGGTGGTGATGATGGTGGTGGTAGGATGGTACTGACGGTGGTGGTGGTGGTGGTGGTGATACTAATGGTGGCGGTGATGATGGTGGCTGTAGTGGTGGTGATGATGGTAGTAGTGGTGATGCTGGTGGTGAACCCGCTCCTGACACTCGACCCCTGATCATGACCTACTTCTCATCACACTCACTCACTCATTCACACTTATTCACTCACTCATTCACACTTACACACTCCCTCACTCATTCACACTTATTCACTCACTCATTCACACTTACACACTCCCTCACTCATTCACACTTACTCACTCCCTCACTCACACACTCGTTCATTCACACTTGCTCACTCCCTCAACCACTCACTCACACTCACTCACTCACTCATACTTGCTCACTCTCTCAATCACCCATACTTATTCATTCACTTACAATTGCTGTCACTCACACTAACTCTCACACACTCACTCACCCATACTCTCTTACACTCACACATTCACTCACTCTCATTCACCTTACTTATATTCAAGCACTCATTCACTCAGTTATTCATTCACTTACTCAGTCTTATATATGCTCACTCATTCACTCACTCAGTCGCCCATTCACTTTATTAGTTATACAATTCCCTCGCTCATACTTACTCCTTCAGTCACACACTCAGTCACTCATTCACTCACTCTTGCTCACTCACACACACACACACACACACACACACACACACACACACACACACACACACACACACACACACACACACACCACTTTATTACTTATTTAATTCACTCACACTTACTCCTTCAGTCACACACTCAGTCACTCATTCACTCACTCTTGCTCACACACACACACACACACACACACACACACACACACACACACACACACACACACACACACACACACACACACACACACACACACACACACACACACACACACACACACTTGACTAGTAACCAAGGAGATTCATCCCAGCCTCACAACCAACGCTCATCAATATTCATGCAACCATTACACAGCCTTCAAGTTACAGAAGTGGCCCAGCTCTCTCTCTCTCTCTCTCTCTCTCTCTCTCTCTCTCTCTCTCTCTCTCTCTCTCTCTAAAAAAAAAAAAAAAAAAAAAAAAAAAAAGCCTACTACAAGCCCGTACACTCGTCAGCTTAAGCCCCCAATCCCAGGTGGCTTTGGTAACACCGTGGAGCATTCTTTTTAGCGATTTATTAGGCGTATTATTTGTTCAGGCTTTTCCGTTCATATAATTTGTGTAAAAAAATTTTGTCATCATCACTACTGCGCTGACACAAGGGATTTACACTAGAATATGATGCTAGTCAAGAGGAAGTGCTGTGAAAAACGATGTCGAGAGGCAGTATTATATTATTCTGCCACAGAGCAATAGGAATTAAGGTGTAACGGAACGAAAAGAAAAAAAATAACAGTAATAAGTCGCTGAGGAGAGGCATCACGAAATTTCAAGTGAATTAATATTTACAGCCCAAAGAGGAATCCTGACACTTCCTTACTATAGTTCTTTCACCTTTACTTGGCCCAGATTTTCCGTCCTCTTGTAGCTCATTTCACGTAGCTCAGTGGCAGAAAGACATTAATTCAACTTCCTTTCCATAGCACTTCTTCGTGACTAGCATCATATTCTAATGTTAATCTGTTTTTACAACTTGGCATTCAAGATTGAGAGATGGAAGTTTTGGGTCAAGTGAAAGCACGAAGAATAACCTAATGTGTTAATATGGCTTGTATGCTACTGATGCTGTCAATGGCTATGCTTGTTCACCTGTCAACCAAACTTCTTCTTCCTCTTTTTTATTTTTATTTTTCAGTCAATGTCCATGCTTATTCCCCTGTCAATTTTTTTTTTCAATGTCCATGTTTATTCACCTGTCAACCAAACTTTTTTTTTTTTTAGTGGCCATGTTTATTCACCTGTCAACCAAACTTCTATTTTTTTTAATGTCTATGCTTATTCCCCTGTCAACCAAGCTTCTTTTTTTTTTTTTTTAATGTCCATGTTTATTCACCTGTCAAACAAACTTCTTCTTCTTTTTATTTTCTGCAGTCAACGTCCATGCCTATTCACCTGTCAACCAAACTTCCTTTTTTTTTTTTTTTTTCAGTCAATGTCCATGTTTATTCACCTGTCAATCAAACTTCTTTTTTTTTCAATGTCCATGCCTGTTCACCTGTCAATCAAACTTCTTCTTCTTCTTCTTCTCTTTTTTTTTCAGTCAATATCCATACTTATTCACCTGTCAACCAAACTTCTTTTTGTCCTTTTTTTTCTTTTTTTTTTTTCATGAACTTGGAGGCCTGGGGTTGAGTTACTCAGTGCCGACATTGAAGGCCAGGGTGACCAGCCTCTTTAACCTTGAATGGCATTATGTAGGCGATGAACCCCAACCTTACCCCGGATGTAAACTTTTTCGCCTAAACCCACTGTATCACTAGGCACTGGCTGGTGATATGGTTACCACCCAACGCAGTAACCTTTCCGCCTAAACCCACCACATCACTAAGTACTGGCTGGTTATATGGTTACCACCCAACGCAGTAATCTTTCCGTCTAAACCCACCACATCACTTGGCACTGGCTGGTCATATGGTTACCACCCAACACAGTAAATGGTTTCCTAGGTCACAGGAAACCACTAACCTGTTCCTTGAAGACAGCGCTACATTGAGTGAGTAGATGGTGAGCGTCCTTAAGCAGCATAAAAGAGACTACTTACGGCTAATACTAATGAATTATCTCTAAAAAATATGTGCTTGATGACTATACTAAGCTCACCAGATTGGGAGCTTTAAAGTCGTGTATTTCTAGGCTTCTGAGGCTTCATAACACTCTCTCTCTCTCTCTCTCTCTGCTTTTTATTTTGCACGTTACACTTCTCATATTTTCATCTGTATTTACACACCTAGGCTTCCGTGACTCCAGCCGAATAAAACAATCTAGTGTGAGCTAAATGGAGAGTTTTCCATACCATGAGAGGGTTAACAGTACCGTATAAGCATTCTCAAAAGTTTATGCTCATTCTCACTTAAAAGGAAAAAATCCCTGACGTTAGGATGGGATAAGATACTAGGAATACTACCTCAACATGGGTCCAATGCTGAGCCGCTACAGAAGTACACCCATCAAAAAAATTATCGTTACCTCTGGGTGTGATGAACTCTGAAATGATTTGTAAAAGTGAAACTGTGTTCATTTGGTACTGGTTGTAGTTCAGAACCCTTGGTCCTTATGTTATATTGTATCACACCACAAGGGTAACGAATATTTTTTTTGTGGGTGTACAATTGCGGCCATATATACTGATCCACTTCATTACGATAAACAGCGAGGCAATGAACAATAACTTTTGAAACGCAGCGAGAGGATATTCCGAGGCCAGCGAACTTTTCATAATGCCTTGTAAGAGTTTCATATTTGTTCGGTTAAACACTGGAACGAAATTTTTGCCCGCGACTGTACAAATACTGAAGACCTTATAGGCTTTGTGTGTCTTCATTTGAGGAATTTTACACCGAAGGAATCATCTACGGAACCTGTTAAGTCCGGGGAATTTTATGGCATTTCAGCCTAGGTTTCTGTAAATTCACTAGGTCACTGTTCCAAAGTACTTATTTAATGAAAGTGAACTGAATGAAGAACGTAATTTTTCTATTCTTTCTATTAATGCAAAGTACTTATGAAACAAAATTATTACATTAAACTTTCATTGCGTGTGGCATGAATATAGTGAATTAATGAAGAACGTTATTTTTCTCTTCACTGTATTCGTACTTATGAAGCAAAATTATTACATTAAACATTCATTGCGTGTGGCATGTTGGTTCCCGCAGTGTTACATTTATTAAAGCAAATATCTGATCTGGAAGACACTGTTGATATATAGGCTTTGGAAAATGAAAAAACATCATGCACTGTGTCTTAATGTGACAAATAATATGACTGTTCAAAATTACTGGCACCTCATCATCAGGGAACGAAAAGGCATCAGAAACATTGTATCCTCATGTGTCCAAACTTCGATCTATACACCACGTTTCTATTCACTTATGCTCCGACAGAACGAGTATTTAGTCTCTCACAGTTGATCAGCGAGGGCAGAGCAACTTTAAAACATGAAGGTCTCTGATATCTTGTGACATCAGATCTAGGGTTGCAGCACGAC
>NC_137059.1:4955294-4975294 GCF_032717465.1 Coenobita brevimanus
TTATTATTATTATTATTATTACTGTTATTATTATTATTATTATTATTATTATTATCATTATCATTTGGGGGGAAAGGGGGAGAAGAACAGGGACAGGCGACTATAGAATTTTCCCATGTCCATCTTGAAAGCTGATCCAGAATATGATGCTAGTCACGAGGAAGTGCTATGGAAAGAATGTAGAGTCGTGGTATAGTCTTATCTTGCCATTGAACTATAAGGATTAACACTAAAATATGATGCTAGTCACGAAGAAGAGCAATGGAAAGGACGTAGAGCCGTAGTACTGTATTTTACGTCATTTAAGCTACTGAAGGTAAGTTGTCAAGTACGAAAATCTTTACCAGTTTAAAGTGGACGAACTAGAGATTTCTCGCCTCTTCACTTCAATGACGTATTCAATTCTAATCATATACAGGGTAGGCGTGGTTTATATCAATATGGAAACACGGTGTCTCGGTGGTTATCGCGTCTGCCTCCCGAACTGCTGGGCCTAAGTCTGGGTTCAAATTCATCATGGTGGGCATTAAAGTGGGTGTAGCAGTATGTCCTTTCATATGCTATACTATTTTCATCTTGGCCCAGTTTTTTTTCTCCCGCGGCTTATTTCACGCGTTTCAGTGGTAGGAAAAGACAGTACTACGACACCACATCCATTCCACAGCACTTCTTCGTGACTAGCACCGTATCCTAGTGCTAATCTTTTGCCATTATTCAGCATTCAAGATGGACAAAGTGCAATTTTAGGCCAAGTTACAGTAAAAGGAGTATAGCAAATGTTTGCACCCTATTGGACTCAAATTCACACAAACACTTCCATTACTACACTTCAGCTTTAGCATGCACGGTTCTCACTATACACAGTCCTTGTTAATTCGTACTTGGTTAGCATGAGAACGGTAAATATTGGCTATCACTCTCCCTCGCGGCACATTTTTGCGTCGTCCTTCTCCTTGGGTTATCACGCCTCCGCCCACCTTCAAACTCATAAACCCAAGCTACATCCTCTCTCCCTCTCTCTCTCTCTCTCTCTCTCTCTCTCTCTCAACAGTCATGGTTACTCCACCTCCATAACAAATCACTTTACCTCTTCACCCTAGCAACCACGATCTCTTCCCTAGCAACCACTATTTATTACCTAGCAACCACTGTTAATTGCCTAGCAACCACTGTTAATTACCTAGCAACCACTATTTATTACCTAGCAACCACTATTTATTACCTAGCAACCACTGTTAATTACCTAGCAACCACTGTTAATTACCTAGCAACCACTATTTATTACCTAGCAACCACAATTTATTACCTAGCAACCAGTTAATTACCTAGCAACCACTATTTATTACCTAGCAACCACTATTTATTACCTAGCAACCACTATTTATTACCTAGCAACCACTATTTATTACCTAGCAACCAGTTAATTACCTAGCAACCACTATTAATTACCTAGCAACCATTTTTAATTACCTGGCAACCTGTGACTCTCAAACAAGAAAAATCCACAAATAAATTTAAGTTGGAAAGCAATTTTAACAAGGCAACAGGAAGAGGGGGAGAGGAAGGGGAAGAAGGAGAGAGAGAGAGGAGGGGGAAGAACAAGGATGGGGAGGGAAGGAGGAGAGAGAGGGGGGGAAGGGGAAGAAGGAGAGGGAAAGGAGGGAGGGGGGGGAAATGAGAGAATCTGAAGGAGGAAAAAAAGAGGGAATAGAAGGGGAGAGGTAGGAGGAAACAGGGGACTGGGAGAGGAGGAGGGAAGGGGGAAAGGGGAGGGGGAGGAAAGAGAGGATACGGAAGGCGGAGGGAAGGGGAAGAGGGAGTGGAGAGAAGGGAGGAAAGAGAGGATACGGAAGGCGGAGGGAAGGGGAAGAGGGAGTGGAGAGAAGGGAGGAAAAGAAAATGAATGAGAGGGGATGGGGAAAATGAGGGAAGGTGGGAACTGTTGGGTAAGAGGGAAGGGGAAAAAAAGAGGGGGAAATGAATGGCGAGGAGGAGGGGTAGGGGACGAGCTGGGGAGGGAGAGGGAAAATGGAGGGGGTGAGAATGAGGAGGGGTTAAAAATGGGGAAGGGAAGCAGGGGAGGAGGAGGGGAGGGGGCATGACAAAGGGTTGGAGTAGAAGAGAGAGATGGTAGATAGAAAGGGTAGTATAGGGGAAGGGGAGGGGTACAGTTGGGGAGGGGGAAATGGAAGGGGAGAGATGGGGAGGAGGAAGGGGGAGAGATGGAAGGGGGAGGGGGATGGGTAGGGGGAAAGATGGGTGGGGGAAAGGAAGGAGGAGGGGGTCAAGGGTAGTCGTGCATCCAGTGTCTATTTTTAGGGGCTTGTGTAAGAGGGGGTGGTGGGGAAAGGGAGGATGGTGGGGGAGGGAGGGGGAGGTGGGGAAGGAGAGGGTGATGGGGAGGGAGGGGGAGGTGGGGAAGGGGAGGGTGATGGGGAGGGAGGGGGAGGGGAGGGGAGGGTGCAAGGTTACTCATGATAACAGTTTAAAGATTATATACCTTCACAGCTCACCCCCCCTCTCTTCCACTCCCCCACCTTCAACCCGCTTCCCCCTTCCTTACTTCCCCCTCCCCTCTCCTCCCCTACCCTCCTGCACCCCTTCCTCCTGCTCTTCCCTCTCCTTCTTCACCCCTCCTTTCTCCTCTCCTCCCTTCCCCTCCTTTCCTACACCTCTTCCCCTCCCATCTGTCCATCAGCCCTCACCTCCCCTCTTTCAGAAGTTAAACCATCTACAGCTGTGTGTGTGTGTGTGTGTGTGTGTGTGTGTGTGTGTGTGTGTGTGTGTGTGTGTGTGTGTGTGTGTGTGTGTGTGTGTGTGTGTGTGTGTGTGTGTGTGTGTGTGTGTGTGTGTGTGTGTGTGTGTGTGTGTGTGTGTGTGTGTGTGTGTGTGTGTGTGTGTGTGTGTGTGTGTGTGTGTGTGTGTGTGAGCTGGATACAGGAGTCAGCATACTAAGCAAAATGTCAATGTGATAAAAGATACATGGCCTTAACTCCTTGAACCCAGGTGACGCGTTTCCAGCTTATTATTGTTGCTACCAGACGATTTTATTCAGCTCAGGAAAGACCTCACGTACTGAAGACGTTTACTAAGCCTGTATCTCACCTCTAACTCGAAAAAATCTATCCTGAACTGAATGAAAATAGTCAGGATATGGCAAGAAAATTTTTAGAGATCCCATCACATCTACCCTCTTCTTTACCTTCCCCCAACCCCCCTCCTCACCTCCACTTACCTTCCTTACCCTTACCTTTTCCTCCCCTAACTTTGTAATGTATATTGTATGATTTTGTTGTGGGAATGTGCAGTGCAGCTGCTAGGATTTCTGTCGTGGATAGGTCAGAGTATTTGCAAGTTCAGTGATATGTGACTACCTCTGAGCTGCTGCCACTCAGTAGTAGACAGAACCTGATACCACACACACACACACACACACACACACACACACACACACACACACACACACACACACACACACACACACACCTGCATCATTCAGCTCAGTAAATCAAGAAAACACCGCCTACTGAGTTTTGTTTTGGCACTTGCACCTGCCCCATCTGTCTACTTGTTATACCTTCATCAAAACAATCCCTCCTCACCCTCACTCCCCTCTCTCACCCCCATGTATTTCCCCCCACCTTCATCCCACCCACCCTTTCCTCACCCTCGTGTTTCCCCCTACCTTCACCCCACCCACCCCTTCCTCACCCCAACCTATTTTCCCCTACCTTCACCCCATCCACCCTTCGTTCACCCCCTCAGGCAATTCAGTCCTACCTTCCCTCTGATTTCACGGTGTAATCACCTCGTTAACTCTCTCTCTCTCTCTCTCTCTCTCTCTCTCTCTCACACACACACACACACACACACACACACACACAGTCATGCACAGGGATTAATCCGTACACTTACATACTATACAAACATACATACTCATACCCATATATAAACTTGCAAGGTCATAATTCTCTCTCTCTCTCTCTCTCTCTCTCTCTCTCTCTCTCTCTCTCATTACAGCCCGTTCTTCCCGTAATTACATCGTTACAGAGTCAAATAGCACTCTTATTACACACTTCATGCACAGTTGTATTCAAGGAGGGGTTGGGGTGAGGGGGTGGGGAGTGGGGGTGAACGATGTGGGGTGGTGGGTGAGGAGTTGGGGCGAAGAGTTACTACAAAGGAATATAAAGAGAAACACACGAGTACATCCGCAAACCGAATGGCACTTTCACTGTTAATTTAAAAGTGAGACGGCTATAATTATGGCATTTATTTCTAGGTGACCGAGGATGAGATGGAGGAATAGAGTGGTATATGAGAGACGGGGGTGTACGTAGGGGGAGGGCAGCGAAATGGCAGGGGACAGCACGACATGGAGGTGATTTGTTTGTAGGCCACCCCTTACGGGATTAAGGCGTTTGGCTATAGATAGACAAACAGATTTCTAAAGAACTAAGGTAGACCTTCCTGCACACCAATCCCTCAAGCCGTAACCGATAGCAAAAAGCGAGAAGGACCACCACGCAGCATAAAGAGAGAGAGAGAAAAAAAGCCACCGAGTATTCACTGCAAAAAAAAAAAAAAAAAAAAAAACTACATTCTTCACTAACTTAATTTATATGGAACAAGTAACATTACCTGATGGCACCATTTCCCTGCTGTCCCATTCTCCATGATCTGAAAGAGAGGGAAAGCAGTCAGTTAGATTTTTGTATTACCCAGCCATGAACGTGTTGAATGGGGAATCGAGGAGGCACTTGCACAATCCACTTTCGAATGTATACAACTATCTTGAAGAGGGTTTGGGGTGATGGGTTGGGGTGAGGAGTGAGAGTTGGGGTGATGGGTTGGGGTGAGGAGTGAGAGTTGCGGTGGGGGGTTGAAGTAGGGGGTGAGGAGTCCCCTACCATCCTAACCTCATGGGGGTCCTCTTCTTCATCTGCTAGTACGCGGAATTTATTGTAAGTAGTGAAGGGTGTAATGCTCTTTTTCTTCACAGTTTTTGCTCCATTACGAGCTGGAATGAAATCTGACGAAAAAACATTATCATTATTATTATTATTATTATTAGTAGTAGTAGTAGTAGTAGTAGTAGTAGCAGCAGTAGTAACAGTAGTAGTAGCAGTAGTAGTAGGGGTGGATGCAACAGAACTACTGCTCTGAATGCCTCTGCTGGGCATCTAAGCAGCAACGCCTGTCTGGGTAGTGCTGCCTTCCTCCACACTTTGGCCAATGACGCTGTCAAGGAACTCTTCTAGTGAATCGGTTCTCCGGGTAAAAATTTCTGTTTTACTGGTGGCTTCGGTCAGCTCTTCCTCCAACTACCTTCGAATCTTTTTATTCTGAACGCTGTGCTTTGGCGAGAGATTAGCAGTAGAGTATGGTGCACGAAGAGTTACGGAAAGGACGTAGAACCATAATATTTTCTTGTTCTTCCAGTAAGTTGTAACAATACAGTAATACTAGAATATAGCGCTAGTCACGTGCTTTGACTACATTTTTGCCACAGCACTTCTTTGTAACCGACATCATATAATGTTAATCTGTTTTTACAACTCATCACTCAAGAGCAAGATATGGAAGTTTTAGACCAAGTTAGAGTAAAATGGGTACAGTAACTCTCCAGAGGCCTCTCCTGGCACTCCCCCAATTCTCTTCAGTTACTTCTACATTATTACTATTCATTTTGAGGTAAGAAATCAAGCTGTGAGGGGTTGACAGAGGACGTTTCAAACCCAGTCACTACAGACGCTCTCTCCAAAGCTTGATAAAACTGTTTGGAAGTAACAAGAAACATAAATTACGTCATCAAACTGAAGTGGTTACAAAACTACTTCTTCCTCGTCTTCTTTTTCTTTTTCTTCGTCTTCTTCGTTTTGATGCTAGTGGCGTGGCTTGGGTCCAGTGGTCATATTTACAGCGGATCTCAGCCATCATTTCTCCTAAGATAAAAACACCTTCATGTCAGTTCATCAAGACGAGAAATATTTTTGCCTCGTCTAATTTTTCACTTTACACTCCATTTTGGCCGTGAAGTATTTGGTGGATGTGTGAGTGAAAAAAGAACAAATAGGCAAACTTATACACAGCCAAAGTCCACAGTGTCTGTAACTTTGGACCTTAAGTTACGGGGCAATGTCTGGAAGGTCATTTTTTTTTTTTTCGCAATGGCAACCAAACTACCTGAGCATCTTGTGCCCCAAGGTTATAATTTAACACTGTGTACTCACTGAACCACACCACACCACTCACAGTACGCCATGCTACACCACACCATACCACTCAACTCTACACCACTCACAGTACTCATATTCCACCACTCACTATGCAACACCACACAATACCACTCCACTCCACACCATTCACAGTACCCACCACATCACACCACTCACTATGCTACATCACACCATAGCACTCCACTCTACACCACTCACAATACTCGCCACATCACACCACTCACTATGCTACATCACACCATACTACGCCACTCTACACCACTCACAGTACTCACATCGCACCACTCACTATGCTACACCACACCATACCACTCCACTCTATACCACTCGCAGTACTCACCGCATCACACCACTCAGTATGCTACACCACACCATATCACTCAAAGTATGCGACTCTTCACCACATCATGCCACTCCCCACCACTCCACACTACACCATTCACAGTATCCCACGAACATACAACACCACTTCTCATCACTCCTCACCACACCACTCACAGTACCACACGAACACACCACACCACTCCACTCCTCATCACTCCTCACCACATCACACCACACCACTCCATTCCTCATCACTCCTCACCACACCACACCAATCACAGAGAGATTGGTGAGGACGGTGCTTGACTCTTGTATTCATCCCAACACCACTCACCTTCGCACCACTTCCTCATCTTTTGCATTCAACCCAGCACCTCTTCCTCATCTTTTGCATTCAACCCA
Organism: Coenobita brevimanus; assembly: GCF_032717465.1. Classification (NCBI taxonomy): domain Eukaryota; kingdom Metazoa; phylum Arthropoda; class Malacostraca; order Decapoda; family Coenobitidae; genus Coenobita; species Coenobita brevimanus. Next base: position 4,962,260 of record NC_137059.1, read on the forward strand.
GCACCTCTTCCTTATATTTTGTATTCACCCCAGCACCTCTTCCATATCTTTTGTACTCACCCCAGCACCACTTCCTTATCTTTTGCATTCACCCCAACACCACTTCCTTACCTTTTGTATTCACCCCGGCATCTCTTCCTTATCTTTTGTATTCACCCCAGCACCTCTTCCTTATCTTTTGTATTCACCCCAGCACCTCTTCCTTATCTTTTGCATTCATCCCAGCAACTCATCCTTATCTTTTGTATTCACCCCAATACCTCTTCCTTACCTGTTGTATTCACCCCAACATCTCTTTCTTATCTTTTGTATTCACCCCAGCACCTCTTCCTTATCTTTTGCATTCACCCCGGCACCTCTTCCTTACCTATTGCATTCTCCTAAGCAGTTTAAGTACGTTCGTCGACTACCTACCTGAGTATATACAATAACTATCAGCCACAGAACTCAGCCAACATAACTCTCAGCCAGGGAACTCGTCAAAAAATCAACAGTCGAAATGGTGTATTATCTGGGGGACGAGCACACCCTTTGAAATAGATATTATATGAGACAGTGACGGGCCGTATGATATCGGATGTGTGGGGGAGAAGCAGGTTCGATTGTAGGGTAGGGAGTGGTCTGGATGGGCTGGGATGGTACTGAGTGGTGAAGCAGTGAGGGTGGAGTATCCCCTGTGTGGGTGTTGAAGGCCGGCTGATATGAGCGTGACGATAGTTTATTTAATATCTTTTTGGCGAAGGTCGATGAGTACGAGGAGGTAGGGAGAGGGTGGACTGGGTGGTGACGAATGATTGATACGGTGGTGGGTGATGGTGAGAGGCGGGGGTAGTATTCCCTGTGAAGAAGGGCATTGTGGGCTGACCTGTATGGGCGTGGCGATTATTTATTTCAGCGTTTAGGCTCAGAACAACAATAACAGCGACGAGAAGAGAGCAATCATCACACCTGTATACCTGGCGTGTCACAATACAAGTAAAAATGAATGTTACCGTATTAGAGAGAGAGAGAGAGAGAGAGAGAGAGGAGACTGCATTCTGATATAAATAGCTACTGCCTTCATCGCAACACTTTCCCTGTCTCACACCCTTTTCAGACACTTACTTTCTACTCCGCCTGTCATTTCTATTCAAGCTTTGCGCTGCACTATTTCGTCATCTGCATTCAACTTTCGCTGTCTCCCTAATACATTTCTCTCTCTCTCTCTCTCTCTCTCTCTCTCTCTCTCTCTCTCTCTCTCTCTCTCTCTTTTCCTAATGTTCAAAATTTTCCTTAAGGGCATAAAGAATACAAAGATGCTGCTACAATATCCTACAATACCCACTACAGTAACTCCCTGACACAACTACCGGTTCCAAGGGCGTAGTCAGGATCGTGAGGAGGGGGGAGGGGTTCCACTAGGTTAACGTCCTCCGTCTAGAATGCTGAGAGGGGGGAGGGGGGAGAGAAATGGAGCGAAAAATCATGGTAGCTGCCAGTGTTATGGTTGTACAGGTCTCTCTCTCTCTCTCTCTCTCTCTCTCTCTCTCTTGTTAATATTTGGAATGCTATTTGTTCTGCTCATGATATAAGTACCATACAAGGGCATCATCATAATCATCATCATCATCATCATCATCATCACCTTTTTTCCCACATAAGGATGAATAGAATAAGATCAAAAATACTTTAAAAGAGCACCCACAAAAGAAGCATTACTAACAGCAAGTCTATAACCACACACACTAAAGCTACACGTCTCCAGTATACACCTTCGCACAACTACACCTTCTCATTCCGACCATTACATTCCCTACACATCAACTCGCTACATTCACTCTTTTCCCTCTCCTTCTAAAACCTTCGCCTCCACCTCATCTCATCCTCTCTCTTCATCTGTATTCCTTCTCCTGATACATCCCGTCAGTCTATCATCCAATCCTATATTATAAAACATATACTCTAACAATTCCATGCTCCAATTACTTACCTTTAACTGAATAAAATACCATGTTGTTAGATCAAATAAAAATGTAGAGTTGACGCAAACATGAGAGGGTTTATGGAGACAACAATAAAGATATCAATACTACTAAGGCTCCACTAACTCACACTCAATTGGATCGAATTGCACAATGTTGGCAAAATAAAGTTCCCACTAGTTCTGCCTTTTTAATATTATTATTATTATTATTATTATTATTTGTCTTTTAAGGCTTCAAATTTCGAGCAAATGCACTGCTGAGTTTTTTTTCTTCTCATCTAGAAGGACCTCTTTACAAGACACTTACTATGGCAACCAGACAGCTAAAAACTTACTGATCATAGTTTCTGGACACAAAGATAATGCCTGAAAATTGAGGTCTATTTGTAAAAGCTGAATTTGGGGGGAACTGTGCTGTAAATCAACACAAAAATTATGGCACACGTGGGGTACGATGGATGTAAATATTAGCGAGTTTTGTAGGACACACGTGAATCTATAAACCTTAAAAAACACAGCAGCCAGAATGTCAACTTTTGTGTGCTTTAAAGTCCTGATAATTTACCAAGGATAATGCTTGCACTTATGATCACAGGCTGCTCCTTAAATCACAACTTTTGGTCCGTGTTTCAGGATGCTACGTGCGGTAAAGTGAGCGATACACATTTGCTGACTGTATATGTAAGAGGTTAACGTCTTCACTAACACAGCGTATTTTTCCTATTTTCGCTTTATATTTGTACCCACCAGACGCCTTTATTTACCTTTGTACACAGCACTATTAGTAAAGGCGTGAATGTAACAGTGTCTCTCCAAAGCTGAGTAAAGTCGTTAGGTGGTTGTGATAATGTAATAAAGAAAACAGTGATACGATTTTTATGTCAAACTACACGATTCTTACTCTAACTTGGCCAAAAATTATCATCTCTCCATCTTGAATGCTGAGTTGCAACAAGGGATTAACACTAGGCTAAAATGCTGATCAAGAAAAAGGGCTCTGGAAAGGATGTACAGCACATTATTCCCTTTCTACCACTGACGTACGTGAAAAACATGCATAAGGACAAAAATCTGGACCAGGTTAAGGTGAATAGAGTATAGCTATTGCCTGTATCAAAACACTTTCCTTGCATCTCCTATTCTTACCAAACATCCTAGTCTTATTCACCTCTTATTTTCTTCTCATATTCATCCCTCTTCAAAACTTTCCTAAAATACAATCATCTATACTCTTTTAAGTAACTACAGCTGTCTCAGTAATACTTTCACTTCTCTCTCTCTCTCTCTCTCTCTCTCTTATTCGCTAACTCTTTTTTCTTACTTCGCCTCTTCTCTCTATTCAATCGCTTTTCGACATTTCCTCCCCCCCTTAAAAAAAAAAAAAAAAGGTTACTGCCTATGGACCTAACTCTATGTGGCTTTGGGTTTTTCTTGACACTTCTTCCTCAGCGATTTATTTTGCCTACAGCACCTTAATACTCTCTTGTATGCTATTTCTGTCTATTGCCAGATGCCTTAATACCGTACGGGGTGGCCACAAACAAATCGCCTCCATGTCGCCCTGTCCCCCGCCTATTTACGTCGCTTTAATCTCTACACAGTTAACACCAGTAACACACGAGGACACTGTGGTATAATGTACAGGATAAATCGCAATGAAAGTGGTGTTACGGAGCCTTCTAAGCCATCCAAAATACCACCCTTTATCATGAATTCTTCCCTCTATCTCACATCATCACCTCGCGTCTTGCCAGGGTCATAAAAAGTGACTGGAAATTTCGTTAACACCTCTTCTATAGCGATTTATTCTGCATGTTGTAATCCAGTATCCTCTTGTGTGATATAGATGTAAAAGAAGTCGAATTACAAACGACATTAACATAATAAAAAAGAATGTGTAAGTAAAACAGATAAAATAATTCGCTATGGGACAGGCGCTCCGAAGCTTCTTGCACCACCCAGTCTGACCTCTCTGTCCTTCCTGCTTCTAAGAATTAAGATTTCCCTACAAAGCCACGCCTTCCAGATCCGCATGTTTACTGGCTGTCTTGACACTGTTTACATTCCAGCACTCTCCGCCATTCCTTCCCTCCCTTCGCTTCCCTTTCCTTCTCCTCCCTTCCCTTCCCTTCCCTCCTCTTCCCTTACATTCCTTTCCCTCCCCTTCTCTTCCCTTCTCTTCCCTTCCCTTCCCTTCTCTTCCTTTCCCTTCCCTTCTCTTCCTTTCCCTTCCCTTCCCTTCCCTTCTCTTCCTTTCCCTTCCCTTCTCCTCCTTTCCCTTTCCTTCCCTTCCCTCCTCTTCCCTCTCCCTCTCTCCTTCCCGCTTCACCTCCTCTCCTCAGCTTCTTTCGAACAGACATACAAGTCATGATACTTCTTGCACAAAGCTATATCATTAATCATTTCATTCATTCACAGTGTACATTCTATCCTTCACTGTACTTCCTATCCTTCACTGTACATTCTATCCTTCCCCGTACATTATATCTTTCCCTGTACATCTTACCCTACCCTGTACATCCTATCCTTCCCTGTACATCCTATTCTTCCTTGTACATGCTATCCTTCCCTGTACATCCTATCCTTCCCTGTACATCCTATCCTTCACTGTACATCCTATCCTTCCCTGTACATCCTATCCTTCACTGTACATCCTATCCTTCCCTGTACATCCTATCCTTCACTGTACATCCTATCCTTCCCTGCACATCCTATCCTTCCCTGTACATCCTATCCTTCCCTGTACATCCTATCCTTCCCTGTACATCCTATCCTTCACTGTACATCCTATCCTTCCCTGTACATCCTATCCTTCATTGTACATCCTATCCTTCCCTGTAGATCATATCCTTCCCTGTACATCCTATCATTCCCTACACCCTCTATCCTATCCAATCTCTCTCAAACACATCCGTCCTCCCACCCCTATCCACTCCATCGTTTTTTAGACAATTATAGCCCCGTACAGTCACGATCGCAGTCCCCACTTAGCAACACCGTCCCCCTATCCACTCCTTCCCAAACCCACGCCTAATGTGTCTATCCTCCCTTCACATTCTTAAAAACTGCTGTTCCATCTAATTCAACCTTTTCTTTTTTTCTGGTAATACAGCTTCACCTTGCCACACTCGCACTCCCCACTCCGTACCTTCCCTACACCTCTATCCCTTCTTACACACCCTATCCTTCCAATCTCGGGGTTCTTAATACGTTTGTCCTTTCAGTTCAGTCCAGTTTTTTATATTTATCTTTCTATATACAGACTTTTCATCCTCTAAGGGGTGGCCACAAATAAATCGCCTCCATATCACTCTGTCCCCTGCCATTTGACCGCCTTCCCTCCAACTCACACACCCCTCTCTTATACACACCTCCACCCAATCCCTCCATCTGATCCTCGGTCTCCCCCTCCCCCTCCACCTCACTCACATACGCTCCATCCAATCCCTCCACACCGTCCTCGATCTTCCCCCCCCCTCTCCCTCCCTCCATCTCACACATACGCTTCTAGTCAGTCTCTCATTATCCATCCTCTTCACATGGACACTTTTTCTGCAGCAAGTTTCCAATATTCAAGGTAACACTCCACACAATCCACCCTCTGTCCCCTAACTCTCGCTTCCAAATCACTGACGTCTCCTTTCCAGTTCTATCTATTATAATTTTTCTTCCAGTAACTACGTCATCCCTTGTCCACATGTCAACACGTCTCCCATACCCCGTACTCCTCTCCATGTCCACTATTCTTCCCTATTTCCCTTTAGTCTTGCCAAACACTAACTTCCTAATACGTCTCTCTTTTTATTTAGTTATATATTTTTTCTTTTGTGTTACAGCGTCCCAGGTTCATCATCACCTTTTTAGATGATCCATTGTAAAAGGAAATGTTGGGTGGGAGAGAGACACAGGAATAAGCTAGGATTATATGTTTCTTGTTTTTTTTCCTCACGATTCGCGCTACACAGAACCAGACTCTATGAAGATGACTTTTGTGTAGCCCGAACTGTTTGAGGAAAGAAAGAATTCAGTCTCTAACCTGCGTCTCTGTCCCACCCAACATTTCACAATCACACTCCCCACATGACAACAGCTTCCACGTACCCTCATCCCTCCCCACCATCCCATATCCTATTCCTTCCTCTGTCTTTCCCAAACTCTCGCTTCCTAAATACGTCTGGCCTCTCATTTCTATCTATTGTGCGTCTTCTTCTTCCGCCTTTACAGCCTCTCATATTTACAATGATAATGGTACTGGAGAGGGACGCTTTCATGTGGTGGCACTGATATGACCAGGCGGTGAAGCTGCCCCGTTATATAAACATCCCTCAGTCCCCTCCCTATCCCCCGAAAGTAAGATGGTGGACTGCAGGAGATGAGCAACTTTAGCCTGTAGTCCACTGAGTTCACACTGCATATGAGCGTCGGTTTTCGCTTATTACTACTACTACTACAATGATAATTCCCACATCCCAACATCTTTCCTGCCCCTCTATCCAGTACATTTTTTTTCCCTCTACTACTTCCCATATTTACGCCCACCCTCTCCACATAACAACACGTCCCCCCAAACCTTCATCCTTGCCAGACTCACGTTTCCTTAGGTGTCTATCCTCCCTTCTTACACAACTGCAATTCTATCAACTACACCTTTTCTTTTTTTTTGGGGGGGCGAGTACATGTAACTATATTCACGCTCGCCTACATACCAACACGTCCTCTGCACCCCCTATCCTTCTCTCCCCCTTACCCCTTCATCCCTACCCTGTCCCCCCATACTCCAACCCTTCCCTATCCCCTTCCTTGCCCCCCTGTACCCTTTAATTTTTAACCCCTCTCCCCAGTCTCCCTATCCCCTTATTCTTCCCTACCTTCCTCCCTCTCCCCATGTACCCCCTACTCTTTAACCCCTTCGCCTGCTCCCCTGCTTCCCTTACCCTTCCCCCCTCCATGACCTCACATCCTGGCAGCGTGACCCCACACAAGGCAATACCAGGGGATCCCGCCTCACCAACAATGGGAAGGTGAGTCCTTGAGATATTTCGTGACTCCCACCGCCATCCTCCTCATACTGCTGTTGCTGATGCTAACCCTTCGGTACGACAATGTATTTTCAGCTCTCCCTAGCAATGTATGAGGAGCTACTTATCTTCGCCGTATGTTTCCTGCTCTTTCAAAACGCTTTCATCTTGGCGCCATTCCTTTATTTCTTCACCAATTCGCTTCAGACCAGGCAAATTTGTTCCTTGGGCCAATATTCTCAGATGTCTTTTTCACTGTCTTTTTTTAATACCTGTAAAAGAGGTTACTAAGGTTTAATGCCCAGAATAATTCAGTAAGGGCTTACGAAAATTCCAGAGGCACTAACAATAAGACTATATGGTACTTACAACTTCATTCACACTAACACCATATTCGGTCAGCTGAGAAAACTTTTAGCAGACAAAAGGTTAAGGACTGTCTTGTGTAACCCTTCCCACTGGCTTCACTCTCTTGACCAACATTCTCCTGGAGCTAGTAGGCTTCCTTGGGCGTGTACCCTTTCACCTTAGTCGATACAATACAGAAAATCAAAATAAATGGTAAGGATATAGGCACCTTAACTCTTTTATCCCCTGCTAGTACCACACGATTTTTTTTTTTCCACACACGAGAGCCTGATAGTAGTAGTAATAGTCGCAGTAGTAGTAGTAGTAGTAGTAGTAGTAGTAGTAGACGTAACCCTAGTGTCATCGAAAAGTCAACAAGTGGCTTCAAATGCAGTTCACCATCCTCCTGTCATGGGATAGGGACGTAGTTGAGTGTATACGCGGCCTGAGAATCTGCCCAGCTGAACCGATGCCACCACCTGAAGGCGTCCCATAAAATATATAATCGGACTGAGGGACTTAAGGCGATAAAAATTTCAGCAGATAGTAAGAACAAAGTATCCTGTAAGTGGCAAGAATAAAGTGAAATTAAACACCAATTATACACAAGGACTGATGTGACTCGCCACTGTGTTTGCCTTCTGAATTTCCATGATCAATTTCTGTGTGTGTGTGTGTGTGTGTGTGTGTGTGTGTGTGTGTGTGTGTGTGTGTGTGTGTGTGTGTGTGTGTGTGCGTGTGTGTGTGTGTGTCCCTCATAAAAACTAGTAAAGTGTGGCTTAGGACTGAATATTTCCAGATGCTGATACTGGTGATGACTGGATTGTGCAGCATCATTGTTCCTGTTGCTGTCTATCTATCTATCTATCTATCAATCTACAATTACTTATTCACCGTTCTGGAAAAGCATGAACTACCTGCGTAATTATCTATCTATCTATCTATTTGTCTATCTATGTCTGTCTATCAGTGTATCTTTACCCCCTGTCTATCTGTCTATCTGTCTGTCTGTCTCTCTCCATATATATATTCACTGCCTAACACAGCATTATCTCTTTCTATCTACCTACCTATGTATCTATCTCCCTCTCTATCTCTATCTTTCTGTCTATCTATCCATTGCCTAACACCGCATCCTGTGAGGAGTAGTTTAAGCAAGAGGATCTCCTGATATTTCTGTCCCTACTCAGTGACAACCTCTCTCCACGACATGCCATCCCCTCATCATACAATCTCAGTTCACCCCCTCTCTACACCAGTACAAGAGGGCCTGGGGTGAGTGAAAATCGGACCCTTTCTCCTCTGATTTATGTCCCGAAAGAAAAGGGTTTACTCTAGATCTTGAGAGAGAGAGAGAGAGAGAGAGAGAGAGAGAGAGAGAGAGAGAGAGAGAGAGACTTTCTAGACTCAAAAAACGTCTTTATTTCATCCATAGCGCCTACAGACGATTTCATTCAGCTCTGGATAAAATCGTCTGAAAATAGCAAAAACAGATGGAAGTAGTAGTAGTAACAGTAATAGCAGTGTAGTGGTGGTGGTGGTGGTAGTGGTGGTAGTAGTAGTAGTAGTAGTAGTATTTCCTGCATTCCACCATCCTCATTGTGGGGGATAGGGGGGAGCTGAGGAACGTATGTATAACCAGGCAGGGGAATTGCACGGCCATATGGGTGCCACCGAGAGAAGGCGTCCCTCACCAGCGAGAAGAAAGCAGAAGAATTAGTCACCAGGTTGAAAGGATTGAGAGGCCCAGGGAGTCTCCTAAAACCACGAGACAACGGATTAAAGCTTTTGAAATGTATTTGGTTAGGTCAGCGTTAGATCTAGCCTTGTGACCTTGACTTTGACCTACTGTTAAAAAGAATGATTTTAATTATTGGCCGTCCCTCATCCTTTCCAATAAGTGAATTAAAACTATGAGATATTGTTCACTGTTATGGATCATGCAGGGAGATTTCTGTCTCTGAGGTTTCAAGTCAAAGGCAATGACAAGTAAACAAATAAACCTTACTTCAATTACAAAAGCTCTACACATGACATCACAGAATTGGGTTCTTTTACATAATAAACAGGGACACAGCGGCACCTTCCTAACTTAATAAGAACCACTGACAAACTTAAGCAAGGTCTTAACATATGACTTGACGTTTCAGAGTACTTCTTACTCTACATCACTAAACAAAGAGAGGGATTTGGAGGGGACTGGAGAGAGTAGTGCCTCTTCCTCTCTAGCCACTCTGCCACTCTTGATATATACCAGTAGCCATGTCTCTTTCCTCCACTGACCTATCTGACAGCAGCACTGCACCCCATTCCAATCAACTCCTAAAGCGGGCGGTCCTGACAGGCCATTCTAATAGGATTGGCTACTGAGCTTTCTGGGGGTGTTCCTTAATATTTGGGTTCTCTCCGTCTCCGTTCTCTCCTTGTAATTCGACACAGGCTGATCCATGGCTGATACGTCGTGCTCCAAACGGGTCGCAGCTGAGTCAATATTGTACTGGTGGTAACTTGGGTCAGGGTCAGCCGAGATAGGTCGCGGCTAAGGACGACATCGCACGGCCACTCAGACAGACATCTCAGGGGTTTGACTTTACATGGTAACACACACACACACACACACACACACACACACACACACACACACACACACACACACACACACACACACACACACACACACACACACACACACACACACACACACACACACCACTCAAAACGCTCTTGCACCGGAAGCGTGAGTGTAACTAAGTATAGGATAGCTTATAATAAGTTTCGTGTGTGAGGTGGAGTGATGGCCTAATATTTAAAAACAATCTTAAATTCGGTTCCCTGCTGCAAGTTGCATTTATTTTTGCAAGAAGAATATTTTTTGTAGCAACTTCAAGGTTACGAGAGAATATATTGTAAGTTTATCCGTAAATTAGGTAAAGTGTAGAACTTCTCATTTTCCCTTTTCCCAACAAAAACATATATTAGTTGCTATAAAGTAATTCACGGAGAAGAGGATGCAGAACACTCCCAATCTCTTCTGTTCTTCTTGTTCTTACTTACAGGAGAACCGGGATGTCTTAGTTACGAAAGGGAAGGGGTCGTAAGTCCGATGGTGAATCCGGGTTTAGGCTGGCGGTATACACTTAAGGTACATTATTTTGTAACCCGCCCCGCCATCGCAACATATTTCCCACTTTTTGTACTAACTGGGGCTTATGTAACCACCCCCACCACCACCCCCACACCCCCTCTCACCCCTCACCCCCCTAAACCTCTCATTCTCACTCGTTTTTACTCTTTACCTCTTTCTTCAACTCTCACTATCAGTCTCTCTCTTCCCACTTTCTCTTACAACCGGTACTTATGTAACCACGTAGCACCCCCCCCCACCCCTCACACCTTCTCATCCCTCACACCTTTCACTCTTATTCTTTTTCTCTCTCTCACTCTTTCCATTTCTACTAACTGTATCTCATGTAACAACGCAATACCCCCTCCCTCATTCCTGCTCATCCCTTCCCCCTCCCTACACCTCTCACTCTCACTATTTTTTGGCTCTCATTCTTGTTTACCCTCTGACTCTCACTTTCTTTAACTCTCACTCTCAGTCCTCCTCTTCCTGGATCTTATATAACCACGAGGCAGTCCTCTTGCCCTCTTCATCCCGTCTTCCTTGTACCCCTCACTCACACCCCCTCACTCTTTCACTCTCGCTCTAACTCTCGCTTTCATACACCATTCATTCTTCCCGCTGTTTTTATTTACTGGGCTTCACGGACCTGGCTCACTTTTCTCACACCACCATCCCTCACTCTCACTCTAACTCTTACTCTTAAACACTGACGAACTGGGCCTTATGTAACAAAGCACTTGACTCCCCCCCCCCTCTCTCCCTCTCTCTCTCTCTAGGCGATGATCATCTTTTTGCATCTTATCCCCCGTAGCTCAGAAGCAGAATAAGACAAAACTACGGCACCACTTCCTTTCCATAACACTTCTTCGCGACTAGCACCATGATCTAGCGTTAATTCCTTACCGCCAAGTTAAAGTGAAAGGAGTATAGTTTTAGTTCCTTCTTCCTTCTTTCAGGTGTTTTTATTCAAAGCTTCTTACATGGAAGGGGTTAAGGGAGATTGTCTAACCTCACAAATTCGAAAAATCATTCTTTTTTCTAAATTTCCCTGACTCTAAATCAGCCTAACTTTGTCTATATTTCTTTGACTCTACCCCACCTGTCGCAAAAATCTCTCCAACTCTGTAAAAATCGTCTGGAGGCAGTATAAACAAAGCAAAAATACATTAAAACTGAAGGGATTGATCCACAAAATCCTATTGTGTTTGCGACGGTACTATATAAAGTCTTGAGAGAGAGAGAGAGAGAGAGAGAGAGAGAGAGAGAGAGACAGACAGACAGACAGACAGACACACAGGCAGACAGACAGGGAAAGAGACAGTTTTGAAATGACCTGAAGAAAGAGCTAATTACACGCATCATATTGTTTCATGGGGTGTTGACAGAGGGGAAATGATAGCCTTAAGTGGAAAATGATAGGGGGGACTCACACTGTGCCAGAGGTAATTATAGGCCTCATTATAGGATTGAATACTGCGTTAAAGTGCTGGGGCGTGACGCAAGGGATGTTACGAGATAGAATACAGTACAATAGGGTTAGGATTATACCGTGTCTATCTATCTATCTATCTATCTATCTATCTGTCTATCTATCTATCTATCCCTCTATTTCTCTTTAGCCAGACGCCTTAACCTCGTAAGTGGTGGCCTTAAACAAACAGCCTCCATGTCGCCCTATCCCCTGCCATTTCTCTGCCCTCCCTCCAACTTACAGCCCTCCCTCTCATATACCTCTCTCATATACCTCTCTCATATACCTCTCTCATATACCTCTCTCATATACCTCTCATATACCTCTCTCATATACCTCTCTCATATACCTCTCTCATATACCTCTCTCATATACCTCTCTCATATACCTCTCCACTGGATGATTGATGATAGCAGGCACCTCGCGGCCCTATCGAGCCACACAGCACTTGCTCAAATGAAAGCTGCTGTTGGACTGTGCTTTACTGTGCTCAAAACCTGCATCGGTACAGGGGCAAGTGCATCACGGCACTATCGGACTATTCAGCTGTAAAACCAATGAGAACAATTAGGTGTCAAAACACTCCTCTGAAAAATTTCAGTCGGCATGAAACTGAAGCGGGACCAGCTGTGACCCAGTTTCAACCATCCATCCAAGCTCCATCGAAGGCCTTTTTCCTGTTTCGGCTGCGCCACACACACACACACACACACACACACACACACACACACACACACACACACACACACACACACACACACACACACACACAAACAAACAATTATATTAGATTATGATAATGTTAGAATACGGCCAGGTGGACGGACAACAAGCCTGAATAACCGGACTTGTGTTGAAAATTTTCCTGGCAATAGGAGCAACACTTAAGACACTATAGTTCATTCATTTTACCTAGACCAAAATTTTCTCCGTTTTGCACTTTATTTCCCATAGCTCAATGACGGAAAGAGACAATGCTGCGGCTCTACATCCTTTCAAGAGCATCCCATGTGACGCAAGCCTATTCAACCCTGCCTGAGACGAGAGGAGCCTTGAGGTCTGTAAAGGTGTTTGCTATTCACCTGTTGCAGCTGTGTCGGAAACGGTT
>NC_137059.1:4980294-4985294 GCF_032717465.1 Coenobita brevimanus
ACAGATGGCTATTTCAGAGATTTTAAAATGTGAAGTCACCCGTATTCAGGCCAAAGACGGCATTTATCAACCTATCTATCCTTCTATAGCCAGATGCCTTAATCCCGTAAGGAGTGGCCACAAACAAATCACCTCCATGTCGCCCTGTCCCCCGCCATTTCGCTGTCCTCCCCCCAACTCACACCCCCCTCTCTCATATACCTCTCCACTCCATCCCTCCATCTCATCAATGCCACGTTAGGTAATACTTAGATACATAGATAAACAGACAGCCGGACAAACGTTGACACAAACAGACAGGTACAGAGATAGACTGATACACAGAGAGATAGATAAATGGACAGATAGATAAATAAACAAAAAAACAGACAGACAGATAGACGGATAGATAACAACTACACTATTTATTACCGAAACTTAATCACTGAAATTGTACCCATATACTGATATATATATATATATATATATATATATATATATATATATATATATATATATATATATATATATATATATATTTTTTAAAACGTAAAAATTTCAACCCGACCTGAATGCTTTTTTCATTTATTACTAGAGACGGATCAATTGTGTACAAATAAATAAAGATTGGTGGAGAGAGAGAGAGAGAGAGAGAGAGAGAGAGAGAGAGAGAATAACGGAGCTAAATTATCCAGGCAAATTCCAAGATGAATGATAGAGGTGTGTCAAAAGAAAGATTTGAAGCGAGTGACCTGGGTTCGTGGGAAGGTGTCACTGTGTTATCAAGATCCATTATTCTCTCTCTCTCTCTCTCTCTCTCTCTCTCTCTCTCTCTCTCTCTCTCTCTCTCACTCTCTCTCTCTCTCTCTCTCTCTCTCTCTCTCTCTCTCTCTCTCTCTCTCTCTCTCTCTCTCTCTCTCTCTCTCTCTCTCTCTCTCTCTCTCTCTCTCTCTCTCTTCTTATACCCATTTCTTGTGAGTAGTAATGTCAATGTGGTTGTGTGTCAAAGCGATGTGGTAACGTGGTGATGTGGCAGAATGTGGTGGTGTGGGGGTGTGGTAGTATTAATAGAGAAGTGTGGGGGTGTGGTAGTGTTAATAAAGAAACGTGGTGGTGTGGTAGTGTGTTAATAAAGAGTGTGGTGGTGTGGTAATGTGTCAAGTGTGGTGGTGTGGTAGTGTTAATAAAGAAGTGTGGCGGTGTGGTAGTGAGTTAATAAAGCAGTGTTGTAATGTGGTGGTGTGGTGGTGAGGTAGTGTGGTAAAAAAGCAGTGTGATGGTGTGGCAGATTAAAGTGATATAGTAGTGTGGTGGTGTGGGAGTGTGTTATTACAGTGATGCAGAGAGGGGCGGCCCGCGTTGCTCTCGGCCAAAGTCGTTATACACAGCTAAATATTTCCAGCCAAAAAAAACATGAAATTTTGTATATTGATAGATGTCATATTTCGTTACCTTAGAGCATGAAATTTTAAGCAATGGTATATCTTTACTGGGACCACACATAAGGCAGGCCGAGACCACCAACGAGCAGCCCACACGGGAAAGGGGGGAAGGGAAGAGGTCCTAAACAAAGCCTGTCTGCATGACCATCGTTATTAACCTAGGAAAATGAAATATTGCAAACTGGTAGAAATTCACCCTGGCCAAGTTTTAGGCAGGGTGAGACCCCCGATGGTTACCCTCACAGGGGGAACTGCCCCTAGAAGGAAGAGCATTATAGATTTTGCGAAGGCAGACGAAATTTTGCACAGTATCAGACCTTCACCAGGACCAGAGTTTGCAGTGGGTGGGACCGCCGGAGTTCTCCTCATCGCCTCCCCTGTACATACTTATTTCTTTCCGCTTACCATACTACAGGGTGGGTGCTGCTCTTAAACGTGTTCTTGGACTAAATTTGCTATCTCTCCATCTTGAGAGCTGAATTGTAAATGCAGATTTACAATATAATTTAATGCTAATCACGAAGAAGTGCTATGATAAGGATGCAGAGTCGTAACATTGTCTTCTTCTGCCACTGAGCTACGTGAAATAAGCTGCAAAAAGACGAAAATCTGGCCCAGGTTACGGTTAAAGAACTATAATTGCAAACCATATCAAATTATTACCATGAATGTAACTGCTCCCTTAAGTGCAAAAGATAAGAATTTCATATGTAGTGATGATTAAGTCTGTTTATCTGCGTGTTGCTTCGTTCGCTTACTATCTGGTGTAAAATTCTACACTGTTTGAAATCCTGTAAGGTTTATGACGAGAGAGAGAGAGAGAGAGAGAGAGAGAGAGACAGACAGACAGACAGAGACAGACAGAGACAGACAGACAGACAGACAGAGACAGACAGAGACAGACAGACAGACAGATTAGAAAGTGATGGTGAAATGAAAATAAGGGGTGGGACGGAAGGAGGAGGCTGAAGGGAGGGACGGATGATGATTTAGGATGGTCAGAGGGACGCAGGGGGATGGGGAGGGGGGAGGGAGGATGGGGAAAGGGTGAGAGAGGATGGGGAAAAGGGAGAGAGAAAGGAAGAGAGTAAAGGATAGGAAATAACTCCATAAAGAATTAAGAGGAAAGGTGTTGGGTAGGAGAGGGAAAGTTGGAAGGTCAGAAGAAATCCACTCATTACAGAACTGGACGTTTTCTTTATAACTCGTATTTTACTGTTAACCCTCTAGCAATGTGTTGGAAAGAATGCCCTCCCGTGGTGGCACTGATATAGCTGGGCAGATCCACCGTCCGGTTATACAAATGTCCCTCACTTCCCTCCCTGTCCCCCCAAAGCATCGTGGACTGTAGGAGGAGGGAAGCACCACCCCTCAGTCCACCGGGTTCACATCCAGATCTGCCTGGGCTTGCCAGTACACTACTACTACTACTACTACTACTACTACTACTAAGTGATCTTGTTCACCTTTACTTGGCCTAGGTATCCGTCCATTTGCAGCTTATTTCACGTTAGGTCAGTGGCAGAGGAAAAAAAAAATGTTGCTCTTTTAAAATCATTCTCATAGCCCCTCTTCGTGACTAGCATCATATTCTAGCGGTAATACATTGTTACATCTCAGCATTCAAGATGGAGAGATGGTAATTTGACTAAAGTGAACAGTATGTAGTAAAGGAGTACACCAAACTGCATATAATCTAGCTGTACAAAGAACATAAAGGACGTGGACTTTACTGAACCATTTAATGAAGATAACTGCGACCACCTGCACTACCACGTAATAAGCAAAATAAACTTGTATGGAAGTAGCTGGTGGATTATAAGTACATCCTATACTCTTTTTACTTTAACTTGGTCTAAAATTACCATCCCCCCATCTGAAATACTGAGTTGTAGAAGTAGGGTAACACTGGAATATGATGCTTGTGACGAAGAAGTGCCAAGGAAAGGATGCAAGGTCTGTAGTGTTGTCTTATTCTGCCACTATGTAAAATAAGTTGTAAAAAAGCAAAATTCTCGACAAAGTGAAAGTGAAAGAAATGTAGCACTGAAGATGTTAACTCTCATTCTGGCATGACTCGCCCTCAGCTGAATAAAATCGACTGGGAATAGAAAGAGTAGAATGTTATAATTGTTCAGGCCATGAATGGAAAAATTATAATAATATTGGCACTTCTAGTCTTGTATAACTCACTCTCAGTTGAATATAATCGTTAGGCATCAGTTGAGATAAAATACTACAACACGCGACCAGAGATGAATGACAAAAACGGCAATTGTGTACTGAAGAGGAAGTGTTATGACGACGACGACGACGACGACGACGGCGACAACGACGATGACGACGACGATGATGATGATGATGATGAAGAGGAGGAGGAGGAGGAGGAAGAGGAGAGAGAGAGGAGGAGGAGGAGGAGGAGGAGGAGGAGGAGAGAGAGGAGGAGGAGGAGGACGATGATAATGACGACGAAAACCATGATGATGAAGACGACGATGATGATGATGATGATGATGATGAAGAGGGGGAGGAAGAGAAACAGGAGCAGGAGGGAAAGGAGGAGGAGGACGATGATAATGACGACGAAAACGGTTATGATGATGATGATGATGAAACACTCTGGTGGGACAATGAACAAAAACAAATATAAGGTCGAGATAATGACAAAGGGTGAATGCTGCTGCTGCTGATGGCGTGGGAGAGAGTGCGGTAGAGTCCTTGGGTATGTCCGGAACGGGAGGCGAGATGAAGGAAAAAAGTGCCGATTTAATAGAGAAGAATTTTATGTCGACGTGAAGATGGTAAGCAATAGGAAGCCGTCAAGGGCAAAGGGGATGTTTAAGGAAGTGTGGAGGAGGGAAGGGGAGACGTAGGATAGTCTGAATACAATATAAAGCTTGTAAAGAAGTGCTGTTCTGAAGGAAAGTTGGTAAATATTAGGAAGACGTCAAGGGCAGTAGGGGTGTCTGGAGAAGAGAGGTAGGAACAAATTTAGCGTATCTCGTTTATAAAAATGAACCGCTGATGTGATGAGGATTAACATTAGAATCGTGTTAAGGGCAAAACGGGTATTGGGGAAGAGATGGGCTGAGAGATAGTAGTAGTACAACCTTGGAAAACCTGTGACACCTGCAAGGGTACCAGGATTATCCTTGGGGTCCCGCTCTGCCTAAAATTTGGGCCGGGTGGAGGTCTACCACTCGGCAAAAATTCATACTCTTATGTTAAAAAACTATGACGGACATACAGTGCTCTCTCTCTCTCTCTCTCTCTCTCTCTCTCTCTCACACACACACACACACACACACACACACACACACACACACACACACACACACACACACACACACACACACATTAAAGCGCCCCTCTGCAGCACTAGAATACGGGACAAATGCAAAAATGATAAGAAGAGGTAGCTGCTGATGTGACGATGGTAAATATTGGGAGAGAGTCAAGGGCAGAAGGGATGTGTGAGGAGGTGGTGAAGTGTGACGGGGAGAAGCAGGAACACACTGCAAAATATAAGTTCACGAAGAAACCATTATTTGTTTGTGCGGGGACAGTCACTACCTGAAT
>NC_137059.1:4987794-5007794 GCF_032717465.1 Coenobita brevimanus
CCAACCTGCTCCCCAACTCAATCTGCCTCCCCCAATCTCCACTTCCACACACTTAAACACACACACACGCACTTACAGGCCACTTACACCCTACTTACGCCCCTGTTCGTGACCCGCACGCCGTGGGGAAGGGCGGGGGCGACAAAAAGCAGGAGTAACCATGACATCTGGGGTCGTAATTGAGTTGGATTGGCCTATTTCCTAACACCTTCTCCGCTGCGACTTTTCTTGGCTTATTCCCTCTCAGTAATTTCTTCTTCTTTCTCTCTCTATCTATCTATTGCCAGACGCCTTAATCCCGTAAGGGGTGGCCACAAACAAATAGCCTCCATGTCGCCCTGTCCCCCGTCATTTCATTTCCCTGCTCCCAGCTTACACCCCCCTCTCTCATATACTCTTTTTCGATATTTAATTTTCCAGATACCGAAGCGAATGAATGCTATACTGTCTTTACCTCGGCCCTATACTGCCGTCTCTCCATCCTGAATGCTGGCTTGTGACTATAACACTAGATTATGGTGCTAGTCACGAAGAATTACTATGGGGAGAATGTAGAGACGTAGCATTGTCTTTCTGTGCCACTTAGCCACGGGAAATAAGGTGCGAAAGAGCGAGAATCTGGGCTAGCTCAAGGTGAAAGAACTCTACTTTTTGTATAAGGGTGGTAAATAACGTGAGGTATATGAGTGAGGGGAAATGTAAGTTGGGGGAAGGGCAGCGAAATGGTAGGGGACAAGGCGACGTTGATACGATCTGTTTGTGGCCACCCCTTACGGGATTAAGGTATCTGGCAATAGATAGATGGATATACAGATACTCGCAGACAGACAGATAGATGCAGATAGACAGACAGACAGACAGAGATAGATAAGAGCCCCCAAACTGCCTTCCTTCCCAAATTCTTAAGCACATCGTCAGAAACCTACTGTGAAAGCACTGGGTGTTATTTACGTGATCTTTCTCAAAACTCACCACCATACTGCCGAAAAAGAAGCGCCAAACTGAACATCACATATGGGTTATCAAGGAAATTATCAAAGCTACGGCGGACCTACACGCATCGTATGAATGATGGAAAAGTAATGTGGTGAGTTATTGTAATCGAAATACGCCACCACAATGCTGGAAAAAAAAATAATAATAAAGTTAAATTAAGCACCAAAACTGGGTTCTCTTGGAAAAGTAAAGCTGCTGCGGACCTACCCACAGCACTGGACTGTTAACATAGCAACATTAGCAAGCTTGCTCGCTCGAATATGTTCCATACTTTCAAGTGTGGACGCCTAAACCCTTGCACATTGTTGATCTATCTATCTATCTATCTATAGCCCGACGCCCTAATCCCGCAAAGGGTGGCCGCAGACAAAACGCCTCCAAGTCACTCTGTCACCCACCATTTGACTCCCCTCCCCCCAACTCACCCCCCCCTCCCTCATATACCTCTCAACTCCATCCCTCCACCTCATCCTCGGTCTACCCCTCCCTCTCCCTCCCTCCACCTCACCTACATACACCCTCTTAGTCAGTCTTTCATTCTCCATCCTCTCCACATGTCCAAACCACCTCAGTGTATTTCTCCTAATCTTTTCAACCACATCCACATCTACCCCACAACGTTCCTTCACTTCTTCATTCGTCAACCTGTCCCTCCATGTCCCTCCACATGCTCCTCTCAAGTAACTCATTTCCACTGCTCTCACTCTTGACTTGTTCCCCTCTTGCAAGGTCCACGCCTCGCTTCCATACGTCAGGGTAGGGATCACAATACCATCATGCAGTGACTTCTTAACTTCCATACTCACCTCCCTATTTCTCATCACTGCTTTCAGTGTGCCAACAACCTTCCTTCCCTGCTGTACCCTTTCACGTACTTCATCCCCCAAAGTTCCATCCTTACTCATCACACTACCCAAGTACTTGAATGCACTCACATTCTCCATATCCTCACCATCCAACCTCACTTCACACTCTGTGACTTCATTCCTCTCAAACACCATAACTTTACTTTTGTTTACATTAACTTTCAGCTTCCTCCTCCTACACACTGTCCCAAATTCATTCACCAAACCTTGCAACTCCCATTCATCTTCACTCAACAATACTGTATCATCAGCAAACAGCAACACCGGAAGCTTCCAAATCTCACCCTCATTCATTAGGGCCAATCCCCACATCCACTGCCCTACCTTGTACCTCCTTTACGACCCCATCCATATATATATTAAACAGCCATGGAGACATTACACACCCCTGTTTCAGTCCCACATTGAGATCAAAGAACTCACTCAGCTCACCATCCACTCGCACCGTAGCCCTAGCTCCCTCGTACATACTCTTCACAGCACTCAACAATTTCCCCTCCACTCCATATATTCTTAATACCTTCCACATACCTTTCCTATCTATTCTGTCATAAGCTTTCTCCAAGTCCATGAAGGCAGCGTACACTTTCCTTCCCTTCTCTAGATACTTCTCCACTAAACATCTTAGAACAAATATCTGATCTACACACCCTTTTCCCTTCCTAAATCCCCCTTGTTCTTCTCCAACTAGCTCCTCTGTCATATGCCTAACCCTATCAATGAGTATTCTACCATATATTTTACCAGTCACACTAAGAAGGCAAATACCCCTATGGTTACCACATACTTCTCTCTCCCTTTTCCTTTGTACAGAGGAACAATTATACCTGATTTCCAGTCCTCTGGAACCCTTCCCTCTTCCCAAGCCAATCTACACAACTTCCATATCCACTCCACAACAATCTCACCCCCATACCTAAGCATTTCACCACACACTCCATCAATTCCTGGGGCCTTTCCCAGCTTAATCTTCTTCATCGCTTCCACTACTTCCGACCTACTGATCTCTTCCTCCCTCCTCTCATCTCTTATTCTCCCAGCCATTCCCCAACCACTTATACTCACACTGCTCTCACTCTCTACATTCAACAAATCCTCAAAGTGCTCCTTCCATCTTCTCAATTTCTCTCTTTTCTCCACCAACAATCTATTATTCCTATCTTTCACTCCCCTACTATTTCCCCTTTCACACTGCCTTACTTTCTTTACCTCCTTCCAAAACAATTTCTTACTCTCCCTCCATTTCACACTCAGATTCCTCCCAAACTCTTCATCCACTTTCTTCTTACTCTCCTTCACCAGTCTCTTAACCTCCCTTCTCCTGCTCACATATACCTCTCTCTTCTCTCTCTCATCTTCTCCCCTACATCTACTCGCCAACCATTCACCATATGCCTTCTTCTTTTGTTCCACAGCTCGTTTCACCTCATCATTCCACCATGCTGTCCCTTGCACACCCTTGCATCTCCTCCTCACTCCACAAACTCCACATTGTTGATAAAGAGGCAAATTCTGATACGTAACATACAACCAAGTATTAATAATGCCATAGGCAGAAACTGAGTGGTAAGAAGTATGTGTTAGAAAACTTCATATGCCTACTAGAAAACAGGCCTGGCTTGGGAGATTTCCTAACCTATACTGCAGAGCTTTATTCTGCACATTACAAACAAGATGCGGTGCCAAGGCACAGAAAACCCGTCCCCGGCAGTCACACTAGTGTTGACGTATAAACACATCAGGGTATCTAGTCAAAGGGGTCACATACCAAATTTGGATTAAATCGGGGTGAAAAAATTGACGATTTTATGCCCATTTGAAATTTTGGGCCCGACCCACCTGACACTGACCCCCTTACCGCCAAGTGGGGGATGGCCCCCCATGATGTAATGAGGCATGTTATAGGATGCAGATTTGAAAGATGCACCTTTAGGTTTTGGTTTCATGTCGATATGACGAATTTGAAAGGAGTTGTGGCGAAAAAACGATTTTTTTTTTACATTTTTGGGTCTACAGCCTGGACCTTGGCCTAATTTGGCCAAAAATTTAGTCAGGTGATCAGAAGGTCATAGCTCATCATCCCTGTAATTGTAGTCAAAGTCGCACCAGTAGTTTTCGGGTAAAGTTAACAGACAGACAGATAGAAAGACAGACAAACCGAGTGAAAACAATACCCGTCCCCGAGCCCCTCCGGGGCGGGGACCGGTAATAAAGGACAAAATATAGACGTTGCCTCATTCAGGTGTTGGAAACTCCATGACAGCGAATAAGTTTCATCCAGTTATAATTCATTTTTAACAACAAGCTTCTGCTGAAACAAGTGTGAGTGCTGTAACAGAAAGGGAGAGAGAGAGAGAGAGAGAGAGATTAAAAAAAAAGTAGAGTCCTCAAAGCGATATTAGTCTTGCCACGGACAGTCTCATAATTTATTACGAATATTTAACTCAAAAACTCACAGCAAAAACCTAAAAATCAAATGCGCTTTCCTCTTTTAAAAACATTACGTAGAATTAACATTATACTGACGTTAGTAAAAAGTTAGATAAGCTATAGCGTTTGTAATTTCTCGTGAATGTGTTAAAAATATACTCCATTGAATTTCTACCCTGAGTCTCCAGTTGCTTGTAAGAAATGGTGGGTCTTGGTTGGCCCTCCTAGTACCACCTCTTTGCGAATAATCTTGCCCAATATTACACGTTATTATTCTCTTTTATGCTATTTATATTACTTGAAAATCGACTGTCTATTACACATAAAGAGATAATGAAGTGTAGGCTAAGAAACATAATAAATCGCTAAGGAAGATGTGTTAGGAAATCCTCCAACCCACCCAGAATACAAACCTTAATCCGGGTGCCAAGGTCAGGGATGGATATCAAGGTTAGAGGGAAGAATATTGCTTTCATGCTGGGGTTAGGTCCTCTCTGGCCTTGGTTTGCGTGTGTGTGTGTGTGTGTGTGTGTGTGTGTGTGTGTGTGTGTGTGTGTGTGTGTGTGTGTGTGTGTGTGTGTGTGTTTATTTGAGGTAAAACTGCAATGTGATATTCAGGGAGAGATGAGCTTCCCTGATTTTTACCTGTTAGTGTCCTCTCGTTTGTGTGTGTGTGTGTGTGTGTGTGTGTGTGTGTGTGTGTGTGTGTGTGTGTGTGTGTGTGTGTGTGTGTGTGTGTGTGTCTAATCAAAAATACAATGCGATATTAATAATCATACAAGAACATACGGGAAAAAAAATAGTATGTTTATCTTTTGACCTTTGACAACATAAACCTTTTTGAGAGTCCTAAATAAGAATTAAGAAATAGGAGATAAGAAATAAGAACAGAAATAAGAAAAAATAAGAAATATGAAGAAATAAGAAATGAAATAAGAAAAAAGAAAAGAAATAAGGAACAAGAAATAAGAAAATAAGTAAGAAATAAGAAATAAGAAAAGAAATAATACGAAAAATAAGAAATAAGAAAAGAAATAAATAAGAAAAAGGTGTTTGGGGGTACTTGCCTAGGGAACAATTGTGCCAAGTTTGAGGTAAGTTAGTGACGAAAACAGGGAATGACACTAGACCAGGGATTAACACCTTTTCCTTAGCGATTTATTTCTGTTTCTGCTCCGATACTATATTCTTGTGTGTTATTCATGCAATCTATGTCGATATTGAAAAAAACATAAGTGAACCAAGGGATATTAATGTCTGGGAAATAAATCGTTAAGGAAGAGGTGTTAGGGAGCCTCCTTACCCGAGAGAATACGAGCCTGAGAGTGTTTAGAAGAATGAAAGGAGAAAGGAACAGGAATGCGGTAGTTCGCCAGTGTTCAGACGTAATAATGAAAGACTAATTTCCTGGTCATTCTTTCTCTTTCATCTTCTATCAATATCTTCCACTTTTTTCAACATTTATTTCTTCTTTAAATATATCTATACTCGTTCCTTACTCGCGTCTATTCTGCTGCGATTGTAACTTCCAAAAACATGAACAATTGGATAAATTCAAGAATGTTACATAAATTCTTTCTTTTTCTCTATCATCTTTCCTTTCGTCCTTCCTTCCTTCTTTCAGTATTTTTTCAATCATTCTTGCTTTGATCCTTTTACTTATTCACCCCCATCCCCCAGGCCCTCTCCCCTTCACCCCCATCCCGGCTCCCTCCCTCGTCCCCAGCACTCCACCCTATCCCCTCGCTCCCCCCCATCCACCACCCAATCCACCCCCACCCCCGTCATCACCACCAACGCAACACCTACCATTATTATTTGCTATATTTTTGCTTTGTTCTTTTTTACGACGGTTTTTCGATGCAAGAGTAAAAAAGTCACCAGAATTTCTCGAGTAACTACTACCAATGCTACTACAACAACAACAACAACTACTACTACTACTACTATTACTACTACTACTACTACTTTCATTACGCTGGTGGATTGTACTGGGAATGAATATATTACAATATCCAAATACTTTAAAAACGAAATATATGAATATGTCGGCTACACAAAGAGTTTTTACAGAGAGGTCAAACACACAAGGAAGAGTCCGGGTCAAAAGTTGGCTCACTGTTCCACTGCGTCTACTGTACATTAAGAACATGTGCGTCACTTTCCTCCCTGACTCACCATATCAATGAGAGAGAAACTTGCCAAGCCTCTTTCAGCTTAGGAATACAAGCCAGCAGAGGAAAGTGAGAAGAGGCAGAGAAACACACCAATCTTCCCTCAGCCAAGGAATGTTAGGCAACAGAGGAAAGTGACAAGCAGAACACGTGAAATATACAGGCAAACTCTAGTCCCCGACTCTACAAGGTTTAGTACTGGTTTTAGTGGTGATATTATTTCTGTTTCTCTTTGTCTTCCACTTTATTGCCGACGCCCATTACTATTTTTGTTACATACAGACGATTTTATTAAGCTTATGAGTGATTTTCTGAACTGGAGGAGTTGGATATGGCTTTACTTAACTCCTTCACTACTAGGGGGCTTTTCTGACTTGTATTAGACTTTCTGACGGTTGTGATAATTGAAAAATAATATACGGGCTTTGGACTGGGATTAAGAGTTAAAACGATGGTAACTCAGGAGACAAAGGACGAGACTGAAGTGTGAATGAAGAGGTAGAACAATATTTTGCTTACGAGTGCCTGGAGTGATTAGGAAATTCATCGGTAATACAGTCAGGAGTAGACCGTGTTGGAATGTATAACTATTAAAGCTTGCCACTGATGACTTTCTGCAGGTTATCTATCTGTGACTTTATAACTACTTACTTTGTCCACTGTTACTTGACGAATGGCATGCTTCCCTCATACCTCTTCAGTCCCATGACGTAGGGTGGCCGGTGGTGTAACTCAAGCACACTCTAGTCTCGCAAGCAAGAGGTCTGGGGTTCGATTCCCAGGCCGATCACGGGACCTTTGGGCAGGGTCTTCTTTGCCCCAGACTGTTCCCTTTATAGAGTAACAGTGTGGATTAATAAGCTGCTATGTTCAGGTTGAATTAGTTTTACGTACAAGTTCAATTCTGTATATAGAATCTCCAAGTGTGTCACGTTAAAAACTTTTACACGTGCTTTACTCTCGTACCTCTACAAATATATGGCTTCCTTCGATATTGCGCCGGTGGGTGTAACATGCTCTAAGTGTGATGTGGACGTAGTGGAATTACAGGGCAACCTTGTGTCCCTGACTGTACCACATGCTGTCAAATTATTTATACCACGAGTACAAAGACACGAGTAAGAAAGGAATTTGCTAACTCTAAGGTTTGTTCTAAAGACAATATAAAAGTTAAATGCAAGTAATATTTTCAGACATACGATTATGTGTGTATTATGTCAACATATGCTTTGTATAATCTTAATGTGTCAAGGATGCTTTATTTTATTCATTCCCTATATAGCTATACCGCATAACAAAATAAGCGGTGCTGTAGAGGGTTGCCTTCACGTGGTGTCACTGATATAACCGAGCAACTCCGCCCGGTTACGCAAACTTTCCCCAGCCGTCTTCGTATTTCCCCAAAGAAGGAGGTTGGACTATGAAATGAGGGTAAGTTCTGTCTGCTCTTCACCAGCTTTCGCGTTTCAGATGAGCCTGGGTTTGCAAATACTAGAAGCGAAATATGCAATGACTGATACACAGACTGATTATCGGTACCGTTGCTGCTACTCTTGCGGACTGTTTGACTCAGTTAGTTGGCTGGCTGTATCGTGACTGTAAATAGGGAGACATGTGAGAAGTGATGGCACACCAGGTGAGAAGATACTGTGCAAATGAGACAAAAAAAGGTGTGAAACTAGAGGTGAGAAATGGTAGGAGAAAATACAGATAAGCATTGACAGATGGCAATATTGAGGTAGGAATTGACAGGTAATAACCGGAACTGACAGGTAATAACCGACAAGTGAATATAATTATACAGGTGAGAGGTGGTAGATGGTAAACAACAGGTAATTATATACAGGCGACAAATGACAGGTGAGAATATACAGGTGGAAACATACAGGTGAGAACTGATAGGTGAAAACTGACAGGTGAGAACTGACAGATGATAATATGCAGGTGAGAATTGATAGGTGAGAACTGTCTCTCTATCTATCTATAGCCATAATCCAATAAGGGGTGGCCTTTAGTTGTTTTACCAGGAGGGGCACTAACCCTCGGCCAACCCATTTGCTGACACGTAAGAAACACGTATGGGTTGGTTATATGGTTACCATCCAGCACTGTAAATGGTTTTCTGGCTTACAGGAAACTATTTGGCATGTCACTCAATGGAAAACCACATGAAAAGAATAAAAAGTGACAGGAAAAATGGCAGAAACAGGAAGAGAGGAGAGCAGACACATAAAATGAATAATAATGGTGCAAGAAGAAGTAGGCAGGACAACATCAAGTGAGTGGATGATGGTCGCCACCACCTACCACTAAGGTGCGAACTGACAGGTGAGAATATACAAGTGCGAATAGACAAATGAACAGGTGAGAACTCGCAGGTGAGAATATGAGGCAACGATATGCCAAAAAAGGAGGGGGAGAGGGTGACACGGCAACAAGGACGGTCATGGTCAGTGCAGCCAGCTACAAAAAAATATTAGTAATATTATTATCATCATCATCATCATCATCATCATCAACATCATTATTATTATCATTATTATTATTATTATTATTATTATTATTATTATTATTATTATTATTATTATTATTATTGTTATTATTATTATCTAATTGGGGTCCAAGCGGGGGGAACTGTCACATCTTCCCAGTAAACGTAACTTCAATGTGGGAATAACTTTTGTCACAAAAATTATTGTTACCCATAAACAGTAATGGGCAAAAGTTCGCCAACACTTCTGTGCCAGCTGTAACAATGGGAGGCGATACAGGACTGTTTTTATAAGACAACAACATAAAGCACACAACAAAAGAGTATGAGAAGGAACGATACTCTGGGCCGTCTGGAAAGCAGGGAGGAATACAAAAGGCAGGACACAGTGCTAGCAGAAGACACTCGGCGAACTTTTGCTCAAGACTGTAGGCCTACATTTCGAATCACGAACGAAGAATTCTGAAGCATTATTTTGTACGGTCTGCTTTTTTTTTTTTTTTTTCTTTCTTTTTTTACCGCTTCTAACACCATGCTGGCTTAATCTTACTATCGTTAGACGCTTTTATTCAGCTTATAGACGAGATGTCTCGTGATGAAAGGGTCAGTGAAGACTATGTCTCTCCCTTGTCCTATTTGAATTCTTTCCAAAGCTGCAAACATTCGACAGGCAGTATTAAAGAAAGAAAGAACGTCATCACAATGAATAAATAAGGCCATCCTAATGCAGGGATATAGTATTTATTGTTTTCCATTATGTTACTCGTTACATGAAAACATCATGGTCTCACTCTGACTTTTTAGTTACTGGGAATTACACGACAAACGAGACGTATGAAGACACTGCTCACCCCCACTTTTATCCACCTTGTTCTTAATGAAAGTAAGTCTTCTTTAGTTGACAGCAGCGTTCCCCCCCTCCCGTTCCTCCACCCTTAGACTACAACACCCTATAATAAGCAGATATATATATATATATATATATATATATATATATATACCGGTACATATATCATCATCAGCCGTTGCGGTCCACTGCAGGACCTGCCTATCCCTACCGAAGCAGGGACGATACAGCCAATGTATCTCTACCCAGCGGCTTAGGCAGTCTGGCAGAGACAGCATGTAGGGTGAGAAGTGCTTGTGAGTGTGATTGTAGTGTTGTAGTGGCTTTGGATGTGTGTGTAGTCTGTGAACCAAGTGTAATCGGCCCGCCTTAAACCGACTGGGTGCAAGCATACTATACCACAGCACCCCTTGTGTCCGCCAAAGTAGCAAGTGGCTTGGTGAAAGCTTCCCAAAGTTTTTACAACTCTGGCGGGAGGCGAACCCGCGCTCACCAGCGTGCGAAACGCACACTCTACCACTGTACCACAGAGGCTCCATATATATATATATATATATATATACTGTATATATATATATATATATATATATATATATATATATATATATATATATATATATATATATATATATATATATATATATATATATATATAATTTCTATGGCCCCATAAAGAGCGCAGGGGCTCAATGCAAGACTGGTTAAACTCAGTTTTTATGGTGAGGGTAACCAGTCGTCTTGCCTGATTGGCGTTATACGAGCAATACAGTAAACCCCAACCACCTACAGGGATGTAAGCTGAGCCAGGTCGTCTAATAACAGCAAGAAGAAATAGATAAACATGCCACACAATACTGCATAGTGGCTGGCCATCCCTACACTGGTTGATTTTCTCTCTTACACTTTCTCTGCTCCCTTATAAACCTTACAGTATGGACATGGTAAGTGCAGTAGATTTGGCAATTATAAAATTAATAGTTATAGGTAATAAAACCACCTATACAGCGTCACAGGTATCGTAATAACAGCCTTCAGATATGAGTATAATCATATCCTTCAGCAAGATGTTTTGCAAAGAATAAAATAACAGTATTGCCACATTCTTTAACCGGCAGCGGTGTGGAACGTACGAGAAGTGTCATGTTGCTCACTGCTCTTAAACTGACGTCCCTTTATATCGAGGTGACTTGCAGTGTTTCAGACTGGTCCAGTGTGTAACATCAACGTGTATTTGTTTCCTAATACTCAACATCCCATTACCGAACCATTTCCAAAAACAAACTACGTAAAAGAGTATAATTATTTTACTTACTGGTCTGATCCTATAAGCCTGTCGATGGAATCCAAAACACCGTATAATATAGACAGATAGACAGATAGATAGATAAATATTATATATATATATATATATATATATATATATATATATATATATATATATATATATATATATATATATATATATATATATATATATATATATATACTGACTTAAAGCATTTATATACTGACTTAAAGCACGTACACGTATGCACACAATCACACAACCGCGAATACACGCAAGTACCGGCGCAATAAAGCTCACACACACACACACACACACACACACACACACACACACCAAAAGGAGCTGGCCAAACCACAGCCACAATTTCTGTCTTGGAAGTTTACTGAAAAGTGAAGAAATATTGGATGGCGTGCAGCAGCCTATTGGTGGTGGTGGTGGTGGTGGTGGTGGTGGAGGTGGTGGTGGTGATGAAGGTAGTGGCAGTAAAATGTGGTGGTGGTGGCAGTGGCAGATAAAGGTAGTGATCGTGGTGGCAGTGGCAATAAAAGGTGCTAGTTTCAGAGACAGTAAAAGGTGGTGGTGGTGGTGGTGGTGGTGGTGGTGGTGGTATATATAGCGACAGAGTTAGTGATGGAGTTGATGAAAAATTCAGTATGCGACCTGTTGAAGATGCGAGTAAACAGTCATAAGAAGGACTCTCTCTCTCTCTCTCTCTCTCTCTCTCTCTCTCTCTCTCTCTCTCTCTCTCTCTCTCAATAGATAATGTGATCGGTGAACTGTAATCCAGTGTTTTTCCGGGAGGCTCTGTAATGGCTTTTCATCAACAATATGCACAGAGTAACTCGCGATCATTATTAGACGGTTCAGAAGGTTATATAGCAAGGCTAATTTTGAGTTTGTTATTCTTGTTGTTGGAACCCCATGCTCATCTCGTTGTGAACCCAGTGGACCAAAGGAAACTGACGACTTCGACTGGTCGCTCCCAGGGGCCATATGTTGAGGCTATGTCGAAGAAGTGTCCGTGTTGTGATAGTATGACGCATGAGGTGAATTTGTGTGATGCGGTGTGGGGGACTGCACTGCGGCCTGGGCACAGTGTAGTGTTAGTTAGTTGTATTTTGTGTTGGTAATATAGCAGGCATGGGTGGTGGTTGCATCCGTCTGGCAATGTGTACTCGTACCTATCTGGGTAGGGAAGATTCTGAGGAGTGTATGCCTGGTGGTGGGTCTTGAAGGATGCTGTATGACCGGAGTTTTGGGTGGCTGTGCTGGCTGTGTTTATGTATATGCATATAAACTGGAGTGTTGGGTGGAGGATGAGGGATGTTGCTGAGGTACTCTGTGTGGTGATGGGCAGTTGTTCGTTTCTTGTTTCTTTCTGGATGGAGTGATGTAACATGAAGGTACATGGATGGGATGGGGCTTGTGCTGAAGAAATGAAGTGGATGGAGGACTGGCCCGGAAGAAGGCACGTCCCAACCCGAGTGAAGATTCCAGCTGGGCGTGCAAAGGCCCTTACGACTCCCTATCCTCCCACCCCCAAGGGAAGGTGGTTGACTGCGGTATCGGCACAAACAAGCACACTCAGAGATAATTTTGAGTTTAAAAATGTTATATCGACATGGGTCCCGTTTTGAACCGTTCCGGGGCTACAATTACTGATGATCTTGCGGGAAAAAATGGTTTCCCACAAAATTAACCCATAAGACCATCAGTAACTGCAGTTCCGCAACGATTCGGAATTAGACCCATTTTGGTATAACATTTTTTTCTCTCAGAATTACCCCTACAATGACCTCTTGAAGGCTTGAACAAAGCTGTAAGAACATCCTTTGTTAGTACAATGCACCCTGGTTACATATTTTCCTGTCTTTTATTCCCTGCACAACGGGTCGCTCATCATCCACTCAGTCAGTGGTAAGCAACTTCAGACAATTCTACAGCGAGTGACCTTCTACATTGAGTGACCAGCCATAAGTTTTCCTGTAATCCAGTAAACCATGTACTGTTATACGTTAACCATACAGTCAATGGGCACCAGGTAAATTATATTATTTTTACCATAACTTGCCCCACATTTTCGTCATTTTGCATTTAAATAACGAAGTTCAATGGCAGAATAAGGCAATGCTTCGGCCCTACATCCTTTCCAAAGCACTTCTTCGTGACCAGCATCGTATTATAGTGTTAATCTATCGTTACAACTAAGCGCTCAAGATGAAGAGATAACAAACTTGGGCCAAGTTAGAGTAAAAAAGGTATAGTATATTAAAACTCTCAACCAGCTGCGAACCCTAAGCGTTTCCATTTGCGGGAGATTTACTGCTTACATAATGCCACTCAGACGAGATAGGTTACCCATGCCTTAAATGTCAGGGCTTAATAGCCTAGCCCCGGGGCCCTACACTCCTGATTGGGGAGGAAATGGATTGCATGATGGATGGATGGATAGATGGAGTACGAGAAGTCTGGCGGAAAAAGCGTCATTGTAGAGACAGAATAACTTTATTACTGCACAAGGGGATGACTTAGTTCTTTTTGGAGGAGATTTTCAGAGGAAGAACATTAAAGTCTAGGCCAGCGATACTCACTTTACGACTCCCACGCCACAAGCGGCTCCGAACGATGTAGGCTGCGGTTCTCAATTGTGTGTGTGTGTGTGTGTGTGTGTGTGTGTGTGTGTGTGTGTGTGTGTGTTGTACTATCGGTTGTGGTATCTATTTCATGCACCGATCATCATATCACAAGTAACTCAGCTCATCTAAGGCAAGATTTTTACGTGGCAATTCATATTTGATGAAAACTGGTGCAGAGGTTGATGCAGGAAAAGCTAATCTCTCTCTCTCTCTCTCTCTCTCTCTCTCACACACACACACACACACACACACACACTGAGGAGGTTTGGTCATGTGGAGTGAAAGGAAAGTGAGACTCTAAGACAGTCTATAAGAATGAGGTGGGTGAGAGATGAAGGAGAGGGAGATCGAGAACGAGATGGCGAGACAAGGTGCGACAGTACGTACAGGAATGTGGTCTGTCGTGTAAAGGATGGTCGTTACTGAGTAGGGACAGAAACGCATAGAGGTCCTTTGATCGAGGCCACCCCTCACAGGACGCTCAGTCAGGCAAGGGACAGGCAGAGAGACAAGCGATTTTATTCACCTTAATAAAAGCGTGTTGACATCAAATGCTTCCTGGGATCGGCGGGAGTTCTGCGTCACTACAACCCTTTCAATTTCTCGTCCGCACCCGCCCGCCTCCAATGGGGCCGTTTGTTTGAGTTATAATGATGCAAAACACCCTCGTATCCTCCCAGGCCAAGAAGCATTTGGTGTGGACGCGGCCTTGGTATGGTTTCCTGTCTTCTAAGAACTAATGTCTTTTATAAAGCTTTCAAATCGTGCGGAATTTTGATTTTTATATTTTTCCTACCCTCTAGATGGCTTCATTTTTTTTTTTTCTCAGTATATTGCTGGAGCGGAGAGGTATATGAGAGAGGGGTGTGAGCTAGGAGCAGGGCAGTGAAATGGAGGAGGACAGGGCGACATGGAGGCAGTTTGTTTGTGGCCACCACTTACAGGATTAAGGCGTCTAGCAATAGATACAGATTGATACTGCTGTTTTCTAAGGGTTAAACACTTGGCTCTGAGGACGCCTTTTTCCTACTCGCTGACTTAATTCAATGTCGGGAAGGAATCTGTCAGTGATGGATTTAGTGAAGGTTATATGCCTCCTTCTGGTCCCAAAAGTCTCCCCTGAGCTGAATATCATCGTTTTGGAGACAGCAAGAGGAAACTAAACTACTGGTGTTTCACTTTGATTCGGTCTAGATTTTCCTCATTTTGCACACAATTTCACGTAACACAGTGCCAGAAAGAGGCAATACTGCGGCTCTACATCCTTTCCCTAGCACTTCTTCAAGACCAGCACTATATTTCAGTGTTAATCTTTTACTACAACTCAGCTTTCAAGAAGGAGAGGCAACAGTGCTAGGACACAATACAATAAAGTGAGAAAATGTATCGTCGTTGTGCAGGTGTAAAAGACTGCAGTGGATGCCAAGTGTTTACAGTTTTTCCCGTGTATGATAATCTGATCTGAGCACTCCACCCACTTGTCAGGGTCACAGTGTGGGAATATCCGGGTGCGCTGATTCACGTATTAAGACTGGTTCCTTAACGCAGTGTATTTCTTCAACCATATGACCGTGGTACGAAATTACAGTGGTGAAATGAGACGCCTTCACGAGGTGGCACTCATATAACCGAGTGGTGGAGCTGCCCAGTTATACAAACGTCCCTCAGCTCCCTCCATGTCCACCGAGAAAAGGAGGGTGGTGGAGTGCAGGAGGAAGACAATTTCAGCTTGCAGTCCACTGGGTTCACATTTCAGATGAACTTCGCCCCTCAACGACTACCACAATTATGCCAACTTTGTCCTTTTCCTGTGTGTATATATATAATCTTATCTAATTAAACATTGTGGCGAATAACTACGAGCTAGTCAGTATATTCCCGCCACCGCCAGACATTTTTTGATATCTTAGAGGGAAGTATTAATAAAACTGAGGACGCAGAAGTGTGGACAACTGCTGAAGAGTGTGATGACAGAATACATCTACCCTTCCTGTATCGTTGCTGACTACGCCATAATATGACTTGCAGACTCAGCACAACTATATCTGTTCACACTAACTAGGCGAAAGACTATCATCTCTTCATCTTGAGTACATGGCAGGACGTTAATACTAGAATAAGGCGCTAGGCACGAAGAAGTAGTAAGGACGATATGTATAGCAGTAGTACGGTCTTATCCTGCCACTAAGCTACGGGAAATATCTGCTAAAGGACGAAAATCAAGACCAAGTTAATGTGAACGAACTTTAGAACTTACAAGTGTTCCATATATGATCGTCTAAAAATATTTCTTTGCTTGTATCATCGCACACTCACTTTAAATTATATCTGTGCTTGTATCATTGCACACTCACTTTAAATTATATCTTTGCTTGTATCAACGCACACTCACTTTAAATTATATCTTTGCTTGTATCATCGCACACTCACTTTAAATTATATCTTTGCTTGTATCAACGCACACTCACTTTAAATTATATCTTTGCTTGTATCAACGCACACTCACTTTAAATTAACGCACACTCACTTTAAATTATATCTCTGCTTGTATCATCGCGCACTCACTTTTAATACGACTAAAAGAAACCCACTGCAGTCCTTGGTTTCGTCTCCTCAACGCCACGGGTCTCAAAGTGAATCGTTTTGCGGCAGTGAAAAGCTGCAGTGACGAGAATGATGAAATTATTAGGCGGCAATGGAGTGTGGCAACAGTGTTAGGAAACTGGCACTACACCCAGGGAGCCACACACTGATGATGGGGAGGAAAGGGGAGTATTTTTAGTAGTATTTGTAGTGTTGTTGTTAGTATTGCTGTTGTTTTCGTTGTTATCATGATTATTTTTATTATTATTATCATTATCATTATTATTATTATTATTATTACTACTACTATTCCAATAATAATGATAATAATATTAAAGCAGAAGTGCAGTTTCTTCCTGTATCTTCCTAGAAAACAGAAACTGCATATCCAGTCCTGCGATATGTATGCCGATTTCGTCGAAATCCATGTGCTAACTTTCCCCTATGTCTGGTCATTTTTATTTCTGAACGGGGGGTTGATCCCTCCAAGAATCACTGGGGGGTTACGCTCCCCAAATATCGCGTTACGGGTGAAAGTCCAATGTACAACATGTACTATGATATCAAAGCCATATCTGCCCTCCTTTCACTATATCTGAGATTTTTTTTTTGTGGGTTAGGGGGGCTGAACCCCCTGATAATCATGGTTGGAAAATTGAATATAGCGGAAATCAGACGAACTCACCTGAGGAGTTTCATTCAAATCCACCAC
Source organism: Coenobita brevimanus (assembly GCF_032717465.1). NCBI lineage: Eukaryota > Metazoa > Arthropoda > Malacostraca > Decapoda > Coenobitidae > Coenobita > Coenobita brevimanus. The sequence continues at coordinate 5,004,818 of NC_137059.1, forward strand.
ATACCCTGAAAGGAGTTAAAAAACACACACACACACACACACACACACACACACACACACACACACACACACACACACACACACACACACACACACACACACACACGCACGCACGCACGCACGCACGCACGCACGCACGCACGGATGCACGCGCGCGAAGTAACTGATGTATTCTCAGTGGTGGTGACTTTTGATCTTATGCACCTCGAAGATCCTCTCCCATAATTATTTTGTTTCTTCTTTACATGTCAGTCCCGAGACACTCACTGGCACCAAAGCTGACATGGACCTGCTCTGATACATCGGACATGCCCAGGCGAAATTTCAGCTCATTCCACCAACCTGTAGAGGGTTCCCAACGTCTGGCGTCAAATCAGGCGCAAAAGTTCACGCAATTATAATTTACATCATCGTTTTAACCTCATCGTTCCGCGTCCTTTGATATATGGCACGTAGAAATCCGAGGAGGTCAAATGTGGATATACACAGAGACAACGCTTATTTGCAAAGTATTACTGACAGCTGTTGCCTCCAAGATTTCATTCAGTTCAGGACACTCTTTCTGAACCGAAGGGGTCAGATGTTGCCTTATTTAATCTCCACTACCAGAGAGCTGTCCTAGATGTGGGAAAATTGTCAGACGGCAGCAACAATAAACTACAAAAATACGTGATCTGAGTGCATAACCCTACACTATCACCAATACCATCTTCAACACCATCTCCTCACGCCATCATCACACACCACACCAACACCATCGTCCACATAATCTCCTCACACCATCATCACCCACACCACACCATCACCCATCACACTATCATCCACACCATCTTCCACACCATCTCCTCACACCATCATCACCCACACCACACCATCTCCTCACACGATCATCACCCACACCACACCATCTTCCACACCAACACCACCCACATCACACCATCACCTACCACACTATCACCCACACCACACTGTCACCCTACGCCAGTGAGCCCCCTGAGCAATGTTTAAAGGTTAGAAGTGACGAAAATGCAAACAAATGACCCTTTCTGTGTAACCAGGTATTTACTGAGTACGAAGGGTAAGGGGAAGAAGGACTGAGGGTCACTTGGTTAACACAACGATGAGTCTCCAAGAAGCACAATGTGTAAATTCAAAATATTCTACTCTGTTATCGCAGTCAAATTTCTAATATCTATTTCTTAATACTTAAAATATGGATGAAAAGAGAATTATAATACGGATGAGAAGATAATTATAATACGGTTGAAGACAATTATAATATGGATGAAAAGATAATTATAATACGGATGAAAAGACAATTATAATACGGATGAAAAGATAGTTATAATACGGATGAAAAGATAATTATAATACGGATGAAAAGTCTACAGTAAAAACATATTCATACCAGCATAATCCAAGTCATCTTCGGTATTTTAGCTCTTTGAATTCGAGTGACGTACATTATAGTTTTACATTTTTTTTCTGTTACCGGAGAACTTTATTCAGCTTGGAAAATGTCTCTCGTATCAAAAGGGTTTATTAAGGATATATCTAACCCCTCCAGTTCAAAGAATCTACTATAAATTAAAGGAAAATAGTTAGTAGACGCCGAGAAAACCATGAAACAGACTTCCAAGGGATCGAGGAATTAAATTGTGCTTATATATACTTCTGTTTTATTTCCCTGATTTTTTTTTATGTTTTCTTTGTCACATCATGTTTTATTTATGCCACACCATAGTAAAAGTTACGTCATATAAAATTAAGCCTCTATTATTAACCCCTTCAACCCGATGACATATGTTTTTGACGATATTTGTTCAACTGTGGAAGAATTTGTGACTGTGAAAGGGTAAATGAAGACCAGGAACTGTATTCTCGTTGGGTATGGAGGCTCCCTGGCGTATCTTCCCTTGCGATTTATTTTTGGATATGACTGGTTGATATCCTTTTGTATGTTATTTATGCATATATCAACCAGAGTATGGCGATATCAGAAGGATTTATATAGCACAAGGGAGGACGTGTAATAATTTGGATATGGCTGGTTGATATCTTTCTGTATGTTGTTTATGCAGAGTATGGCGGCATCAGAAGGATTTATGGAACACAGGAGAGGGCTGTAAAGTGTAATAAGTTGCATAAATCGCTTAGGAAAAGGTGTTAGGGAGCTTCCTTAACCAACGAGAAGACGGGGCATATTTAACCCCTTCAATTCCAAAGGTCCCTCTTGGGCTGACTAAAACCGTATGGAGTTAAATAAATAAATAAATAAATAAACTACATCAACTAACTGAAGAGGCCAAAGGGGTAGTGCGCCCCCCTTCCCCCGAAATCTGTGGTAAGGTGCATGTAGCCAGACCTGCACCGCTGGCCAGGGTGTAAAAACTAGTGAGAGTGTGAAGGAGACGAGAAGGAGAGAGTGGCCGGCCTGGGGTGGCCTGGGGGGGCAACTCCAAGGTCAGCTTACTGTCCCTTCATACCTCAGCCCCCACCCCCCGTCCACAGACCCTCCCTCGCAACCACTACCACCACTAAGCGCCGGGAAAGGTAGGGGGGAGGGAGAGGGAGGGAAGGCGAGGCATGAGGAGTACAGAAAGGAAGAGGAACAGGAGCAGAGACCGAGGGAGTACAAAGAGAATACAAAGGAAAAAGCAACAGACCTAATGGACCTTTTGATGTTGCTGATACAAAGAAGACCATGACTATGATATCTGATTCTATGACCTGATAAGAAAGATAGCATAGCATGAAGCCCCTCTCCACCCGCCCACCAGACCCTATACCCAAAGCCGGCAGGAAAAAGCAGGAAGGAAAAGGTAGGACAGGCTGGGGAGGAAAAAGTAGGGTAAATAAGAAGGGAAGGGAAAACGAAGGATGGGCTGGGATCAGTAAGAATGATGGGGGTAGGGAAGGGTAAAAATGGAAGGGGAGGAGGGAGTGAAAGGCAGGAGTGGCAGGGGTAAGGGAAGGA
>NC_137059.1:5012794-5037794 GCF_032717465.1 Coenobita brevimanus
TTCACGGCACGGCACGGCCAGGCAGGGGCGGTTGCTTGCCTGCGATTGATTTTTTTATTCTTTTTTTTTACGTGTCCGACTCTAGGCAAAGGTTTCAGAGCCTATTCCCAAGTCCCAGTAGTCCTCCTTGGGGCCCAGTAGTCCTCCTACATCTCCCCATGTCACCACTTCGACGCTAACACCCACCATCCATACTGAATACATGGTAGGGCTGTCACATACAGGACTTGTGTACTGGTATTAGCGGGGGTACTTTTATGACATGTCGGCGGGTCATCTGGTAGATGAGAATTTTTTTTTTTTTTTTTTTTTATGAAATTCAAATCCTTAAATTGTTCCCACACCCAGTCGGGATTCGAACCTGGGTCCAATAGGACTGCAGGCCGCCTCTCTACCGATTCTGCCACCGCCTCTCCCGGCCACAAAAACTAGGCTTGATCAACAGTTACTCTAACCTGCCCATAATTACCCTCGTGAATGCAGAATTAAGGCAATAGATCGACACTAGAGTATGGTACTAGTCACAAGCAAGTGCTATGGAAAAGATATGGAGTTGTGGTATTGTCTTTCTCTACCAGTGGGTTACGTGAAAGTTTCAAGAGGCAAAATCTAGGCTAAGTTAAACAAGAATAGCAGAGCTGCCCGTCCAGGTCAGGCGTTTGCTGCCCGCTACAATACATACATACAGTACATACATACATACATATATACATGCCTCACCCCATCTGCCTACATCACAGCCCCCCCCACCCCCGTCTCTCCCACCTGACCTTCTCGTTTAGCCATGATCTTGCCCCCTCCCCTTCTTCCCCCTCTCAATTCTCCCTTCCTCCCTTTTTCCCCTCCACCTCCCTCCTCCCCTCTTTCCCCCTCTTCCCTTCCTCCCCTCGTCCTCTTCCCGTCCCTCCTCCTTCTTCCCCCTCCTCCCTCCCAGCCCCCTGTAATTGCCACCTCACCAAGAAGGGTGCGCCAGGGCCAAGGAGACGGGAATTTTAACAACAGTCAGGCAGTCGTGATGTCATTATATGTGGTTTGCTAATACCTGATGGAACTGGACCACTCTCGTAACATGAAAATCATTGCGCCTTTATTTACCATGTAGGAATGCGTCTCCTGGGTTACTCTTTTTACACCTGAGGGATGGACAGCCTGAATACAAAGTTGTCGTTGTTCATGAAAATCGACGAATCATAGTTAATCGTAGGCATGAATTTCCTTGGTTAATATATTCAGTTTGTTTTCATCTGACACAACTGGGCTATTCCCTGAGTATGACTCTCAAGTTGTGGTTGCTTGAAATGCCATGAACCCAGGTTATGAGGTAGAAATGAATCTCCTTGGTCACTGGTCAAATCCACACTCATCTGACTGCACTTGGTCATCATGTGGGCTGACTGGGGTTAGGGATCTTTGCCATGTTAGAACTAACGCTCTGGTCGGCCATGCAGCATAACCCCTTCAATGCAGTGTTGTTATACCCGCGCTCACGATACAAGTTCGGGATTTTACATGTGATTTAGTTATTTTGTTCACACACAGACACACGGATGGACCTTTAGCCTTGCCCCACGACCTTGACTTTGACTACGGTTCATGGGTGGGTGTGAGCAAAATAGCTAAAAAAAAATATTCATCTGATTTTAACTAAAGTTGGTGGAAAGCTTGAAGGGCAACCAAGAAGTACACCTTTTGTTTTGTTTTTTTAGAACAGTAAGTTAAAGACCAAGATCACGGCGACAAATCGAAATCTACTCTTGCTTAAACAGTTTCGTATTTCAGTATAGATCAAACTTAGAGGAAGTGTTGAGGGTAAGGCAAGAATGAAGGGATTCGATTTTGAGAATAACCAATCAATCAATTTTTCTGATCTGAACACTGCTTTTTGAGGGGTGGAGGATCAGCCAAGAGGTTAATTCGAAATTTTTTAGAAGAAGTCTTATTCCACCTTAGGCCAAACCTTCTGGAAGTGTGAGACAAGGACAAAGAAATTCGATTAAGAGATCAGTCGGATGTCAAGGTCACAGGAAAAGGTCAGAAGTCAAGGTCAACTCAAGGTCGACTCCAACAGTTTTTATTCGATTTCGACCAAAGCTGGAGGAACGGTTCAGGACCAGGCAAGAAAGAGTTAATTCAGAGAGCAATCGGTTGAAGATAAAGGTCACACGGCAAAATCAAATGTTCGGCCCTTAGACCAATTGACAGGGGCGGTATAGCGCTCTCCGAATACTCCTTCTTGTAAAATCTATATTCTTACAACCACCAGATTCTTTTAATTATGCATACAAGAGGCCCCACGTGATGAAGGATTTATCGTTCTGCTTCAAGTGACGCAACGTATTGGTTTGTTGTTGTTGAAGATGAATGCCTGCAGGTGGTGGCATCAATATGACCCGGCGCTGGAGCTGCCTGGTTGTACAAACGTTCCTTAACCCCCTCCCTGTTCCCGGAAAGAATGGTGGTGGATCGAGAATGAAGAAAAGAATTGGCCTGGAGTTGCAATTACCCTACTACTACTACTGCTACTACTACCACTATACTACTACTACTACTGCTGCTGCTGCTGCTACTGGTTTAATCTTGTCACTACCAGGCGATCTTATTCAATGTTCATCTTAGGGGAGACACTTAATAACGAAGGTGTCGGTGAAGGCTATATCTGATTCCCTCAGTTCGAAAAGTCTCTCCTGCACACACACACACACACACACACACACACACACACACACACACACACACACACACACACACACACACACACACAAATAATAATAATAAAAATGTCAGGAGGTGGTATGAAAGAAGAAAGAAGATGTCATGGGCTGGAAGGGGTAAATACAGGTACAGTACTTAGTTAAACAGGTGGGTGTGTTCTCAGGGTCGTGATGTGATTGGAATGGGGGATATCACAGTGACAAATACCGCACTGTTTTCTACCCAGCACCATGCTTTGTACTGTGCGTTTGGATCCTGACATACAAGAGGAATATTAAAGAGTGTGCTCAAAATAAATCGCTGAGGAGGAGTTGCCAAGAATCGTTCTATCCCACCGAGAATAAGATCAGAGTTATTTTAAGGGGTATGTTCAAAATAAATCGCTGAGGAAGAGTTACCACGAAGCCTTCTCTCCCACAAAGAAATCGCTGCGTTACTTTAAGGCGTATGTTCAAAATAAATCGCTAGTGAAAACATGCCACGAAACCTTCCATACTGGAACAAGAGTTGGTTTATTTTCCATCTTATACCTTTCTTTGCTTGTAAATCTCCTGACTATCGACCAAATCTGCATCAATAACATACATGTGGAATACTAGTGTGTATGTCCAAAATGATTCACTAAGGAAACAATGCTACGACGCTTCCTATGTTATTGAGAAAAAGACCTGATTTACCTGATTTATTTCCGTGTTACACCCTACCTCGTCTTGTATGTTATGTGTATTTCTTTAATATACCGTTTGCATCAGTTACATAGAAGCAGATTATAAAGGTGTGCAAGATAAATCGGTAAGACGAAGGAGTTACGAAATATCCGAAGCCAAATGGAGGTCGACACAGCATGCATCCTTAACATAAAACTATCAAAGGGTAATATGTAAAAAATAATAATAATAACAATAAAAAAATAATAATAAGTTGCTAAGGAGGAGATGCTACGAAATACTTTAAGCCAAATGGAGAATGAAAGTGCCTATCATCAATGACATACGGAGGATTATTAACGTTCTGTGGATGGAATAAGGCGCTCAGGAGGAAGTGTTACGAATTCCCTGACGCAGACAAGAAGTACAGCCTTTTGACTCTCACGTGACCTTATATACCTTTGCCCTGTGTTAACCTTAGCATGGTCGGAACAACTCTAGCACTCTATTCTAGCTACCCCAAGATGATTTTAGTCCCCCGAGTGTGTTATAGGAGTCTCATGGCTTTGAAATGATAGTCTTTTTTTATGTTTCGTCAGCCCTCTCACTGTCAGGAGAACTCTAGTACTCTAATTCAGCTCAGGCTAGATTATTTCATTCCGTTGGGTGAGTTATAGGAGCCGCAGTGTTGGAAATGAGTCTTTTATGTCCATCTCTCCAGCAACATACTCTACATTTCATCACCGCTATTTCCAGATTATTTTATTTAACCTGGGATGAATCTTTAGTAGTGATGGGGTTAATGGAAGCTGTTCATGGCTCCAACATCTCGAAAAATATATCATAACTGAAAAAAGTGATCGTTTGAAGATTGTAAAATAATAATATGCAAATACATCACTGGTGCCAAGTGGTTAACAGAACTCCGGGATTTTCTTACTGTATAGTTTCACACACACACACACACACACACACACACACACACACACACACACACACACACACACACACACACACACACACACACACAGCGTATTCTTATTCACAGCTTTGTGCCAAGGTTAAAGAATTCCGCGTCTGCATGACATGGCGTACTTCGCGATACCTTTTGTAATGGTTACCTGTACTACGAGTATAAGCAAGGCTACCTGTACCATTAATGCAGTTCTCTCTCTCTCTCTCTCTCTCTCTCTCTCTCTCTCTCTCTCTCTCTCTCTCATCTTGTGGTGGTCCATGCTTAGTGGCTGGGTGGATGTGTTGGTGGGCGGATGGATGGAGTGGGTTGGTGGGCGGATGGATGGGGTGGGTTGGTTGGTGGGTGGGTGGGTGGAAGGACAAGGGGAGGTGGGTAAGGTGGATTGGTTGGTGTTGTGGGTGAGGGAGGGGGTGGGAAAAGCGAAGAGGGTGGGGTGAGTAAGTGGGGTGGGCAGGCAGGGTGTAGTGGGTGGACTCGGTTGACTGGAAGGGTGAGGTGGTCGGGTGGACTGGGTACGCGGGTGGGCTTTTTTTTTTTTTTTTTTTTTTGGGGGGGGGGGGGGTGGCCTTTTTGGGTGGGTGAGAGGATGTGTTGTTTCCCAGAGAACACGCCGGGGGATGGGTTTACTACATTGGATGAGAGGGTAAATATATGGGCTGGTGGATGGGTGGGTGGGTGGATGTGGGTAAATATATGGGCTGGTGGGTGGGTGGATGTTTTTTTTTTTTTTTTTTTTTTTTTTATGCGAGGAAGAAGGAACCAAAGGCCATGGCCCGCAGTAACAGTTCCCTCCAAGAGAAAAACAAAATACAATAGAGAGCCAAATTCAAGATCCGATCATTTTGAGATGCCTGGACACACTGCGTTTGAAAGACTGGAGATCATAGGCAGCAGGAAATACAGACAGAGGGAGACAGTTCCAGAGTTGACCTGTTGCATAAATGAAAGACTGGGAGTAACGGTTAACTCTTGCATTAGAGAGTTGGACAGAAAAGGGATGAGAGTTTGCTGCCAGACGGGTGCTACGCGCCCGTCGTAGAGGTGGAGGAATGCAAGCAGACAGTTCAGAGGAGCAGTGACCATTAAAGTAGCGATAGAAAAGAGATAAAGATGCAACAGTGCGGCGAAGAGACAGAGGTTGAAGGGAGTCAGTAAGAGGAGGAGAGTTAATGAGACGAAAAGCCTTTGACTCCACCCTATTGAGAAGAGCTGTATGTGGGGAGCCTCCCCACACATGAGAGTTGTACTCCACACAGGGGCGGATAAAACCTCTGTATAGAGTCAACAATTGTGCAGGGGTAAAGAAAGAGCGGAGTCGGCTTAGCACACCCAATCTCTTAGAAGCAGATTTTACAAGAGATGTAATATGATCTTTCCAAGATAAGTCCTGAGTAAATGAAACCCCAAGCATGTTCAAGGATGATGCAGGATTAAGCTGAATATTATTAAACATTAATGGGTATACCTGTGGAAGATTTTGTCGGGTTGATAGGTGTAAGAACTGAGTCTTAGATGCATTAAAGACAACCATATTATTTTTACCCCAGTCAGCGATACGAGCCAAGTCAGACATTAGGTGTGCCATAGCCTCATCCCTTGTTTCTTGAAGTAACTGTTGAGATGGGCGTTGCGGGAACCGAATGGAAAGGTGAAGGGTGGAGTCATCAGCGTATGAGTGGATAGGATTAGATGTACAGCTTAGAAGATCATTGATGAATAAAAGGAAGAGAGTTGGTGATAGGACAGAGCCCTGAGGAACACCACTGTTGATAGATCTAGGAGAAGAACGATGGCCGTCTACAACAGCGGCTATAGAACGACCAGAAAGGAAGCTAGCGATGAAGGCACAGATAGAAGGATAGAAACCGTAGGAGGGCAGTTTGGAAATTAAAGATTTATGCCAGACTCGATCGAAAGCCTTTGAGATGTCAAGTGCAATGGCAAAGCTTTCGCCAAAGTCCCGAAAGGAGGATGACCAGGAGTCTGAAAGGTAGGTGAGAAGATCGCCAGTGGAGCGTCCCTGACGGAACCCATACTGACGATCAGAAAGAAGGTTGTGATAGGAAAGATGCCTTAAAATTTTTCTATTAAGAATTGACTCGAAAACTTTTGAAATACAGGACGTTAAAGCAATTGGACGATAGTTGGAGGGTTGGGAGTGGTCACCCTTCTTTGGGACTGGCTGAATGAGAGCAAACTTCCAGCAAGAAGGAAAGGTACAAGCTGACAGACAAAGGCGAAAGAGTTTGCCTAGGCAGGGTGTAAGCACAGAAGCACAGTTCTTGAGAACAACAGGAGGGACCCCATCAGGCCCATATGCCTTGTTAGTACTGAGGCCAGTGATGGCAGAAAATACATCAACTGAAGAAATTTTAATGTCAGCCATGAGGAAGTCAGAGGGGAGAAGTGATGGAGGAACAGCACCGGAATCGTCTAAGGTGGAATTGGAGGAGAAAGTCTGTGCGAAGAGATCTGCTTTATCAGTAGAAGAAATAGCTACAGAACCATCAGAGTAGAAAAGAGGAGGGAAGGATGATGAGGTAAAGTTGTTAGAAAGATTTTTGGCAAGGTGCCAGAAGGAGCGGGAAGAATTCAAGTTGGAGAGTTGAGAGCATTTAGTATGGATGAAATTATTTTTAGTAGAGCGAAGAACAGACTTAGCACGATTCCGGGCAGAAACGTAAAGATGATGTGATTCAGGTGTGGGTTGGCTCCGGTACCTTTTGTAGGCCCTCTCCTTGTTGCGGACAGCATTAGAACAAGCGTGATTAAACCAAGGCTTTCTTGCGTTAGTCAAAGGATATGAGAAAGGAATGTATGCTTCCATGCCCGAGAGAATAACCTCCGTAATGCGCGAGGCACACTCAGATGGCTCCCGGCCATGGAAGCAATAATCATTCCAGGGAAAATCAAAGAAGTACTGCCTGAGGGCCTCCCAGTTCGCGGCTCCAAAGTGCCACAGACGACGTTTCCCTGGAGGGTCCACAGGCCGTACCGGAGTGATAGGACAGGTTAAGGTAATAAGGTTGTGATCGGAGGAGCCCAACGGAGAGAAAAGATTAACAGAGTAAGCAGAAGGATTAGTTGTGAGGAAGAGGTCAAGTATGTTGGAGCTCTCTCCAAGGCGGTCAGGGATACGGGTAGGGTGCTGTACAAGCTGCTCTAGGTCATTAAGGATAGAAAAGATGTAGGCTTGTTCACCAGGTGGATCCGTGAAAGGAGAGGAGAGCCAAAGGTGGTGGTGAACATTGAAATCTCCAAGAATGGAGATTTCAGAGAAAGGAGAAATGGACAGAATGTGTTCCATCGTAGAAGTAAGATAGTCAAAGAATTTTTGATAGTCAGTAGAATTAGGGGATAAGTAAACAGCACAGATATATTTAGTCAGAGAATGACAGGAAAGCCGAAGCCAGAGTGTGGAGAATTCAGAAGAATCAAGTTCAGGAACACGAGTAAATATATGGGCTGGTGGATGGGTGGGTGGGTGGATGTGGGTAAATATATGGGCTGGTGGATGGGTGGGTGGGTGGATGTGGGTAAATATATGGGCTGGTGGATGGGTGGGTGGGTGGATGTGGGTAAATGTATGGGTTGGTGGATGGGTGGAAGGGGAAAAAATAAGTCCACTGTGTAATAGGTCCATGGTTCGAATAGGTCTTTGCAGGTGGATGAATCAACAGATGTGTCAAATAGTTGTCAGCTACTGGTAGTGGTCTGCTGTGTAAAGGACAAAGAAGTGCAAGAAAATTTTTCTTCTGTCAGCCACTGAACACAACTGCACAAGTTATAGATGTGTTCAATATTATTAATTCTTCACAACTCCATCTCGACATGATTGATCTGATATGTACTGATGGAGCACCAGCAAGGCTGGGCAGTCATTCAGGGTTCGCTGCATTAATGGCAAAAGAAATTCTTGACGTGAAGATTACCCACTGTTTTCTTCAGCGGCATGAACTTGCAGCAAGATCATTTACCTCCAAACCTAAGGAAGATTTTGCATGTTTGTGTGAGAGTTGTGAACATGAATCATGGTGATGCTTTGAATCATCTGCTATTTCAGTTGTTTTGCGGGAAATGGCTCCTGAACACATTGTGCTTTTGCACCACACAGAAGCGAGGTCGCTGTAGCATAGTCATGTGCCATCTCGTGTGTATCATATGCGAGCTGAAATTCTGCGGTTTCTCCGTGGACGGGGACAAGACCTGGCTGAATATTTTGATGCCCCTTAACAAGCTCAATCGCTCTCTGCTGGAAAGGGGACACACTATCGCAACTGCAAGCTACTGGCAGGATTCAAAGAAAAATTACTTCATGGATCGGGTGTGTAAGGAAGGGAAATTTAGTAAATTTTCCATCTCACGGCAGATGCGTCCTTGCAACCTGGGATTGTTTCAAATATTACTGAGCATTCGCAAATGTTGCAAACTTCATTCAGTGGCACTTTTCCTGTGGAGAACTGAAACTTTGTTATAACTAGACCAGGAACCTTTTCTGGATGACTATGGAAGAGATTGATGATGACAGTGACATCATGGATGATCTCATCGATCTGAGAAGAAAGCATGCAATCCAAATGGAGTTTACCGAGTGCCATCTGGAACTTCAGAGTTTCTCAGCCACAACCACCACCTCCACCACATACCATCATCACCATCAATACCATAGCAACCACTACCACTATCCTCCCAATATGACCACACAATCTCTATCACCACAACCACACACCACATCTACCATCACCATACCACCATCACCACCAGATCACCATCACCACCAGATCACCAACACCACAACCACCATCCCTCCACCACGACCACACAGCCTCCACCACCAACACCACAACCACCATCCCTCCTCCTCCACCATCACCACCACCACCACACCACCACTACACACCCAAGCTCATAAAAAACTAATGAACGGCAGTCAAGGTTCTGTACTCGCCTGGTAACAATATAATCAATGTTCCTTTTACCAGTGAAATTCAGAATATTTTACTACAAAGCTCCTGGGTCTTGTAGCGCTTGCAAAATCAATCCATTCATTCATTTATCCATCCATTCATTCATCCATCCATCCACTCATTCATCCATTCATCCACCTATTCATTCATCCAACCATTCATTCATTTATCTATTCTATCCATCCTCCCATCCATCTATCCTTCTATCCATCCACCCACCTACTCATCCATTCATTCATCCATCCATTACTAAGTAGACTAAGACTGCCGGTAATGAAAATATTACAGAAAATCATCACATTACAACTGGCACCACCACACTACACTAATCACACTACACCACCACCATTACCACCACACCACACTACACTACACCACCACCATTACCACCACACTACACTAATCACACTACACCACCACCATTACCACCACACCACACTACACTACACCACCACCATTACCACCACACCACACTACACCACCACCACTACCACCACACCACACTACACCACCACCACAACCATCATACTACACCACCACCACACCACACAGCCTTTACAGCTGATAATAACACCACACAAACACAAACCATAACACCACACCACACCCTACCACCACTACTGTGCTTCTTCTAACACACCATACCACAACTTCACACCACACTACTATCATCACACCGCACCACCACCCATCACTACCATATCACATACGCCACACTACTACCACCTGCATACCACAACACAACAGCACACCCTTACCATCATTACCAGCAAATTTTAACCTCACAACTACCACCAAACACACACACACACACACACACACACACACACACACACACACACACACATGAACCCTCACCTGCCTCCTTCCCACCACACCACCACAATTACCACAACGCTTCCCGCTTCCTAACTTCCGTATATACTTCATTAACCTCGCCCCCTCCCCTCACTTCCAATCCCACTCCCCTCCCCCTCCTCCCTTCCCTTTTACTTCCTCCCCCTCCCTCTTTCCCCTCCCTTCCCCTCCTTTGCCACAGCTGTAAGGGGAAGGGCAAGAGTTGAAGAGAGACAGGGAGGGAGGGGAAGCTGAAAGGGAAAGAAATGAGGGGAAAGAGAAGGAACAAAGGAGAGGGAACAAAGGAAAGGAAGCAGAAATAGAGACAGACAAGAGACTGACAGTGAGCAGAAAGTAACACATATACCGGTACGAAAGTGTAATATTAAAGTAGTATTTCTTAAAGTGTGGTCCCGTTCCAAGGAATCCGCAGGCTAATTTGAGTATAAGATAAAACATGTAATAAATTGTAAAACGAATAATGTTATGACGGTTATGTGAAGTAAAATTTAAACAGTTATAATCAAGTTAAGCTATTTATAATTCAGTATCAATTTTAGTATATTATAGCCTACAAACACCTTCAAACTCAAGAGGTAGGGTAGGAGGGAAATCTACTTATAATCAAGGGTCCGCCACAGGATTAGTTATAATAAAAGGGGGTCCACTGCACGAGAAAGTTTAAGAACCACTGTGTTAAAGGAAAGATAGATAGATAGAGATAGATAGATACAGAGAGAGAGAGAGAGAGAGAGATGATAATGGAATTTATTTATTTACTTTAACAACCAAACCTGTGTATAACCATTCATCCATCTATCTATCCATTCATTTATCCATCCATCTATCCATCCATTTATCCATCCATCTATCCATCTATCTATCCATGCATGCATCCATCCATCCATCTATCTATCCATCCATCTATCTAGCCATCCATCCATCCATCCATTCAACCACCTAACCATCCATCTGTCCATCCACCCATCTATCCATCTTTATATTCATCCATCCAACCAACCATACATCCATCCACCGACCAATCATCCACTCATCCATCCTTCCTTTCATTCAATCCGGTTCTCAAGGTTCAAACCATCAGTCAGATCAACCATCCACCCAGCCATCCACTTTTGCAAGAGAGAGAGAGAGAGAGACAGTGTGTGTGTGTGTGTGTGTGTGTGTGTGTGTAAAAATATAGACATTGATAAAGCTTTAATATGCCGTCCCTCTCTCTCTCACTACTCATCACCACCACTATCACTGTTGCTACATCACGACACTACCAGTCACTACACCCACACCACTACCATCACCACCACACCACTGCCATCAGAACATTACACCACTACACCACACCACCATCACCACACCACTTCTACACTTCACCATCACCACACCACTTTTACACTTCACCACCATCACCACACCACTACTACACTTCACAATCATTACACCACACCTAAACCACCACTACACCACACCTTCACCACCACTACTCCATGACCACACCATCACCACCATAACCATCACCACCACAACAACGACACACCACACCACACCCCTCAACCACATTATAGCACCACCACACCACAGGACACCACACTAATCAATACCACACCACACCACTCTCTAGCACCACCACAACACCGCACCACACCACACCACACCCAGCAACACTACACCACCACACCAGTACCTCTAGGACCAACACGCCACATCACCTTACCACATCACATCATTCTCTAACACCACCACCACAGCACCACAACACCATACCACCACAGTAAATTTCTCTAGCCACACCACACATCCACACAAACACACCACCAAAACACAATCGAACAACACGCACTGAAATACACTACAGCACCACACCACCAGAACACACCACACCACCACAACTCACCCCACCAGCACGACACACCACACCCCTCTACCTAAACCACACCACACCACAACACCACACTACAGCACAAAACAACACACAAAGAGCACCATAACAGTTCCGCAGACACACACACACACACACACACAACCACAATAACAAAAGAAAGGTGAAGAATGAGGTAATCTAGTCTGGGAACACATTGCTCAAGAGCCTTACTAAGAACAACACAGCCCCTCCTTCATTCTCTCTCTCTCTCTCTCCTCTTCTCGTCCCTCTACACCTCCTACTATTTCTCCACCTCTTCTTCCACATTCTTTTTTCTCTCTTTCCCTCTGCTTCTCCTACTCTCTATCTCTCTCTCTCCTCTTCATACATCCTGGTTTTTATACACAAGTCATCTCGTCCTTGCTTCACCTCTGCCCTTCGCCTTCCCCTCTTCACATCTCTCTCTCTCTCTCTCTGTCTCTGTCTCTCTCTCTGGTTACAGCTTAGTTCAATTATCTCAGTATATTCTCATGTTCCTCTGCTGCATTCTTCTTCCCATCATCATCATCAATATCACAACTTCCTTCTCACATTGCTCCTCCTCCTCAGCCTCATTCCTCACCATTCATCTCTCTCTCCCTCTCTGTCTGTCTGTCTGTCTGTCTGTCTCTCTCTCTCTCTCTCTCTCTCTCTCTCTCTCTCTCTCTCTCTCTCTCTCTCTCACTTCCTCTTTTCACCACCTTGACTTACTTCTCTGTTTTCCCGTCTCTCATTTTTTGTCAACTCTCTCTCTCTCTCTCTCTCTCTCTCTCTTTGTCTTCCTTTTCTTCTCCCCTCTTCCTCACTGTTTTTTTCTCATTAAGTCGCTCGTCGAAAGGCAACACGTATGCTGAGTAAAATCATCCGGTGGGAACGGGAATACAGGGTTGACCAAAAGTAGCGCTGCGCTCGACACCAGTAATATCTTGTTTTGTGGGGGAGGCTGAGTCTGCTGGAGTGGGCGTGGGTGTGCCAGTGGGAGGAGGAATTGAACAGATGATGCAGGAGACACCGATAACACACACACACACACACACACACACACACACACACACACACAAATACCTGGGAGATGAAAGGGTTGCTACTCACCGCCTAAATCTTTCCGGAAATAAGAAATTATAAATATTTTTGTTCTTATTCTCACGAAGCAGTTTATCTGGGTCAAGAGGGGCCTGCTGGGGTTTAAGATTTACCTGATGATGGCACGATACCTCAATATATGAAGGGGTAGATGGATAGAGATAGATATATATATAGATAGATAAAGAGACAGAGATACATATATAGACTGCTAGAGACAAATAGATAGATATATAGATAGATATAAAGACAGATAGATACATATAGATAGACAGATACATAGTTAGATACTTTGACAAACAGATAGATAAACAAAGAATGGACGATAGACAGAACACAGGGCACAGGACTGCAGGGGTTCATGCGGGCTTCTCGTAAGTTAAGGACATCAAGCACCTCCTCCTCAGCAACTTAGCCTGGATATAATGCCTTACCCCTTCATTGTGGTAATCTATCTTTCTATCTATTTATCTATCTGTCTATCTATTGTATAGCCAGACGCCTTAATCCCGTAAGGGGTGGCCACAAACAAATCGCTTCCATGTCGCCCTGTCCCCTGCCATTTCGCTGCCCTCCTCCTCACCTACACCTGTCACATTTACCTCTCAACTCCATCCCTCCATATCATCCTCAGACTTCCCCTCCCTCTCATCCCTCCACCTCACTCACATTCACTCTCCCAGTCACTCTCTCACTACGGTAATGACTGTGTATTATGTATTCTTTTGCTACCATACACTTCTTACTCTGACCTGGCCTCAAGCTGCCATTTCTCCATCTGCACTGCTGAATTATAACAACAGATTAACACTAGAATACGATGCTGACCACAAGGAAGGGCTATGGAAAGGATGTAGAGCTTTAGCATGTCCTGTTATTGATTTACTTTTATATTTTTTTAACTGAGCTAAGTGAAATAAGCTTCAAAATGACGAAAATCTCCGCTTGGTAAAAATGCATGAATGATAACAGTGCCATGGATGCTTCAACAACGAAAACCTGGGCCAAGTTAAGGTGACAAAACTATATCAGACACTTTACTCAGGGGTGGAGATGGTCCTGATGTGGAGGGATTGGTAAGGCTGTATTGAAGCACTGGCAAGGCTGCATTGAAGCACTGTATTGAAGCACTGGTAAGGCTGTATCGAAGCACTGGTAAGGCTGTATCGAAGCACTGTATTGAAGCACTGGTGAGGCTGTATCGAAGCACTGGTAAGGCTGTATTGAAGCACTGGTGAGGCTGTATCGAAGCACTGGTAAGGCTGTGCTGAAGCACCAGTAAGGCTATATCGAAGCACTGGTAAAGCTGTACTGAAGCACTGCTGTATCGCAGCATTGGTAAGGCAGTATTGAAGCACTGGTAAGGCTGTATCGAAGCACTGGTAAGGCAGTAATGAAGCACTGGTAAGGCAGTAATGAAGCACTAGTAAGGTCATATTGAAGCACTGGTAAGGCTATATCGAAGCACTGGTAAGGCCGTATCGAAGCACTGGCAAGGCCGTATTAAAGCACTGTATTGAAGCACTGGTTAGACTGTATCGAAACACTGTACTGATGCACTGGCAAGGCCGTACTGAAGCACTGATAAATATGTACTGAAGCTCTGTATTGAAGCACTGGTGAGGCTGTATCGAAGCACTGTATTGAAGCACTGGTGAGGCTGTATCGAAGCACTGTATTGAAGCACTGGTAGAGCTGTATCGAAGCACTATATATTCTGCTCACTTCAAAAAGGTGTACCGTAATATTAACCTCTCTCTATCTTGGATGCTGTGCTGTAACAAGAGATTTACACTGGAATGAAGTGCTAATCACGAAGAAATGCTATGGAAAAGAAGCAAGCCGTAGTACTATCTCATTCAGGACTGGGAGTATTGGAATTAGCAGGGTGTACTTATGACATGTCCGTGAGTCTTGCTGAAGATCTATAAAGAGTTTTGTAACAAATTTCATATACTCAGACTGTTCCTCTCTCTCTCTCTCTCTCTCTCTCTCTCTCTCTCTCTCTCTCTCTCTCTCTCTCTCTCGGTGAACATGAACCACTTTCCGTTGCAGTCATTGCTAGAGAAGTCGAGAGAGAGAGAGAGAGAGAGAGAGAGTGTGTGTGTGTGTGTGTGTGTGTGTGTGTGTGTGTGTGTGTGTGTGTGTGTGTGTGTAGTCAAATCGCTAGGGAAGTCTGAAATACACGAGTCATATCCCAGGCAGGTGCAAGGAACACTCTAATTAGGCTATCTCAAGAATCACCAACATGCCACATTCCTTACAGACGGTGGGTACTGGCGCTGAGGTGGTAACGAGCGAATGTTTGGCAGGTAGGGGGAACTACTGCCCAGACTCGAAGCATAAAAAAAAAGGAACGAAAAAAACAGGAAGAGGAAGAGACAACATCACGAGAAACTATCGCAAGAGTATACAGAGGTCAGTAGGCTGTAACATCTATTGGGTTTTATTATTTTCAATGCTTTTTTTTAACCCTGGAATATCTCAAACAGGATTTCAATGCTTCAAATCCCCCCTGCTAGCTTTCCATTGCATCCATTAATCCTTTGACTCCGATACTCTATGTTTTAATTCCTTCCATCTCCACTTTTGAAAATTCAGATAAAGAATTTTGGAACTGGAAGGGTTAGATATAGCATTAATTCAGCAGTGACCGTGGGTTGAGAGAGAGAGAGAGAGAGAGAGAGAGAGAGAGAGAGAGAGAGAGAGCATAAATTCAGCAGTTCACTAACTTCCTAGAGATCGCTCCTAAGATAACTAGAAATCGTGTGACGGTAGCTTGAGAGAGAGAGAGAGAGAGAGAGAGAGAGAGAGAGAGAGAGAGTCGTCACATTCAAAAGGGTAATCTTTGTCAGGCAGAATTTCTCCAATATGAACACAATGTAAAATCATGAAGAGACAGCAACTTAAATAAGAAGAAAAACATATTGAACGACTGCCCTTATTTACGATCCTGGCCAAATAAAATCGTTCTTATTATCAAAACTCACTGATCGAAGAGGTAAGGCGATACTGAACGATCATTTATGGAACACCGGTAATTGTAAGTCTTATATTAGCCTGCATCCCACCGTATAGTGCAGTCAGCAGCCATATAAAAAGGTCAGACATATTCTTTCATCATCACCTATGTTATTTTTACTGTTATATTTTTTATGGGGTAGAGAGGTATATGAGAGAGGGGGGTGTAAGTTGGGGGGTGGGCAGCGAAATGGCATGGGACAAGGCGACATGGAGGCGATTTGTTTGTGGCCTCCCTTAAGGAATTAAAGCTTCTGGCTATAGACAGATGACAGCTTTATGACCTCGTTTTAATTGGTTTTCGATATTTCCTAACACCTCTTCTATAGCGAATTATCCCACACATTGCAAAGTACCATCCCTTTGTGTGTTACCAACGCAAACTAAATTATGACAACTATATAATTAACAAAGAAGTGAATCTGAAGGGGCACTGTGCAAAATAAATCGCCAAGGAAACGGTGCAACGAAGGCTCTAATGACAACAAAAAATACTGCTGTTAATAATACGGCATTAAATGTGTCAGTAACAAAATAGTTGCCTCTGAAGTGATTTTACTTTTTTCAAAGTAAACTATCTTGTGTTAAAGACATGTGCCCCTTTAGTATCAGAAGAAATTATTATTATTATTATTATTATTATTATTATTATTATTATTATTATTACCTCCGCCAACGAGGTGGGAAGAGGTTATGTGTTCATCTATGTTTGTTTGTCTGTCTGTCTGTCTGTTTTTCCAGACGATATCTCGAAAAGTTCTCAACGAATCTCAATGAAATTTTGTGGAAGGGTGGGCCATGGGCCAAGAAAGAATTTATTAAATTTTGGGGCGGATCCCGATCCTTTTTAATGGCAATGGCATTGGCGGAGGCATGCGCTCTCTGAGTGCTTCCTAGTTGTTGTTATTATTATTATTATTATTATTATTACTACTGTACTTGTCGTTGCTGTTACTGTTGTTGGTTTTGTAATGATCATGATGATGATCAAGATCATGATTACAGTTTCTGTTGTTAATGTTATTGCTGCTGTTACTTTTACTGCTGCTGTTGTTATTGTTCTTGTGATGATAACACTGATGATGATGATTATTATTACTACTACCCCACCTCTACTTTTCCACCAACACAAGAGCACATATCACCAAAACCACCCCCTACCACCCTAGACAAAATACCTAAACCCACAATACACCCACAATACAACTACACCCACAACACACCCACAACACACCTCAGACACCTACAGGGACAACACACAAATTTCTACGCTTTCTTTAACCACAACTCCACCCTCACTTTCTAAAATAACTTCGCTTTTATTTCTGTTTTCTCTACCTGCCCTCCTTTCTCCCTTCCTTTCTCACTTTCTCTCTCCCTTCCTTGCTCCCTTTCTTGCGCCCTTTCTCCCTCCCTTGCTCCCTTTCTCCCTCCATTTGTCCTTTCCTTTCTCCCTTTCTTGCGTCCTCCGTATCTTTCCGTCTCTCTCCGTACCTTTGTCTCCTCCGCCTCCTCCTCCCTCTCTCTCTCTCTCTCTCCCTTTCATTCCCTTTCCCTCACTCCATGTCTTTATTTCTTTCTTTCCCCCATCTCTCTCTCTCTCTCTCTCTCTCTCCAAAATAAGGTCAGCTGAGAAAAAAAATACTTATAAATATGCCAGTAACTGAAATATTGCGGAAAAAAGAGCAACAGGGAAGAGAAACTGAAAGAAAATAAAGGATATAAAGCGCGGTAGACGAAGGGCAGAGGTGAAGCAAGGACGAGATGACCTGTGTATAAAAACTAGAATGTGTGGAGAGAGAGAGAGAGAGAGAGAGAGAGAGAGAGAGAGAGAGAGAGAGAGAGAGAGAGAGAGAGAGAGATGAAGCGCGGAAGGCGGAGGGCAGGGTGAAGCAAAGACCTGTGCATAAAGATCAACACGTATGAGGAGGAGTAGGAGGAGGAGGAGGAGGAGGAGGAGGAGGTACAGATAAAAAACCTGCTGGCCCATGACGAGGTTATATGCTGGAAGAAAAAGCTAATATTACTAAGATACAACCGACGTGTAAGAGAAGAGGATAGAAAAGAGGAAGGCTCTCCCCCACCCACCACACCATCCGGTAAAACTGGCAGGAAGAGGGAAAAATAAAAAAAACACCCTGCTTGTTAGAAAGGACAAGCATGGAAACTTTGAGGGAGAAGCAGAAGAGGAACCACTATGTACTGTGTAATGTCTAGTCTACGGATCCGTAAAAGAAAATCAAACACAATCGTCGAATATTCTCATTATTAAACAAATGTCTCACAGTCGCCAGCATACACTTCAGGAAATAAACAAGACTGAAGTGACATAAACAAGATTCAGTTAGTTATTGTCTGTTATCTCGAAATATCTGCCTAGTCGAATTTTAAACATATCAATAGTTCCTACATTAACTACTGTTGCTGGTGCCTATTCCACTGTTCCACTACGCGAATATTAGAGTAGCTTTTCCTTATATTAGTGTTGCATCTCTGGCTTTTGAGTTTCATTAAATTATTTCTAGTCACAGTATCCTTCTGTATTTCGAGCAAACTACCACATCTAACATCGTCAAATCTTTAAAGAATTCAAAATACTTGTGTTAGATCTCCTCTGAATCGTCGCTTTTTTCTACAGTCGCTCCTCATAGGGTAAGTTTCGCAGCGACGGGATAATATTTGTGGCTGCGTTGCACTCTCTCAAACCTGTCTTCGTCCATAATATGATTCGGAGACCATTATTGTACACAATATTCTAGGTGAGGTCTAACTAATGATGTATAAAGCTTAGAATTACATCAGGCGTTCTATAATCAAAGTTCCTTCGATAAAGCCCATTTTGTTTGCCTTGTTACTGGCTGCTATACACTACTTGGAGCTTCTGGGAGCGTTACTGTTAATAAATGTTAAATTCTTCTCGTCCTTTACTTCCGTCAGTGGGGTATTGAACATAGGAGGAGGAGGAGGAGGATTACACAGGATTACACAGGAAAGCAAACAGCAACAGACCTTATGGTCCTTTCGAAGGAGGAGGAGGAGGAGGAGGAGGAGGAGGAGGAAGAGGAGGTGGAGTTGTACTAAACACAGAGAAAGTGGAGTTTGAAAGATAAGGATCGATGGTTATGCTAAAATAAAGATGAATTGTTGCTCAAAAAAAAAAAGGGTGGTTACGCTTAAAAAAAAAAAAAAAAAAAAAAAGGGGGAAGGGGATGAACAGTCGTGCTAAAAATATTTAATGAATGGTCCTGTTGAAAAAAAAAAAAAAAGTGGTGTAAAATTCTCCCACAAATATTTGCCTAAAGAAGAGCATTGGGTGGAACATCTAAGTTTAATAACATTAATCCAGTCTTAAGAGGACCTACAATGATTTAAAATATCTCAGAAATTTATTACTGAACAGTTTATAACAATATATATATACATATATATATATATATATATATATATATATATATATATATATATATATATATATATATATATATATATATATATATATATATATATATATATATATATATATATATATATATTGCTCCCGCATTTGGTCTGATCAGCTAGTCAGGTCAGGTGCGGGTAAGGGGATGGGTCTGTTATGATGTGGCAGGGGTAAACCAGTTCTGCTGTCGGGCCCTGCTGCGGATGTCACTGATTGCATTGCCCAGTTGACCCTTGTGCGGTGTGGTGCGGTGAGGATCTGTCCGTTCTCCCCTTTGGGGCTAAGATGCGAATGAATGTGTTTGAATGGATGAGTAAATGGAGAGTGAGTCATCCTGTCTCGGCTACCTCCCTTTCCTTGGGGGAAGCAGCCTAGGTATATAGATAGATAGATAGATATATTGCTGTAAGTTTATGCCAGAAAAGCCATAATATATGATGGAAATAAAATGCTGATCCTTTGATTCTCGATTCATCTATTCCTGCTCTCCCCCCACCACCCACACTTAATTATTCAAACACAGTCTTATGGTACTTACGACTCAGCTTGGCACTCAGGTGGTGACCGTCAGAAGAGCCACGTTACTAATAACCATTTTTAGCTTTCAGTCACAGGTCGATCCCCCTGAAAGAGAAGAAGAATCCAGTCAGTGAGAGGCAACCCAACCAGTGACACCAATAAAATCTAACTTGATTTAGCATATACAGTGTTATGCTGCACCACAGACCCCTCAGCCGGACAATTTTTAGGGCACAGAGGAAAATATGAGACATCTGACACCACTGGTGACGCACTGGATGTGGTTGGGTGACGTATTCCTGTGACGCGACCCACGGGTTAACAACGAATGGTTTAGAGGCTAATCACATACCATTGTTCATGTGTACCTGGAGGAAGTGAGTTACCATCAGTTCTCTGTCGCAAGTACGATTTGTTTCTCCAGGATGGACTCGGAATGCAAAATAATACTGAACATTCATATGTCAACGGTTCCTCTCTCTCTCTCTCTCTCTCTCTCTCTCTCTCTCTCTCTTGTGCTCCCAGGCTCGACTGGACTGCACACTGACACTGCTTCTCCCCTGCAATCCACCATCCTCTTTTCGGGTGACAGGAATGGATGAGGGACGTTTTCTTACCCAGGCAACAGGGCTACCCAGTTATATCGGTGTCACCACGCGAAGGCGTCCCTCTCATTCAAGGCTGAGAAGGTTCTGGTGACTATCAACTGCATGAGTCACCCGGGCAGATAATTTTTTTCAAAAAAGACATTCCGGTTCTCCATTGCAATACGATACACTAGGAACAAAATTCAACTAGAAAATGTTAGTCGTGAAAAAGACTTGGAAATTAAAGTAATAAATTATCTTCAATCAAACAAACAGTGTACGGAGGCTGTTAAGAAAGCCAACAAACATATAAGATTCACTGGTAAAACATTCGAATATATATCAGAAAATATCATCCTCACCTGGACGCCCACATTTTGAGTATTGTGTCCTTCCTTATTCAAAAAAAGATGTATAGAAACTTGGGAAAGTACAGCATAGGGTTACAAAGATGACACCTAGATTGAGAAATATTCGTAAACCATACGGGTAGCGTTTAGAAGCCCTGAATCCCTTTACCTTAACTAAGCGCAGTTTACGAGAAGATTTAATTCAAGTGTTCAAAATATTCAAAAGGCCACGATAATATGGCTATCGATAAATATTTCACAGTTGATCGCCCACCTTTCACTAGAGGTAATGGACATAAACTTATCTGCAAACTGTTCCAGTCACACGAAGACAAACAAAACTTTAACAGAGTTGTAAAATAGGGAACAAACTGTCCTCCAATGCAGTAAACTGTGATACAGTACTAACCTTTAAAAATCGCTTGGATAAGTATCTGTCTTCTGATCCCCAGCTAAGTACGTTCACTCTTCAATAATACATTTCCGTAGTACATATAACTTTTATTTTCTTTTATCACAGCCCGAATGATACAACCAGCAGAACAACATCGATAAATATTGTTGACTTAATGTTACTTTCCATTTCAGGCAGATAATGTAGAATAAAATTTCCTTTCCCTCTTTCCTGTGAAATTTCAATGACAGCTTTTCTATGCTGCACGGTGGTTCTTCTCACTACTTCCTGCCGCCTTCGGCTGGAGGGTTTGGTGGGTGAGTGGAGAAGCCTTCCTGCTTTTCTATCCTTGTCTTTAACTGGTAGAATAGTTTTGTTAGTTATAACCTTGCCTATACTACACAGCCGCGGCAGGACCAATATGTCCATTGCTGTTTGGTTTCCTTTGTACTCCTGTGATCATATTTGCATCCATGGAAGGGAAACAGATTGAGTCCATGAGTCTGACCTTTGCTGGAGACAGAGGACCTAACGCTTCCTATTTCCTGCCCTTCCCTTCCCTCTTATCACCACACAGTTTCCCTGTTTACACGTTCCTCTCTTCCCTCTTATGGTGACACTGAAGAGTTCTTTACCATTTCAGAACATATACGTCTTTTATTTTAATCCTGCTGCCCCTAGCTGATTTTGTTCAGTTCAG
This sequence comes from Coenobita brevimanus, assembly GCF_032717465.1. NCBI lineage: Eukaryota > Metazoa > Arthropoda > Malacostraca > Decapoda > Coenobitidae > Coenobita > Coenobita brevimanus. The sequence goes on from NC_137059.1 coordinate 5,034,942, forward strand.
GAGCAGACCTCTGGTGGTGAAGGGGTTACTATACAATCCTTCCCGTTAGAAAAATCCCCCTGAGCTTAATAAATCGTCTGACCTCGGGTAGAACAGAACAAGATATGCTAGGCGAGGGGGTTGCAGGAAGGGCAGATTTTCAAGTATGAGATGAGGGAGGGGAGAAGGGAGGTAGAACTTCAAGTATGAGATGAGGGAGGGGGGCGGGAAGGGAGGTAGATCTTCAAGTATGAGATGAGGGAGGGGGACGGGAAGGGAGGTAGATCTTCAAGTATGAGATGAGGGAGGAGGGGAAGGGGAGTAGACCTTCAAGTATGAGATGAGGGAGGGGGGGAGGGAGGTAGACTTTCAAGTATGAGATGCGGGAGGGGTGAGGGGGGGAGTCTGCAAAATTGAGTAGGTCCTCCAGCAGGTAATCCCGTCACGGTCGACAGGTTGGTGGGAACGAAGACGACACACACACACACACACACACACACACACACAATCCAGCACCCACACATGTAGCACTCCCACACCCACACCCACACATGTTGCACTCCCACACCCACACATGTTGCACTCCCACACCCACACATGTAGCACTCCCACACCCACACCCACACATGCTGCACTCCCACACCCACAACCACACATGTAGCACTCCCACACCCACACATGCAGTACTCCCACACCCACACCCACAAATCCAACACTCCCACACCCACACATGCAACCTCCCTCGGACTCACCCACACTCTCACTCTCACCCACAATTGCATGCCTCCCACACCAAAACCTCCAGTCATCCCTCACTCTCATCCTCACTCTAATCCACACTTTCACTCTTAATAATACCTGTAATCCCGCTTCACTCACCTTCACATTCATACTCACTCTCACTCTATCTCACCCACCCTCTCATCCTCACATGCAACCCTTCCTCACATTCATCCACTTTCATCCACACTTACCCACTCTCATCTAGTCTCACCCGCTCAGGTCTTCATTATCACCCACACTCTCATCCATGCTTTCGCTCACTCTTATTCACACTTTCTTGCACACTCTCCCCAACATTCATCCATATTCTCATCCACACTTTCATCCACTCTCTTATCCGTATTCCCACCCACTCCCATTTATGCTCATCCACACTCACTCTCACTTTCACTCACATGCAAGTCTACCTGCCTGCCTACATCACATACACACACACACACACACACACACACACACACACACACACACACACACACACACACACACACACACCTGCCTCAACCTTCACCTGCACCGCTTCCTGCTGACGAGTATGGAGGGGCATGGCGGAAGTTTCGTCACCCACCAAACAAAAAAAAAAAAAATAATAATGAACACTGCAAGGAACTGACTTTAAATGAGCTGTATGGAGATTACCTGTGTGTGTGTGTGTGTGTGTGTGTGTGTGTGTGTGTGTGTGTGTGTGTGTGTGTGTGTGTGTGTGTGTGTGTGTGGACCATCAATCACACCTGAACTACTGGATCATTTCCCACCGACTTCATCACATACCTGGCTCTATTAGTGCACACAGAACACCTCGGTTTGTGGTCCCGTGTTTGTACAGTATGGCCAACCACAAAAAAATAAAAGTGACAAACCAAACTGGAGCTCCGTGTGAAGACAGGCCACTTCATTTTGAGCTACTGAGTGTGCATGTGGGCAGGAGCAGACACTTTTTCCTACCTCACACAGCCAACTGCCACCAAAATTAGGATATGTATCATTTTTTACCTCCTGTTCATCGTCTGGACTTTGTTCTTGGATGATCAATAGACATCTTCTCATCTGTTGAACTGTCCCTTTACACGAGTCTGCCAAATGTCAACAAACTTCACTACAACTACGTCCGATGTTCCGATGGTCATGGGCATCAGAATGCGCAACTACACATGGCCTAAATCCATTCTATTTTAACATGAGGACTACGTAGGGGCATATAGAAAGTACAGACAACAGGAAGCGTAGTCTCATAACGAGGTTTTCTGTTAAATAATAATAATAATAATAATAATAATAATAATAATAATAATAACTAGAGGCTTCCCCCAAATCACACCAGCCGCGAGCCGATACATATTAGACAAACAAACCAACGGCAGCAAAAACATGACCTCCTTGGCGGGGTAATAATACTAATAATAACAATAATAATTTTAATGAGATCTAAACAACGTGTAAGACAAAAGGATAAAAAAAAAAGTGGACTATTAGGGTGATTATAGTGATGGATTTATAAGTGAAAGTGATGACAGTGGTGATCATGACTGCCAGTCGTAAGAGTGGTGTGTCTTTTTTTTACTCTCACTCTGAATTATAGTGACAGTGGATTGGTAACACAAAGCATTACTAATACACTCCGTAAGTGGCACAAGGGCAGGTGGAGAGGCAACACGTGTGGAAGAGATTGGCCTTAAATGAATTCCAAACCAGAAGAATCTCACCACAGCTCTGCGTACTTCGGAAGACAATACTGTATGTAGAGATGTACCAAGTGTTGCTCTAAGGGTGTAGGTGTGAACGTGGGTGTGTTGGTGTTATCTTGAGGTGTTATTACTATTGTTTTTAAGCTGAAAATAATAAGGGAGATTGCCTGTCTCCAGTGTTTTGTCAGGAAGTGTAAAGCTGCCTCCATGACAGACTTGAGACGTGAGGTGTGGTAAGAGTGTTGGCTCTACCTGAAGACGTGATGGTGAGGCAGGAATGTAGGTGGCTCTAGGCTGTCTGAATAGGAGTGTAACAGTGTTAGCCCTGGGTTGATATTAGAGAGAGAGAGAGAGAGAGAGAGAGAGAGAGAGAGAGAGAGAGAGAGAGAGAGAGAGAGAATATTAAGGT
>NC_137059.1:5040294-5065294 GCF_032717465.1 Coenobita brevimanus
TGGTGGTAGTAGGGAGAATAGGAAAGGAGGTATGGATGGAAGGAAAGAGAAAGAAAGAAAACGAGAAAGGGGGAACGAATGCAAAAAGAAAGGAATGAAATTAAGAAGAAAGGAAGGAAAGAAAGAAGGAGCGAACATACAAAGAAGGAAGGAAGGAAGGGCAGAACAATGAAAGAGTGAAGGAGAATAATGGAGGAAGGGAGAGGAAGGGGAAGGAAGAGAAGAGAAAGAGAGGGAAGAAGGAAGGAAAGAGGAAGAGAGAGGATACACACAGAGGAAGGGAGGAAGAAGCACAGACAAGGTGAGAGACAGGAAGGGAGGGAGAGAAGAAAGAACACACAAGGAGAGAGGAGAGGGAGGGAAGGTGGGAGGAAAGAAGGAGGAGAAAGAGGAGGGTAGGGAGGACGAGAGAGAGAAGAAAAAAGGGAGAAGAGGAAGGGAGGGAAGAGGAAAGAACAAGAAAGAAAGATGGATGTGGATGTGGAGTAGCAGGGGAGAAACATGAAGAGGGAGGGAGGAAGAGATGGATGGAGGGAAGGGAGGGATGGAGAGAAGGATGGAGGGAAGGGAGGGAGGGAGAGAGAGAAGAATGGAGGAAAGAGAGAAAGGAAGAAGGGAGTGAGGGGAGACAGGAATGTAACAAGGGAAAAAGGTGGCTAGAGGGAAAGGGAGGGGGTGAAACAGGAAGAGAGTGGAGGAAATTACGAGGAAATGAAGAAGGAAAAAATGGAGGGTGAGAGAGGGAAGAAGAGGAGAAAAGGAGAGACGGGGGCAGAAGGAAGGAGAGAGAGCGGATGGTTCAGGTAGGAAAAAAAGGAAGAAAAAGAGTGAGAGAGTGTGAGAGGTAGGAAGAGAGGAGGCCCGTAAGAAGACACGATGGGAAAGAGGGAAGCAGAGAGGCAGACTGAAAGATGACAGGGAGGAAGAGAAGGAGGAAGGGAGGAAGACAGTGAGTGGGGGAAGAGCGAGAGGAAGGGAGGGAGGAAGTAGTGAGAGGGGGAAAAGAAGGAGGAACATAGGGAGGGAGAGGGAGGGTGGGGGAAGCAAGGTTGCGATGAGGGGGGGAGTATATAAGGCCGTCGCCACTGTCAGCATCGCACTCTTCCCTCATACAGTCACCAGGTAGGTAATGTGGTGGTGGACTCGGCAAGATACTGGGGATATAACCTCACCCCCTACACCCTCACCCTCACCCTTCAACCACCCTCAGTGCTCCTCGAGGATGTGTTCTGCGTGTTCTGTGTAGTGATTCCCTCCGTGTCACAACTTGGAAAATTTTGAAGGACGATTATATTCTTCATACATCCAGACGTATAATTCCCTCAGGTCTAATTGGCTCTGTGTTTTCCAGCCAACTTTTGTAGATCTCTTCCTGTTGTGTGTCTTGGGTCAGTATCTCGATGGTTAACCTTTGTCCTGCATTTGGTACACTTGGAGTTTATTGACGCCAAGACCAGAAGATTGGCTCGACTGAGAGAACTTCTGCTAATGGTCAGATAATTAAATGCTGGTTCCAATAATTTTTTTCTACGCTACTGGTACACCTAGGAATTATATTTAGGTTCACATCAGACGATTTCATTCAGTCGAAAACTCTCAGCGGTCAAAGGGTTACGGAGATTCCTTAGCACCTCCTTATCAGTTTATCCCTGACACGTTAACATACACCTGTAAATTTCTTAAGCAAAAAACGTTCCTATTACAAGGCACATAAGGGAGAATTCTGGTGTGTAATCTGCATGGTAAGCCACTACGAAAGAGTTGCACGTAAGTTTCCCAACCACAAAAGATTACCGCCCTCGATTGCACAAACTTGTGGAGTGGTCGGGTGGAAGAATTATGAGCACACGAACACAAAGTACATGCGGATAAGACTGTAGTGTTATTCTTGCTCTGTTTGTTTGCTACAGCAGTCAACACTGATACTTAAAGACGGCAAATTTAATGTCATAATACTTTCTGAGAGCAAATTAAGGACATCTTCATACTTTTCAGGAACAAAGTTAGTGACTTTCCAATTGGCCTGTGCCTGTGTTTGACATGTGCCTGTGTTTGACATGTGCCTGTGTTTGACATGTGCCTGTGTTTGACATGTGCCTGTGTATGATATGACCCTATTAGGAAGGATTGTCTAAAATGACTATTTAGGGTGTCTTTGAAATGACAGGGTTTTTTTTAATAACTTTTTGTTTGAAATTTGCTGTCACTGATACTCTTTACCAACTTTCAAACCTCGGAAGGTTTCCCAGTGGCGGGCAAAAATCGGTTAGTATCTACCATAATAAAATATAACACGTCCTTCCCCGAGATTCATGGGTTAATTACTGTAACGCTTTTTGCACGATGACGTTTATTTTGTATCTCTAGCTATCCACAGGTGATTTCAAGCGACTTAGGAAGCACCCCTCAGTAAGTAAGAAGGAAAAAACATTAATAATTTCTTTTTTCGTATCAAGAATGGAATAAAAAGGTAAACTCGAACGTGATGAAAAAACAGCTCAGAGAACCTATTTATGAATGAGGTAAACAGCATAGATAAAAGATAGATAGATAGATAGATAGACTGATAGACAGATGGATTTACTACTTGTGCTTTGACAAAGTGACGCGGGCCATACACTAATCAAATGTTGTTGGAAATCTAAATCCTTCTCTCGTGGCCTTTCCTAATCAAAAGGAAATCACCTAGACTAACACAAATATAAAAGGTTCCAGTGGAGTGAGGGGTTACTAGAGGCCATTTGCGACCCGGTGACAACAAGGCTATTTTGCTATTTTTTTTTTCTACCAAAGTTTAATACATTCGCCTGGCGGTAACAAGAATGAAAGAGAAAGTCATCACTGAAAGGAGAAAATTAAGTTGTTTTGGCTTCATGTTGGTGGAAGTTGTTTTAGGGCGCTGTCTTGATGTTGAAACAGACATGAGGAAAGCACACACACACATACACACACACACACACACACACACACACACACACACACACACACACACACACACACACACACACATGCAGCTTGACACACTTACTCAGCAGACAATAAAATGTATACATATTCCAACGCACACTTGAACACTCAACACACGCAATATCTCCCGCAATCCCACTCATTCGCATGCACTCAGGCACATGCACACTCACACACACCTGCGACACACACTCATATCACAGAACACACACACACACACACACACACACACACACACACACACACATATTACTCAAGACGTAGACAAACACACAGACCCTGGCAAACACGCCTCGTTACACAAGCGTCTGGTACACACAAACATACATACATACATACACACACACCGATCTAGTATGCTCTTCTGTGCACACTCACGGTACTGAGAACTTAACACACACAGACACAGACACATACACACACACACACACACACACACACACACACACACACACACACACACACACACACACACACACACACACACACACACACATTACTCAAGGCAAGATACATGGAAAGCACTTATTACCTGCAGCCAGTTTCACAAGAACTAACTGTACGTGAATGTGTGTGTGTGTGTGTGTGTGTGTGTGTGTGTGTGTGTGTGTGTGTGTGTGTGTGTGTGTGTGTGTGTGTGTGTGTGTGTGTGTGTGTGTGTGTGTGGGCCCCTACCTTTCACCCCCATACACACGTCGTCACAGCCCTGAACCTAGTGAAAGTGAGAGTGAGCAAGCGTGAGAGAGATGCCGACAGAGATAGCCAGGAGGTAGAGAGAGAGAGAGACAGACAGAAACAGAGACAGAGAGAGAAAGAGAGAGAGAGAGAGAGTGGTTTGGTGGGGTTACGGAGGCCAACAATAAAAAAAGACACACACACACACACACACACACACACACACACACACACACACACACACACACACACACACACACACACACACACAGCCTAGAGTTAAGAAAGAGAGCGAGAGCTGTAGGAGGAAGGGAAGAAAGGAAAGAGAGAGGGAATAACGGAGGGAAGGAGAGAAAAAGGAGGGGAGGTTGGGGGGAGGGAAGGGGAGGTAGGGAGGGGAGGGACAGATGGAGGAGATGGAGAAGGAGGAAGGGAGAGAAATGAAGAGGTAGGAAGAGAGGGAAGGAGAAAGGAAGGGAAGGCGGAAGAGAAGAAGGGAAAACTAAAGGAAGGAACGAGGCCAAGGAAGGAAGAATAAAGGAAGACGGAGAAGAAATGAGAGGAGTGGGTGGACAGAGGAAGAAAGAGGAGGAGAGAAGGAAATAGGGAGGAAGGAGAGGCAACAGGAAAGGAAGAATGGAGAGAAAGAACTGTCTGGGAAGGAAGAAGGCAGGATGGAGGAAGGCGGAGGGGGGGAGAGAAAGAAGAGACTAGGGGAGGGAGGGAGGGAGGGAGTGTGGGTTTAGAAACTTGTTGTTATGTGGTTACGTGCGAGGGGGAGAGGGGAGGGAGGGAGGTAGGGAGGGGAAGGGAGGATGGAAGAAGGGAGGGAGGGAGGGCGTCGAAGGAGGCAATAATCTTAAAGTAGGAACTGGAAGCATAATTCTCTCTCTCTCTCTCTCTCTCCCCATTCTCCGTTCTCCCTCTACCCTTTTTCTCTCTATTTCCTTCTTCTCCTTCCTTCTTCTCCTTCCTGGTGCATCCCTTCTAAGTCTCCTCTTCCTAAGTTTGTACTCTCTCGTTTCCTACATACTTCCTTCTTTCCTTCCTCTCTCCTTCTACCCTCTTCACTCTCCCCTCCTCTTGGTTTTTCCTTCACTTTCGCTCTTCCTTTCTCCCCTCTCTTCCTCTCAACCTTCCTCTCTCCCTTTCTATCCCTTCTCCCTCCCTCTCCTTTCTCTCCCCTGCCCCTCTCCCCCCTTCGACTGTCTCCTAGGGTTCCTAAGCTAAGCCTGAAAATGGAAGGCCACATCCTTTCACCTACACACACACACACACACACACACACACACACACACACACACACACACACACACACACACACACACACACACAGACCAGTTATGAGGCTGTAATAGGGAGGAGGGAGGAGGGAGATGTTAAATAGAAGAGGGAGGAAGGGGAGGGGGAGGGGGTGGAGGACTGTGTGGGGGGATATGTTAAAAAGAAAGAGTGGTAGGGGCAGGAGGGAGGGACTGAGGGAGTAATATGAAGAAATAAAGAGAGACGGGGGTGTTAGATAGGCAAAGACGTATGAGGAGGAGGGAGGAAGAAACGTAGGCATGGTTAGATGGAGGTGTAAAAAAGGGAAGAAGAGAGGGGAAGAGGTGTGCGGAAGATATCAGCTGGAGGGGAAGGAGGAGGGAGGAATAGTGGCACGATGATGATATATAAATGGGGAGGAAGGGGGAGGAAGTACAGAGAACAGGGGAGTTTGGTATGTTAGTTGGGGGACAGAAAGGGTTGGGGATGATAGGTAGGGAGTTAGAGGGGGTCAGAAAAGTTTGGGGAGGAAGGGTGTCACAGGGAGGGAAAGGGACAGAAAGGGTTATAGGAGGAAAAGGTTGGCATATGAGGGACAATATGGGAGTGGAACAGGTTGCAGAAGACTCGAGTTTAAGTTGGAGGTGGACCTAAAAGAAAGAGACTTAGACATATGCCTATCGACCACACGTGGCTCACTATGGCAGATATTCAGCTTCTACTAAATTCTAATCTTCCCTCAGACAACAACATGCAACATCAAATTTAAAGTCCAGGTTCTTCTTTCACCTCCAAGTAAAGAAGAGAAGGATGGGACAACCTTACTGTGTACCTGCGTCAGTCTCTGATTGCCCTTTACACCCAGCTTAATCGCTGAACTGGTCTGGCTTTTCGTTTAGAGTAGTATCTCTATATCCAAAAACTTTGCTTAATAAGTCGCAGTTACTAAGATTCCTTCACATATCTACCATAAAGATGTCCATCCAGTCGAATATAAACAAGCACATCGCTGCCACACGGTTCCAAACTTTATACTTTCCTGTGGGGTCCTCGGCTGGAGGGTCTGGTGGGCAGGGGGGAGTCTTCCTGCTGGTCTATCCATTCCTCCAACTCACAGGATACTTTTGTCAGTTAAAACCTTCCCAATAAAAAACAGCTTCGAAAGATGCCTTTGTACTATTCTGTAAACAAGGGACTAGGGGGTACATTACAGCCAGGGACAACAAACTGCTTACTACTCAACCGAGTCTACTTTAAGCTGAGATCATGTCAGCCACTTTTCTCCCTAGCTTATAATACCAAAGAGAAGTTTGTATGGGCAAAAAAACATACGAGACCTCTCTCAATTTATGAAAATCAACCTAAAGAGGAATATTGAGGTAAAGGAGGTGAAATACTAGAACTTTTGTCCACGACTGTATAAACTTTAGGACCCAGAAGGGCACATGGAGGGAGTCACACACCCCTAAGAGCACGCTGGGAGGAGCGGCCAGGGTGAGAAGCCTTTCCTCTCATTCCGCCGACCAAACAAATCAATAACAGACCGTACACAAACTTTGGCAGGAAAACACTTGAGGCAGCGGGATAAATATTGAACACTTAAGACCCGTAACCTCCTCACTAAGATAATTTCATATTCAGTCAGCGAAAGAGTTCTCGTACTGAAGGGCTTGATGAATGCTGCTGTGTATCTAACTCCTGTAGTTCAAAAAATCTCTTGGGGAGAATTGAATTGTATGGAGACAGCAAGGATACAAGAGACGTCCTCGAGTTTGAGAGGTTAAAGGAGTGTCTAGGGGCAAGTGGACTTTTAAGCTAGCATAGACGTTCATATGAAACTCTATTGACATTAATGCGTAAAGGAAAGAAAGAAGTAGGAATGAATTTAGGAACTGAATTTCTGTTAGCTTAAGTTTTTTTTTGTATTTTTGCACCCATACCTTTCTTATATTACCTATTACAACTATTCTCTTAATTATTTCACTCTGACATCAAGCTTAAGTTCTTACATGCCGTACGAAAAAAAAATACTAATCAGCCACATACAGAAAAAAACTGGTACTGAAGAGGTGCTAACGAAGCCTTCATGGTCGACAAAACTCCAAGAATTTGGGGGAAAAGGAATGAGGACATTAGAAAAACTGATGGTTAAATAAGAAAAATGTGCAAAACAGGGAGCAAAAGTGGCTGAAGGAGAAGGCCGAAGAATGGCTGAGAGTAGAAAGCAGCAGAAGGAGGATTAAACCAGAAGGAAAAGCAAGGGATGACAGAAAGATGGAAGATTAGTCAAAGATGGATGCAAAGTGGCTGAAGGAAAGGAAGAAAAAAGGATGAGACAAGAAGAAATATGGAAGGGTGAGATTACGAGGATGGATGGTTGGTCAAGAGGTTAGGGTTAGCAAGGTAGGGATGGCCGTAAAGGTGTGCTACTCTACCTGTCCTTTCTAGTGAGGGGGGAGAGGTAGGCTCAAGGTTCACCACATACCTCCCTCTCACCTCACCCCTCCACACACACACACACACACACACACACACACACACACACACACACACACACCATTATCCTCACATCCTCACAGCTCTCAGATCCCCACTTTTTGACTCACATTTCCCCGTACCGCTCATCTCACCTCACACCTGTCACCGTACCATTCTCATATCCTCATACCTCACCCTTGGGTCCTCATACTTCTCACCTCAAGTAATTCTTATATCCTCACCCCGTAACTTCTACCACACCTACCTCACACTCACTTTCTCACACCACTCGCCCCACATCATCACACACCTCTCACATCATTCTCCCATCCTCAATCCTTCGTCCTTACATCCTTACACCTCTCAAATCCTTCTGATCTACACTGCTTGACACCCACACTCCCTCACATCTTCCTTCACATCCTTGCACTCTACATTTAATACTCTACCTCCTTCATTCACTACAAAAGACCTTTCCTGAGTTGAATAAAGGTGTTTAGAGCAGAAGAATACACATCAACAGGTCGCCACTATACTGAATAGGTTAAATCCACCCGAAAGCAGGAAAAGCAAGAGGCAGTTTATGTCTCCAGAGGTAATGAAATTTTGGATCTTGAGTGTGGCATATTTCATTTTATTTTATCTTTTTATTTATTTATAATCTTTTTAGAGGGGGGGGGACTTATGAGACATTTCAGCCCTCTAGTTCCTTCTGCCGACGCTTTAGGGAGAAAAAAAAAAATACAAATAAGTTAGTATAAAACTGGTTCCCAAGAGGTTACTAATCTTCACCTTTGGCCGTCCTTCACCAGTCACCTTATATGACATGAATCACTACCTTCTGGCGTCGAAATCACTATCCATTTCCACATCAAATCAATTTTCTGTATTTTCTTCCTCCCCTTCAAGAGACCTAATTAGCATCAATCGCTACCCTCTGTGGTTAATGAAGAAAAGCTAAAGTCACGCCCATCGACCGCACGCCAGCAATTACGGCTGACAATAAACTTTTAACCATCATCATTCCATAAAATTCTTTCCGTTCCTCTCGCATGGCCTTCAGTCACCCAGATAACACGGATCACTACCTCTCGTGGCGTTGAAATTACCAACCCTGAGTAAGACAAGGATCACTACTTTCTGGTGTTGAAATCTCCAACCATTTCTGTTCCTTCATCTAGTGGGCTTAGGAGGCTCTCTGGCACCTCTTTCTTATCAGTGTATTTCTTCGTATCACACTGATATGAGATTGACGAGGAGAGAGTATATGAGTGAGGTGGTGGGGGAGAGAGAGAGGGGAAGGCCAAGGATGAGATGGAGGGATGGAGTGGAGAGGTATATGACAGTGGAGGGTGTGAATTGGGACCAGGGCAGTGAAATGGCGGGGGACAGGGTGACATGGAGGCGATTTGTTTGTGACCACCCCGTATAAGGGATTAAGGCGTCTGGCAATAGATAGATAGACAGACACGTTTTCTTCCCTTGTATGTTATTACTTCAAACTATGACAAAATTAAATATATATAAATGACATTGAGGAGAATATAAAAGAATGCAAAATAAATCGCTATGGAAGAGGTGCTAGGGAGTCTCCTAGGTCCAGAATACGATCCTTTCTATCTATACCTCCCGAGAGAGAGAGAGAGAGAGAGAGAGAGAGAGAGAGAGAGAGAGAGTGTGTGTGTGTGTGTGTGTGTGTGTGTGTGTGTGTGTGTGGAAACAGGGAGAAAGGATCATGCAATACTGATGGCTTCATGTCTACTATTCCCTCCTTTCAGGCAAATCCCGACAGCCATATAATGTGTGTGTGTGTGTGTGTGTGTGTGTGTGTGTGTGTGTGTGTGTGTGTGTGTGTGTGTGTGTGTGGAAACAGGGAGAAAGGATCATGCAATACTGATAGCTTCATGTCTACTGTTCCCTCCTTTCACGCAAATCCCGACAGCCATATAATGTGTGTGTGTGTGTGTGTGTGTGTGTGTGTGTGTGTGTGTGTGTGTGTGTGTGTGTGTGTGTGTGTGTGTGTGTGTGGAAACAGGGAGAAAGGATCATGCAATACTGATGGCTTCATGTCTACTATTCCCTCCTTTCACGCAAATCTCGACAGCCATATAATCGGGCAGTCAGCGAGAGGCAAATCTGTAAACCAGGCATTAGTTTGCTTTCACTCTGATGACATGTATACCTAACCCTTTCAGAACGATTACTTATTTTCTTGCTAACTCCAAACGGCTTTATTCGGCTGTGTGTGTGTGTGTGTGTGTGTGTGTGTGTGTGTGTGTGTGTGTGTGTGTGTGTGTGTGTGTGTGTGTGTGTGTGTGTGTGTGTGTGTGTGTGTGTGTGAAAAGGTTAAAAATATCCAATAATAATTTTCAGTATTTCTTTTCTCTTTCGTCCTTTCTACTGCCAGTGGATTTTAATAAAGGGATATCCCGAAGCAAAGGATTTAAGTATTTCCATAGTTACACACACATACACACACACACACACACACACACACACACACACACACACACGAGTCTTTGTTCCCTTATGTACGTGAGAGAGAGAGAGAGAGAGAGAGAGAGAGAGAGAGAGAGAGAGAGAGAGAGAGAGAGAGAGAGAGAGAGAGAGGAAAATGATACTTAAATGGAGAGAGAGGCGGTGGTCGATTACAACAGTCTCTTCCCCCCCCCCTCTCTCTCTCTCTCTCTCTCTTCGTTGACTTTTCGTTCGTCTGAATATAGTACTTAAATTACTTCATGCCAGTGATATCGCTATACTCTGTCCACTTTAACTAGGCGTAAAATTGCTATCTTTCCACTTTGAATACTGAATGGTAAAGAGGGACTAACAGTAGAGCATGAAGAAGTGCTAGTGAAAAGATATACAGTCGCAGTAATTGTCTTTCTTTGCCACTAAGCTACGTGAAATAATCTGCAAAAGAAGGAAAAACTGGCTCAAGTTATGGTGAACAAACTATAGTACGTTCTTACGATGGTGTAATTATGTATTTTAATCTTGTTACCTTCAATCTACTCTATTCAGCTTGAGAGAGACCTCTGGCAGAAGTAGTGGAAGTTACTATCTGTCTATCTATCTATAGCCCGACGGCCTAATCCCGCAAAGGGTGGCCGCAGACAAAACGCTCCAAGTCGCTCTGTCACCCACCATCTGACTGCCCTCACCCCAACTCACTCCCCCCTCCCTCATATACCTCTCAATTCCATTCCTCCACCTCATCCTCGGTCTTCCCCTCCCTCTCTCTCCCTCCACTTCACTTACATACACCCTCTTAGTCAGTCTTTCATTCTCCATTCTCTCCACATGTCCAAACCACCTCAGTGTATTTCTCCTAATCTTCTCAACCACATCCACCCCACAACGTTCCTTCACTTCTTCATTCGTCAACCTGTCCCTCCATGTCACTCCACATGCTCCTCTCAAGTAACAGTTACAACCCCATTGAATTCATTAGCAAAGGCCACACCAACGTTCACATCTTTTTTGTTTCCCCTGAGGGAGTACACATGGTGAAGAGGTGAATCACAACTCAGAACAGCTGAAAAATATCTTCTGGAGATTGAAAGAACTGAAAATAAAGACGTCCTTGTAATAAAAAGAAAATGTACAACCCTTCTTTATTTCCCTGCCAGGATGTACGCTTTACTGGTGATGCTGTCTGTGGTGGCTACGTAAAGTGATGTATAAACCATCTTTGTTTCTCCCCCAGAATGCGAACACTACTGCTGGCGCTGTCCCTGGTGGCCGCGGCTGCCGGACAGGGTACATTCCTGGCCTTCCCTGACCCGGTGAAGTGCGCCAACCGACCCAAGCACTGGACGCATGAGAAACACAACTACTTCTTCTCCGGCGACGTCGATGAGTTCACCGAGGTTAAGGAAGGAAAGAAAGTGCCCAAGAAGTACAACTGGCTGGAGGCAAGGAACCTCTGCCGTGAAAGGTGCATGGACGCCGTTGGTATGGAGACGCAGGAAGAAAACAAGATGATCACCGACTTCGTCGCTTCTCGTGAGTATATAGGCACTGAGGGGGGATGGGGGCAATCGACAAACAGATAGATGGATAAATAGATAAATGCTGTAGACAGACAGGTAGCTATACAGACAGACAATATTTAAAAGCAGAAGTCAAGAACCCCTTCACTATGAAACTGCCTTCCCTAGGTTCCATGAAATTGCTTGGAAGTAGTACGCACATGCCAAAATTAACCTCAGAATTCAATGGGTTAAGCATATTCTTCTCTTCAATATGATGGCGTCTCATTTAATCTTGCCACCACCAGACGATAATATTCAGCTTAGAGGAAACCTGTCGTGGTGAAAAGATTAAAAACACCTTCTTTAAACCCTGTAATGTAATGGCGTCCGACTTTATTGTGCTTAATATAGAGGGAATTTGAATTATGAACACCAGACGATATTTAAGGTGTAATATGCAAAATATTTCGCCGAAAAAAAGGTGTATTGTGAAATCAAAGCCAATAAGAAAAATCGTGCTGGGATGAATCTGAACACCAGTGACGTACTCTTATGAACGCTTCCTCGACACCTCAGTGAGAAACTGACTAGAAGAGTGTATATGAGGTGGAAGGAGAGAGGAGGAGGGGAGAAGGCTGAGGTGGAGCGATATATGAGGGAGGGGGGGGTGAGCTGGAGAAAGGGCAGCCAAATGGCAGAGGACAGACCGACGTGGATGCTGTTTATTTTTGGCCACCCTTCACGGGATCAAGGCGTCTGCCAAAAGATAAACCGTTGTTATACTGTACTGTGTTTAATATACCAACGTCTCCGGCACTCTGCATAAATAACATACACGGGAAAGGTAACGTGGCATATACAGAAACGAACTGGCAATGAAGAGGGATGAAGCGACCTTCTGAAATGTGACCCAGGTCCTAGTCATGAATGAAATGGCGTCAGGTTGCCAAAGACAGGTGTTGTACTGACAGGTCACGTACTGCACACCTGGTAAGGGATAAGTAGGAATTAGATAAAGAATGCATAGGGTTAAGCAAAGATTAGGTATGGAATAAGAAGGGAATAGGTGGAGAATATATAGGGTTAAGTAGGGATTAAGCAAAGAAAGAAAGGGATTAGGTACGCAATAGGTAGTGAATGGGCGGCAGAGAATAGGTAGGGTTAGGTAAGGAATAGGAATTGATCAAGTGGGAATATATCGAGTTACGTAGGTGTTACTTAGGGGACAGGCAGGAGCTAGGTAAGGGAATAGGGAGGGAATAGATAGGAAAGTTGACTAAAAGTGGCGTTGTATTGACAGGTAATCTACAGTACATCTGGACGTCTGGCCGCCTGTGTGACTTCACCGGGTGCGAGGATAGGCAG
Organism: Coenobita brevimanus; assembly: GCF_032717465.1. NCBI lineage: Eukaryota > Metazoa > Arthropoda > Malacostraca > Decapoda > Coenobitidae > Coenobita > Coenobita brevimanus. Next base: position 5,053,020 of record NC_137059.1, read on the forward strand.
GACCTGAAGCCACTCAAACTCAACGGATGGTTCTGGTCCAACACCAACACCAAGATGGCGCCCACCAACAAGCAGCCTCCTGGTTGGGGCTACCAGCCATGGAGCAGCAAAGGCCACACTGGCGGACCCCAGCCAGACAACGCAGAGTTCGACATCAACAAGACATCGGAGTCCTGCATGGGCGTCCTCAATAACATCTACAATGATGGTATTGCCTGGCACGATATTGCTTGCTACCACCCTAAGCCCGTCGTGTGTGAGGATAATGACCTCCTCCTCAACTACGTGGCCAGCCTCCAGCAGCAAGGAGGAGGAGGAGGCAACGGCGGTAACAACAGGAACCGTGGCAACAATCGCCGTGGCAACTTTGGGCGATAAACACTTCATCTTCATGTTCGCTTCACCTTTCAGAAAAACATTAGAAAACCAACCAAGGTAGGAGAGGCTGCCAAAAATGTGAGAGAAAGCACTGTATAAGTAGTACAACATATATAACACATTGTGGTGTGTTAAATGCACTGAGAGAAGTATGAATAACTGGCAGCAATGTCGGCCACCTAGGTCACTTCAACATATCTTTAAAAAAAAATAAATAAGAAGGAGAAAAGAAAAGAAAGAAAGAAAGGTCTCATCATCATATCTCACACGTCTGTATTCTAAAGTCTGCTTATGTTACTTAAAATATGGAAGTTAGGATATGTTGATGTGCTTCAGTGTTTGTTTTTTCAACAGTGCATTCATATCACTGATTGTCAAAAAGACATCCGCTGTCTGATGAGCCACTGTATTTATAGTGTGATACATTATTTTATTATTAATGATATTATCATTATTATTATATTATTATCACAAATTCATTCCTCTTTAATAAAACATACCTGTTTTATGTAATAGTTTACCTAGTCCTTACTGATATGATGCCATACTTCCAAAATCTTCGCAACACCACACAACACCGCACGACCAAACTTCACACAATGCCATATCACACCACATCACATACCACAAAACAATTTCACACCACACTTCACCAAACTTCACACCATATCCCACCACACCACACCAAACTTCCCCAACTTCAAGCTACGCCACACCACCCCACACCACACACCCAAAAAATATCTTCACATGACAACAAACTCCACCAAACTTCACACCATGCCACACCACACCACACACCACGAAACACCCACACCACATACGACAAATCACCCTCAAACCACACCACACACTAAAAACACCCTCACACCACACCACACACTACAAAACACCCTCACACCACACCACACACTACAAAACACCTTCACACCACACCACACACTACAAAATACCCTCACACCACACCACACACTACAAAATACCCTCACACCACACCACACACTACAAAACACCCTCACACCACATCACATCACACTTCACCAAGCTTCACACCATGCCACACCACACCAAACCATACACCACAAAACATCCTCACACCACATCATACCACACCACACGACAAAACACCCTAACACCACACCCCACACCACATCCCACACTACAAAACACCTTCACACCGCACCAACAAACTTCCCACCCAGGCACACTACATCATACCACATCATACACCACAAAACATCCTCACACCACACTTCACACCACCTCATATTGCCAATTTAGCCCAAGCAAGAGTAAATGCAACACAGAGCTCATTCCTGGTGTAATAAAATCGTCTGGTGGTAATAAAGTTATAATAATGACGTTATAGTAGTAAAACGGTGAATTCTACAGGGCATGGCATTTCTCTTTGCTTAACCCTTTCAGTTCGATGACGTGTTTTTATTATTACCCCTGCTACCTTCAGGCGATTTTATTCAGGTTGAGAGAGAGAGAGAGAGAGAGAGAGAGAGAGAGAGAGAGAGAGAGAGAGAGAGAGAGAGAGAGAGAGAGAGAGAGAGAGAGAGAGAGAGAAGTAGAATTCAGTGAAGGCTATATCTAATCCTACTCCATTTCAAACACTCTCCTAATGTGAAAATAATTGTCTAGGATGCTCCCTAACACCTCTTCCTTAGCGATTTGTGTATGGGTATGGATGGTGAATATCCTTTTGTTTTATTTACGCACCGTATGGCGATGTAAGAAAGATTTATGTAACACAGAATAGGAGAGTAAGGTGTAATAAGCAAAATAAATCGTTTAGGAAACGGTGTTAGGGAGCCTCCTGAATACACAAGAATACAGTCCAATATGTCGCCGACTCAATGGGGATGTAAGGTGAAATAAGCATAATAAATCGCTTAGGAAAAGGTGTTAGGGAGCTTCCTTTACCGACGGGAATAAGGTCCAATATGTCCCAGGCTTAATGTGACTAAATTAAATGCGTGAAATGGCGGGGGACAGTGGGAACAAAACAGTAAAGTTGGAACAATGGAGTAACAGGGATGGAACACACAGGGAACCGTTTGTACCCTGTCTTTTATTACTCCCCGGTAAAGAACTCACTAATTTTTATCTTTTATGTTTGGGAAAGAGAATGCAGCGAACTTTTTATTGACTTCTGTCCAATTTTACTGTCTAACGTGCATACAACATTCATTTTTTTACTATCTGCTTAATTTTTACTAACAAACACGCTTATACCGAGTTTTTCTTTCCATGAACAATACTCTAATATTCATTTCACCTAATTTCTACCTGCAAAACACCCTTATATCTATTTTACTTATTCTCGACTTACAAACATGCTTATACCTATTTTATTATCATTTTTTTTCTCTTTAACTTCATCCCATGGATCTACTAAAACGGGTCAGACAATCATTCACACATCGTTCAAGCTCACGGAATCCAGGTACCACCTCGCAAACCTAACCACCTACACATTCTTTGTATATATAATTATGCTCTCATACAGCTGCCAGACAGTCACTCCTTCGACTATAAAGTTGAGTAAGGGGTGTCGACACGTTATATGTTTCTTCGCACATACCGTACTTCGTCTATCCAACTTGAAACTCTGTCAGTCGTTTCTCTCGCTCTCCCACATTCTCATTTACCGTACCTATCCAGCTTCGACTTGGCCTACCGAGCCTCCTCCCAACTTCAAATGTACTTACATACACCTTTTTCACCATCCTTTCAACATTCATTTTCTCCATGCAATCAAACCATTCAAATAGGCTGCACGCTCTTCTCCTTTGTTATGAATGATCTTCGTCACCCATCATCTTTAGTGGATCATACTGTTTCTTATCCTATCCACTCTACGCACCCCACAGTCTTTCCTCTATCATCCCATCTCCACCACTCTGACTTTTAGCCTTCCACACTCATGCCATACCACAGCCTCACACCTTTATATTAATATGATCATGCACTCCTTTTGCAGCTTCCTTACTCAAGCATCTGTCTAGTTCCAAGGCCTTCATAGCACCGTCCATTTATTCATCACTCTGCCATTCAACTTCCACCTCTTTCAGGCATTTACCTTTCTTTTCCACAGTTGCACCGAAGCACTGTACTTAAATTCCTTCACCAATTCAAGTCCCTCTCCATTCACCAGCGTGCAGACTCCCCTTCTTTTAACTATTTACTTTTACTGGGGATCTTGCACATACTCAATCCCCCTATCTATTATGTTCTAAGGAATGTATTTATTTTACCTACGAATATCCAGACAACCCTTCCTGTATGTGTTTACGCTTTCTGGGATATTTATTGGTACCCAGGAACATGCAGGGAGTGATTCTTTTATATCTGTGTACTTTTATTGAAGAAGTCGAAGGTACTATATTCTTTATCTTTTTGTTTACTCTCAGATTTATATTGCTTTTACCCACGAATACTGATATTGGAGAGGGACACCTTCACGTGGTGGCACCGATAAGACAAGATAGTGTCGCTGTCTGGCTATACAGGCGTCCCTCAACTCCCTCCCTCTCCCAGGTAAGGAAGATGTTGGACTGCAGAATAAGCACAAGTTCAACCTGCAGTCCACTGGGTTCACATTTCACATGAACCTGGGGCTACTACTACTACTACTACTACTACTACCACCCACGAATATGCAGACGACCCTTCTTTTATTATGTGCTTGCGTTTACTGAGGAATTCGCAGAAACTCTTTTGCCTGTATAGGCTATGTATTCTCAGGTATATATTCATTGTACCCACGAATATGTAGACAACCATTCTTGTATTATGCTTACTTTTTCCAGAATAATTATTTTTACCTAGGAATATGCAGGGTTAGATTCATTTACTGTCTTTTTACTTGCTCGGAAGAAGTCAAATATACCATTGTCTTTTATCTTTTTATATTTATTCTCACGTACATATATTTTCTTACCCACGAATATGCACACCATTCTCTCTTTTTATTATCTGTTTGTTTTTACTGAGGAACTCCCAGATATTCTTTTGTCTTTTTGTTTTTATTCTCAGGTATACGAGGTCTGTGCAAAAAGAAGCCGAGCTTTGTAATTAGCGCACCAACAGGCCGGAGTAGCGACAGGAGCGGTGCGTAGCGGCAACCTTGAGCTTTTAACACTGGCCACACACGTCTTCTCAGCTTATACTCATTTTACCGACAAATATGCAGACACTCATATTCCTGTATTATCGTTTTGTTATTATGATGATGATGATGACGATGACGACGATTCTTCTTCTTCTTCTTATTATTATTATTATTATTATTATTATTATTATTATCATTATTATGCTGTTGTTGTTGCTGTTGTTTATTTCTACTCACGAACATACACACATTCTTTTATAACCTGTGTATTTTTTAAGACAAACCCTTTCAGCCCGTGGACTGTACTCCATGACCACACCTTAAGATTTTACTTTGGTTTCGGGAGACCTTTCATTATAGAGGAATTCAATAAAGTTCGTTGCACCTTTTCCTGAGCGATTCATTCCATGTATTACACAAATTTTGTCCACTTTTCTTCACATCTAAATCAAACTGTCTCGATGCAAAGAACATAAAATACCGTAAGAGAGAAAATTTTGGTGTAACTGGGAAGATAAGTCGCTATGGAAGATGCGTAACGAAATCTTGGAAGAAACTCAGAATAGTACCCTATATTGTGATTCGGACTTGAAGGAGAGGCTGGAGAGAGAGACCGAGAACGAGAGTAGGTGAGGTGGGGGATTATCTGAGGGACAGTGGTCAAGGCTGATGACAGAGAGGGAGATAGATAGATGATATAGATAGATAACATACAGATAGATAGATAGATAGGCAGGTAGGTAGTTAGGAAGGCAGAGAGAGATATACAGACAGGTAGGTAGGTAGGTAAGTTGGTAGATAAGATATATAGAAAGATAGGAAAGTGGACAGGTAGGTAGGTAGGTAGGTAGGTAAGTAGACAAACAGACAGATAGATAGACAGATAGATGGACAGACAGACAGACAAAATCTTCCACACGTATACCCATTAATGTTTAATAATATTCAGCTTAATCCTGCATCATCCTTGAACATGCTTGGGGTTTCATTTACTCGGGACTAATCTTGGAAAGATCATATTACATCTCTTGTAAAATCTGCTTCCAAGAGATTGGGTGTGCTTAGCCGACTCCGCTCTTTCTTTACCCCTGCACAATTGTTGACTCTATACAGGGGTTTTATCCGCCCCTGTGTGGAGTACAACTCTCATGTGTGGGGAGGCTCCCCACATACAGCTCTTCTCAATAGGGTGGAGTCAAAGGCTTTTCGTCTCATTAACTCTCCTCCTCTTACTGACTCCCTTCAACCTCTGTCTCTTCGACGCACTGTTGCATCTTTATCTCTTTTCTATCGCTACTTTAATGGTCACTGCTCCTCTGAACTGTCTGCTTGCATTCCTCCACCTCTACGACGGGCGCGTAGCACCCGTCTGGCAGCAAACTCTCATCCCTTTTCTGTCCAACTCTCTAATGCAAGAGTTAACCGTTACTCCCAGTCTTTCATTTATGCAACAGGTCAGCTCTGGAACTGTCTCCCTCTATCTGTATTTCCTGCTGCCTATGATCTCCAGTCTTTCAAACACAGTGTGTCCAGGCATCTCAAAATGATCGGATCTTGAATTTGGCTCTCTATTGTATTTTGTTTTTCTCTTGGAGGGAACTGTTACTGCGGGCTCATGGCCTTTGGTTCCTTCTTCCTCGCATTAAAAAAAAAAAAAAAACTACACACACATACGTACATACATACAGTATAAACATACCGTGAATACGTACACAGATACACAGACACATACATGGATGGAGAGAGAGAGAGAGAGAGAGAGAGAGAGAGAAAGGAAAAGTAAGGAGGGTGCAGCGGTCTTTCTCACTATATGCTAATGACGCCATAAGTACCACTCTCTTGCAACAGACACAGATAAAAAGACTATTCAAAAGTAAGGTCAAATCAACTGCAAGACAGAGAAGAACATACGAAAAAACACAAAAAACTATTCGAAAAAACACCATTTAAGAAGAGTATAGAAATCAGAGAGGTTGGTGTGTTGTGTTGTATTTTCGTGAGTCAATTCAAGGGGCGTAAACACAGCTTTATAAGAAAAAAGAAATAAGACACTATCTACCTATTGCCAGACGCCTTAATTCCGCAAAGGGTGGCCACAAACAAATTGCCTCCATGTCGCCCTGTCCCCCGCCATTTCACTGCCCTGTTCCCAGTTCACACCCCCCTCTCTCATATACCTCTCCACTCCATCCCTCCATCTCATCCTTGGCCTCCCGCTCCCTCTCTCCCCTTCCACCGCACTCACATACAATCTCCTCGTCAGTCTCTCGCTCTCCATCCTCTCCACATGGCCAAACCAAATAAAACACAAACATGACAAAAGAAAAAAAAAACACAGTGCAAATTACGTAATCCTTCCACAGGCTTTTAAAAGACCTACGTGATGAGAAAAACAACACCTATAGAAAAGGTAAAAAAGGGAAAGACAAAGAAAAACGTGGAAAACACAGTGAAAAGCACGAAAATCTTCCATTGCTTCTTAGATCATAAAAGCACATGACAGGAAAACAATGAACTATAAAAAAAAAAAAAAGGCATGACAAAAACTAAATACAATATATGAAAATGGCGAAAACTTTCCATGTCTTTTAGGAATACCATTAAAAACACATAAGTAACAAAAACATAAAAATGGCAAAAAAAAACGACATGACAGCGAAAAAAAACTAGGAAAAGCAATATGGAAATTACGAAAACCTCTCATGGCTTTTTAGAAGACCATAAAAAGCACAGAAGTTATACAGTGTTGTTGTGGTTCCCGCCAAACGCGTGACTTCCTAAGACGCATTACCCGCCAACACTATCCAAGGGCAGGGTCCCAGCTCCACCCTCTCTCACACTTCTCTCTCACTCTCTCACGCACTCACTTTCACCCCCAAATCCCCCGTGTGTGAGTGTGTTTGTGTGTTATTTAGCCAGCGCTGAAACGGTACCGAATTCAAGTTTGTCTGTTTCTCCGTGTGTTAATTGTGGTAGTTCAAAGGGGGTCCTAGGTCTTTCTCACACTCCTACGTGCACTTACTTGACCCCAGCCTCCTCGAATGTTGTGTGTGTGTGTGTGTGTGTGTGTGTGTGTGTGTTTACTTTTCCTTGGCTAGCAAAATACAACATTCAAGTCTGTACTTTTTTTTTGTTTATACCTGTAATTCTGAGGCTGCCACTCCTCTCCAATATTCTCACGTACTGACTTTCACGCTCAGGTTCTTCGTGTGTGTGTGTGTGTGTGTGTGTGTGTGTGTGTGTGTGTGTGTGTGTGAGAGAGAGAGAGAGAGAGAGAGAGAGAGAGAGAGAGAGTCCTCCAGCTGATGATGACACACTGCACTGGGAGGGCTGATTTGTGGATGGGTGACTGAGGAGAACAGGTCCATGGCAGGAATAGGAAAGTCCCCCATCCACGGTGGAAACGGGTGCATGGGGAATAGGTAAGCTGCTTGACATGGGGGAAAAAGATCCATGTTTAAAAAGGTAATCCCACTTCCTAGGAGCAAGATACAGGAGGCCATGAGGCAATAGAAAAAAAAAGAGGAAGAAATATGAGACCTAGGAACGATACCTTATACTGAACTGGTTAATTAGGGCTGTATGCAACCTCCCAGTTCCTAAAACTAGACTTAAGCTTAATAATCGTCTGAATGTAGCAAGCATCTAAGGAAAACTACATCATCGGAGGAATAGTAATGGTTGTTGTTGTAGTGGTGGTGGTGGTGGTAGCAACCTCAGGCCCACATGAACGTGAACTCGATGGACTGCAGGCTGAAGTTGCCCCTCTCCTGCAGTCCACCATCTTGCTTTTCGGGGATAGAGAGGGAGCTGAGTGATGTTTGTATAGGCAGGCAGCTCCACCACTAGGTTATATGTGCCACCACACGAAGGCCCTATTTCTAATACTGTCATCGGAGTGAATGGGTTATATGTATCGTAACTTGGCGTAAAATTACTAGCCCTCCATCTTGAGCTCTGAGCTGTAACAATACACTAACACTAGAATACTATATGATGATAGTCACGGAGAAGCAGCTACCATAAAAAGGATGTGGAGCCCCTGTGCTACCTTTCCTGCCACTGAGCTAAGTGAAATAGGCTGCAAAAGGACGACAGTCTGACCCAAGTTAAGGTGGAGAGAGTCTAGTAGTTGTTTTCATGGTTATCTATTCAGCAGGAATTCTGATCGCGGAAAATCTCACATGTGTTCAAGGCTGCCTTTGCTAAGTTGCCTCACGACATTCCTGACCTACACCCCCTCCACCAAGCCTCTAGGGCCATATTTACAGACGATTTTAACCATTACTTATCGTCTTAGGTATATATATGCGTGTGTGTATGTGTATATATAAATAAATATATATATATATATGTATATACATATATATATATATATATATATATATATATATATATATATATATATATATATATATATATATATATATACAAAAGCAGATAATTATTTTCAGGAAACTTATGACTTGTGAGTGACACAATAAGAAAAGTATATGTGAGTGAGGTGGCGTGGGGGAGGGGTAGTGGAACCCCAAGAATGAGGAAAGTGGAGAGGCACGGTATGAAAGAAGGTGATGCAAACTGGAAAGAGGGGAGCCAGATGGCAAAGGAGAGGGTAGCATGGAGACTATATATCTGGGCACTCCTTTTGGCCGGGATTATGGCATCTGGAGATAGTTAAATAGAATTGTATTTGTTGCATTTTTCATATTACTATTCACTCTAGTTGTATGTTGCGTGTACGCTGCTATATGAGTGAAAACAGTGGGTATGACTAAATCACAAGCAAGTATTATAAACAACCAGAGTTCCAGAATGTCTGTAAATATGTGTGCTGGAGCCCCGCCAGGCAGCACCACAAGTGTGTGTTGTGGGGACACTGACCAGCCAGGCCTCTGGAATATACATTTACTATCACCTCTACATTGGATTCTTTACGGTACGGACGGTATTGCAGAGGGAAGCTTTAATGTGGTGGCGCCGATATAACCAGGTGACTCAACTACCTGACTATGCAGTCACTCATTGACTTCTCTAACCCCAGAAAGGAGGATGGTGGACTGCACGAGCAGAGCAAGTTAAGCCTGCAGTCCACTGGGTTCACGTGCAGTTGAACCTGATGCTACAACTAGTAACATCACGGTAAGGACAATTGAGGTGAAGGTCTCTGAACACACCCTTCCTCACAGTAGTAGTAGTAGTAGTAGTAGTAGTAATGGTTGTTGTTGTTGTTGTTGTTGTTGTTGCAACCTAAGGCTTGTCTGAATGTGGGTCCAGTGGACTGCAGACTGTATTCGTCCTCCTCCGCTGCTCACTACCTTTCTCTTCGGAAATAGAGATCTAGAATACTAAGTCGCGGTTGCATGACATTCCATTTGCTTTAATTATGAGGCAGGAATGAATCTCCTTGGTTATTAATCAAATCTACTGTCCCATTTGACTGCGCCTGACCATCAACAGAACTGAGAAGGGTTATGGATCTTCGTCAGGTGAAAATAGAGCCTCTTTCTTAGAGAACTGTTTTGTATACTTCACCTTGATGTTCCCTCGTACGTTATTACTATCTTATCAAAACCGAAACAAGTTAACATTCATTACTGTGCAATAAAACATCATGTACTGCGAAAGGTCACACGGACTGTTCAACATTTAGCCTGTTTCTTCTTCTTCACATAAATTTAAAGTACCATTTATAGGAATTAAATGGTAGCGGGTAAGCCTAAAGTTGCCGTGCCTCCATCTTGAATACTGAGATGTAACAATAGATTAACATTGGAATATATTACTGATCATGAAGTACCATGGAAAGGATGTTGCGCCGTAGCACTATCTTTTCTCTGCCTATGAGCTACGTGAAATAAGCTGCAACAGAGCGAAAATCAAAGTCAAGGTGAACGAACTATAGAGAAAACGCAACCAGCAGCATCACACTTCACCTTTCAATGCAACACCGTACTTTTTTTAATGCTTTTTTTTTTTTTACTAGGTGCTGGAGGAACGCCTTCACGTGGTGGCACCAATATACCCAGGCGGTTCCACTGCCCGATTATGCAAGCGTCCCTCAGGTCTCTCACAATTCCCCGAAGTGGAGGATGGTGGAGTGCACGAGGATATCTTCAGACTGCGGTCCACGTTTCAGATGAACTTGGAGTTACAACAACAGCTACTACTACTACTACTACTTTTACTATCTCCAGACGATTTTGCTTATTATAGGAAAGACATTTCAAGCCCTTTCACTACACTCTTTTCACTTTAACTTGGACTAAAATTGCCATCTCTCCAATTTGAATACCGCACTGAGCCGCAACAATAGAATAACACTAGAAAATGATGTTAGTCACGAACAAGTGCTATGGAAGGGATATAGAACCGTAGTACCATCATATTCTGCTGGTGGATTACGTGAAGCAACAAAAGGATGAAAATCTGGGCCAAGTTAAAGTGAAATGAGTACAGTGGGAGAATTTCTTGAGTAAAATAAAGTCGTGACCGTTCTGAAGCGACTGACAATATGCACTTAACTTCCTAAAACCTTTTCCTAATCGATTTATCTTCTTAATTATACCTAACGATACTCTTTTGTGCTTCTTAAATCATTCTAATATCGCCATACTCTGCATAACTAAAGTTCTAGGCGGATCCAAATGTAAATCGCTGAGGAAAAGGTGCTAGGGAGCTTTCTCAGCCTACCAGAACACGAGCCTTTATCCACTTTACTCCGATGACGTAATTTATCTTATCCTGTGCTACCATCAGACGATTTTATTCAGCTTTGGAGTGACTTTTAGAACTGGAGGGGTTAGATACAGCCTTCATTAACACCTTCACCACTAAAGGTCTTGTCTAAACTGAATAACATTTTCTGAAGTTAGCGTGATTAAGATGAAGACGTTATAACAGTTAAATGAATAAATTATACAACATTACTACACTTCGGTCACCTTAACTTGGCCGAGATTTCCATCCTTTTGCAGCCTATTTCTCGTAGCTCAGTATGACGGTACTACGGTTCCCTGTCTTTTCCACAGCGCTACTTCGTGACTAGCACCATAATATAAATCTCCTGTCACAGTTCAATACCAGAATATGCCATTTTTATACCAAGTTAAATTGAACAGAGTGTAGTAAGCCAGTGACGTGTTGTTCCCTGTCTTTTCCATAGCACTTCTTCGTGACTAGCACCATATTCTAGTACTGATCTTCTGTCACAGTTCAGTACCAGAATATGCCATTTTTATACCAAGTTAAAATGAACAGAGTGTAGTAAGCCAGTGACGTGTTGTTCCCTGTCTTTTCCATAGCACTTCTTCGTGACTAGCACCATACTATTAATCTCCTGTTACAGTTCAATACCAGAATATGCCAATTTTATACCAAGTTAAAATGAACAGAGTATAGTAAACAGTGACGTGTTGATCCTTGGTGTTGACAGTAAGAAGAGTGACACGATGCACTAAAACACTCGGAGTGGTGAAAGTAAGTGATGATGGACATATTTATAAACCGTCTTAGCAACTTCAAGCATAAACGAGTCTCCATGCTAGCTAGGTATTATCAGAAAGCTATTTTGTTCTGTATATTTCACGTTATCATTGACTCTAGTTTGGTTTTGCTGTGAAGGGCTTGGTACGTGGATGAGTTCAGGGGGACGCACATATAATTGGAACTTGTGTGTGAGAATGTTTATGGATATGGTGCGAATGGTGGGGGTGCCAAGTAGAGCATCACACACACACACACACACACACACACACACACACACACACACACACAC
>NC_137059.1:5070294-5267794 GCF_032717465.1 Coenobita brevimanus
AAATCCAGAAATAAGGAGAGAAAAGTACGAAGTGGGAGAACTATCAACAGCATGCCCCGTGAAATGATCCAGTCCTTCACTCATCGTCCAAGCCCCCGGAATCCTGTACACGCTTTTAACCCTGCCATGGCCAGAACAACTCTTATAATCGTTTCCAGCTAACACCAGATCATTTAATTTCCGAGTGAGTCATGGGAGCGCCGTGGCGTGGATGTGGATGTGATGGAAAGCGTTGGGAGAAATACAGCGAGGCAGTTTGGTCATGCGGAGAGGATGAAGAGTGTGATACTAACTAGGAGTGTATGTGAATAAGGTGGAGGGGGGAGAGGGAAGGGTAGACCGAGGATGAGATGGAGGGATGGAGTGGAGAAGTATATGAGAGAGGGGGTATAAGTTGGGGGGAGGGCAGCGAAATGGCAGGGGATAGGGCAACATGAAGATTTGTTCGTGTCCACCCCTTAAGGCGTCTGGTTATAGATGGACGGAGTCACTGAAGCCTGAGTTAAGCCTGTCACCATTAACTCTCTCACGGTCACAACACTTCAGCGTTCTTGTTCGGCTACGTCAAACAGTATATTTATCCGGCGGTGAGTCATAAACCTGAGGGTGTTAGTCCACTCACTACGCCAGGTCTCCCCTAGGCTGAACACAATCATCTGGCGGCCATCTCTCCATCTTCAATACTGAACTACACTGGAATATGATGCTAGTCACGAAAAAGTGCTAAGAAACGGATGTAGAGACGCAGAATGGCTTTTTTATGCACTGAGCTACAGAAAATAAGCTGTACAAGGACGAAAATTTCCGCTTGATGAAAATTGACGCATTATGGTGGCAAGCACAACTGATGCTGACAAACATCAAGTGCAGTAAATACTAGTACACCACAACACAAACAGGTCGAATCTTGACCGTACTCTTTGACAATAACCTTTGACTGGTTGCTATCAAAACTGGATCCCTTCACTGTTGGGTTACCCTCAACCCTACCACCAAATTTGGTCTTAATAAATAAACTGACCTTGCCATGTGAATTTGACCTTTCACCTATTGCTGTAAAAAAAAAAAAAAAAGTATCGGTAAACCCCTCGACAGATCCTCAACCCTTCCACCACGCTTGGCTCAGATCAGATCAAACAGCTTATTTTCTTCACACAGACACACACGAGCCGAGCTTTGACCTTGTCCTTTGCCTGTCCTCAAAATCGACTGCCCTCATTCTTGCTTTACCCTTAACATTTCCACGTCTGGTCTAAATCAGATCTACACTGTTTAAAGTTGGCCTTTCCATGTGACCTTGAACTCTGATCTATTCTTAAAAAAAAAAAAAAGTTCTACCCCTTGGCTGACCCTCAACCTTTCAACAAGTCTAATTAAAACCGTTCAAGAATACTAGTACGGTACACTAAAACTGAGCATGTTATTTAGGTAATCAGTCTGCAATATTTAAATGCTGAGATGCTTTCCCAACATCTTAAGACTGCACGGTGCTCATGAGACAGCCTAAATGGGATATTGCTAATTCCGTCACTTCTAGATATTTCCTTCAAGCCTACCCCTTTCAATCTAGTTACTTCTTTCCTTTATTCTTGCTCCTTCCAGTCGATTTTATTCAGCTCAGGAAGGCCCTCTAATTGCGGTTAATGGAGGCTGTAATATTCTTTCCAATTCGAAAAGTGTCGTAAAAGTGTGAAAATATCGTTGGAAGACTGTAAACATAAACTGAAAATGCGTCATTATTAAACTGACAATACGTCTTCGCACTGAGCAGCTTAATCGACTAGAACTGGATTTATAATACGCTTAATCGATTAGAACAGGATTAAATATAAGCTTAATCGAATGGAGATGGATTTGAAACAAGCTTAAACAACCCACTGCTGTAATCGTTTTTTTCATCTGAAGGAACTGGGCCACTGCCACAGCTCTGATACTAAGTTGTGGTTACATCAAATTCAATGACCTTCAGCTATAAGGTAGGAATAAGTCTCCTTGGTTGCTAGTCATATATAATTCCATTCTAACTACATTTGACCATGAACCAAACTGTAGGGGATTAGGGATCTTTGTCAGGCTATTTTTTATATTTAACTTGTTTTTCCTTCCCCTGTCAAATTCAGTGAGCTTCAGCTATAAGGTAGAAATGAGTCTCCTTGGTTACTAGTCAAATATACCTCCATTCGCTACATTTGACCATTAACCAAACTGTAGGGAATTAGGGATCTTTGTCGGGTAATTTTGTCTTATTTAATTTGTTTTTCCTTCCTCTTCTTCTTGTTAAAAAATAAATAATAAAAAGCGCAATACACAGGGATCTGAGTTAAACAACATGGTCTGGCAGCAGTAAGACTAAAACAAATCCCATCCTTGAGGTGATGAGGTTAAAACTACACACTGTTCACTTTAACTAGACGTAAAATTCCAGCACCTCCATCTTCAATGCTGTGCTGTAACATTAAATTAACACTAGAATACGCAGCTAGTCACGAAGAAGTGCTAGAAAAACGATGTAGAGTCGTGGCATTGTTTTATTCTGCTCTCTTTAAGTAGGTGTAAAATTCCTGCATCTGCATCTTGAATGCTGTGCCGTAACACTATATTAACACTAGAATATGCTGCTAATCACGAAGAAGTGCTAGGGAAAGGATGCAGAGTCGTAGCACTGTTTTATTCGGCCACTGAAGTACGGGAAAAAGACTACAAAAGAACGACAATCTTCTGGTTCCAGTGAATGACTCATACACATTCTGAAGTGGTAAGGAGACACTTCATAAAACCCGCAAACCACGACAGCCACGACATCTCAAAGTACCGTATCCATTTTTCTACATTATTCTATCTATCTATAGCCACAGGCCATAATCCCATAAGGACTGGCCGCTTGTCTCTGAGTTAGTTGTTTTAAGGGAAGGGGCACTAACCTTCCGCCAACCCACCTGTTGACACGTAAGCAACACGTATGGGTTGGTTATATGGATACCACCCAGCGCTGTAAATGGTTTCCTGACATACAGAAAACCTTTAGGACTGTCACTCAATGCAACGATGAGAGAAATAGGATACGAGGAAAGCAGACACAGAAAAAGAATGATAAAAGTGAGGGAAGTAGTACCGTAGGCACCACTATATCAAGTGAGTGGATGATGGTCGCCACCACCTACAACAGTCCACTAAATCCTGAGTAACATTGTCGGAAAGCATAACGAAAAAAATAAAACTGCCCTCAGGGTGAAGGGGCGAAATACTGTAGTCCGACTGCTTTCATCTGGCGGTACTGGGTCACTCCCACAACTGGAATATTCAGTCGTGATTGTGTGCAAATAGATAAGCCATATTTATAAGGTGGGAATAAGTCTCCTTGGTTACTAGTTAAACAGAACCTCCAGTCTTACTACACTTGATCATTAACTGAGATGAAAGCGGTCATAGGTTTTCGTCAGATTAGAACGAATGCACAATAACTACCCACAACCACGACAGCCACGTCATTTCAAATATCACTGTATACTATAATCTGGCAGCATTATGAACAAAATATAAATTATGTCCTGAGGGTGAAACTGTACACATTATGAAGCCGTAAGGGAAAGACTTCACAAAACACGCAATCGTAACAGCCATGTCACCCCAGCTTATGAAATACTCGGGTAGCCGAAAGAACAGGCGTCCTTGGAGTGAAGAGACCAAACACTACACATTATACAGTGGTAAAGGAAAGACGTTATAAACTCGCAACCAGCCTAGTCATCTCCAATTATCCATTATTCCGAGGAGAGAGTTTCCCAGCGCGGTGGTTTGTGTGGGTCGCTCTCATGTTTACCCACTCCTTTCTCATTATGCTGCCGACACTGATACTCACCTCGCATTGTATACACCTGTCGCTTTTACTGGGTCAAGGATGTGGAACTGTCTAATAAGCAATTCAGCATGAGATACAAGCTATTATCGCCTTTGTTACGATGGCTTATTTTATCAATTATTATAAATACTGTAGGTGGTTGGCGGTTCCCTCGTCCCTGGGAGGTACTACTATGGGAGTGGTGTGGGACAAAAAGCCCGGGAAATGACCCTGTACGACATTCCCATACAGAAGGTTCAACCAGATGTACATAGGCTCTTCCACACAATTTCTACACACTTGAGATCCATTTCCTGGGGAAAGGGATAAAGAATACCACTCATGTATTCCCTACGCTTCCTACAAGCGACTAGAGGGGCAGAAGCGAGGGGACGGAAATCTTCCTTATCTTGTAGGCGTACTGAACGAGGCATACGGTAATCAAAATGTTCTAGTAATGGTCTCGCCATGTTGCCGCCAGAACAGCCAAGTTGTTTGCTGCCGGACCCTGTAAGAAAGGGTTAACTCAACCCTATACTAACCATAGAGACAACACACACTGACAGAACTGCAGGAAAATCTACCCGAGTTTCACAGGCTCTTGTACCAAAATGGACAAAAAAGGAGTGCCTAAAAGGCCCCAGGAGGACCCTAAACGAGGGCTCCTCCTGCGATCACCCAGGAAGACCCCTGTAACTGTCCCATAGGCTCTCGGGAGCCTGGAAAGGGCTAATTCAAAATATGTTCCTTTAAACTCTGTTCTTCAGTAAGTCCGCAGGTCAGCAGCTAAGTATGTGAAACAGTCGTCTCTAGGCCGGACCCTCAGAGAGTCCAACAATGTGTAAGTGGCAAATAATTTGCGCCACTGCTTGTCGTACTGTACATTAGCCACTCTTCTAATTGCCATGTTATCACTAAGTAACACAGTAATGCGTGCCAGTGCCATTCACACAGCTGATCAAAAGGAGCATTGCGTCATTTTTCCTCCTGCCTGATTAATCACTGTGCACCAATTTCAATGTTCTTATCACAGATCAACAGGGACGAAACCTAGGATCACGGACATGACCGTCAGATCAAAAGACAGTGCTCACAGTGGCAGAGGCCAAGGTCTGGACCTTAAAAAAGTTGTCAGTCAAGACTAATGTTGCATGCACAGTATATAATTATAAGTCATTTATGATTTATTTATACAGAAACGTTTTTTTTTTTTTTTTTTTTTTTTTTGAGGTCTCTGACAGAGTTCCCGGGAAGGTGGTGAAGTGGACAAAAAGAAAGCTTGGGATTATGGAGTGGCTGTCTACAGTGGCTATGGCACTGTATGAGGGTGCTCGCACCCATGTGAGAGTGAACGGAGGTTTGACTGGTGTGCTTCCGTGAACGTTGGTATGCATCAGGGGTCACCTTTGAGTCCCCTATTGTTTATTATGGTGCTTGAAGCTCTCTCGCATGACTTCACAACCGGACTCTAATGGGAGGTGTACGTTGACGACCTGATGTTGATCGAGAGAATGAGAGAAGAACGGAGAACAGATCTGGGAAGTGGAGATATGGAAGTCGGTACAAGGTTTGATAATCAACGAGGAATTATAAAAAAATACAAAGTGATATCTGGGACTGCGGTACTGTCAAAGCAGAAGAGTATGGACATGTGCAGTTTGCCATAAGGCATTGGGGAAAATATCCATCTTGTGCAGTGTTTGTGATAAGCGTGTAGCCTACTGTACATAAGGGATATGATGGTATTAAAGGTAGATTGCAAAATAATGCTGATTTCGTGTGTATGGCGTACAACGAACAGCTTCCTGAGATAGTGAGGTGGAAAAGGATTAATCATGCTGGAGAGTCACTGGAGTGTGTGAAGAATGTTAGGTTATTCGGGGGACATGATACGTGCTGGAGGTGGGATTGGAGCTAATACAGTGACAAGGGTAAGGAGTGGTTGGTAGTGGTTCAGGGAGCTGTTGCCTCTCCTGTCGCTGAGTGGGCTCTCCCTCCAAGCTATGGGGTGCTTGTATGCAGCAAAAGTTAGGAGTATAATATTGTATGGTAGTGAGACTTGGGTAGTAGAGAGGGAGGATATTCGTAAGCGCAAACATGCAGAGAGGATGTATAGTGCATCCCTGAATGACAGGCCTAGGAAGTTACGATTGCGAGTGAATAGTTGGGAGCAGGGATGGGACTTTAATGTATTAGTGTTGTGATAAAAAGAGGTAGATTAAGATGGCTGGGGCATGTGGAGAGGATGGAGGATGGCAACCGGGTGTGGAGGGCAAGAGGTGTGACCACTGAGGGGTAGAATTGCGGAAGGCAGACCGAAAAACACTGGGACGAGGTCAAAGGGCGCGACCTCATACATAAAGGATTGAATAAAGAAGCTGCTAGAGATCGTGCAACGTCGACATCTGCAATTAGGTAACCAAGGTGGACGCACGCAAGTATGTTGGAGCCTTTATAAACGAACAACGAATGTAAAATGCAATGTCCTTAAACGAAAAAGTGAGAAGAATGACAAAGAAATTGGCAAAAGATGGGGAGACGATGGCTTGTGTGAGAGAAGTGAGAATGAAGAAAAGACAGGGAGGAGGAGGAGGAGGAGGAGGAGGGAGAAGCGGAAAAAGAAAAAAAAATAATCAGGCATTAAGAGAAATGAAAAGAGGATAGTTAAGACAGAAAAATGTACTTGGGAAGGGAATGTTGAATGCTGAGAAGGAAGATGGAAATGCCGAGAAAACGATGAGCAGGAGGAAGAAGGTTTAGATTAACGCCTGTCGTCTGCACGAGAGGGCTATTATGACAGATTATTAATGCTACGTCTTAGTCTTCCCCCAGAACACGACCTGCAACAGTTTATTTGGGTCTTTTTTGTATTGTTCGATAAACGGAGATTCAGGAGAACAAACTGCTCCCAACAGTCTGACCGGACACCACAGACCCCGCACCCCAGAGTAAGGTGTACTGCGGGAAGGAAGAAAACGATGAAATATAGTATTAAAAATGCCAAGGAGAGATACTGCAGCAGTAGCTAGTTTTAGTCCCATGTTCATCTGGAAGAAAAAATTGAAGTTGTCTTTCTCCAGCAATCCACCATCTTCCTTTCAAATTCAAGGAACTGGTAGGAAGCTGACAGACGTTTGTATAACCAGGCAGCTGAGCCACCTGGTTATATTGGTGTCATCACGTGAAGGTGTCCCTCTCCAGCACCTGTGGGTAGAGGATGATGGGAAGCGTGACATTAACTCATTTAATCCCATGATGGATTTGATATTTTCTCAAAACCACTTGACGATTATATTCAACTTAAGATAGATCTCTCATAGTCAAGGGGTTACTGAAGGCGATATCTGATCCACCAGTTCGAAGTCTCTCCAAAGCTGAACGAAACTTTCTGGCGGTATACTTTTCACTTTAACTTGACTTAAAATCGTCATTTCTATATCTTGAATGTTCATTTGTAGGGACAGATTATCACTAGAATATAAGGCAGTGACGATGAAGTGCAATGGATAAGATGTAGAGTACGTTTTTGTCTTTTTCTGTCACTGAGCTACCTGAAATAAGATGTTAAAGGACGAAATTCTGTGCCAGGTTAAGGTGAAAATAGCATATCAGTAAATGAATCTGAAATGCATCACTGGAGTGATGTGGTTGTAGGAAATGTGAGAGGAGGGGAGAAAACAAAGAAGATGGAAGTTGAAAGGAGAGGAGGGGCAAGCTGAAGGCAGAAGAGACGTAGGGGTAAGTGCGAGTTGAGACTATATACTATAATATACAGATACTGTACTCACACACACACACACACACACACACACACACACGTAAGTGATAGCAGAGAACATGAAATGGGTTCTCAGTGAAGAGTTTAACATTAGACATATCTAACACGTTGTTTATGTCTCCAGTTATCATAACTTGCGGATGGCAGTGGGGTAAACTCTGAATCAAACCTCGGGCCATGTTGGAATGTCACTCAACGCCAACACAGCATTGGAAGGCACACAAAAACCACCCTAAAATACTTCCCACTGATGAAGGAACTAATGCTTCGTTTTCCTGGTATTATCACCACTCATGACAGGGCAGCCAGTGAAGCTGCGAAACGGAGTTTTTTTTAAGCATTTTTTTTTTTTTTTTTTTTTTAGATGGATTCGTATTGTGACTAGTTTCTGTAGAGTGTTGCAAGAAAGATAGACAGATACCAACAGATAAGCAAACAGAAAGATGGATACCGGGATTGATAAAAGCAGCAACGGACAGACAGACAAGACACATATGTATGCATACATGCAAAGAAAAACTGATTCACTGACAAACAGGTAGATAGGAATAAAGTACACTAATCCCCCATTTATCTGACGTTGCATTATCATACATCTTTACCTGTTAAAGAAAAAAAAAAACTGGCTCAGTTAAAACAATAACTTTTTTTTTCATTAACCGACGGCGTGCATGGAAACTAAAGTTTTCAAACCGCTCACCGATTCCCGCAACACCTTCACCACCACGCACCACAAGTAGTGCTGCCAAAGAGAAGGCTGCTGTCCACTCCACTTCAGTATTAGAGTAAGCTACTGGTATGTGGTGTTGGTGCAAGTTAAATTTGTCAGGGATTTTGGGGCATTTGTTACTGTACTAGAGTTTTTACAGAGGCTTACGTTGCTTGCCCTCTTGCTGGCATGTATTTGCATGCCTAAAACACTTGTGGAAAATATTACTGTATAATGTTAACATAAACATGCATGCAGGCAGTGTCAGCCTGTCTCCACTGTGCTACGCAACTGAAGTGGCTAGTCACTTGCTTTCGGTTCTGCTCATATCCATCTACGTATCTCACTCACTTTTAATAAATAACAAAATACTCTTCGTGCTTTTAGCTCCTTAAATGTTTGCTACATAGCTTATGCATGCAGGTGGCTCCAGCCTCTCCTTTGTTATGTACGGTAACTTTTATAAGTAACTTGCGTAGTTAGTTGCCTGGTTTCGATTCTGCTCACTTCCATCAAAGCATCTCACATCCACTTTTCATAAAGAACAATAGTCTTAGTGAATGAAAAAGAACAGTGTGGATGAGACTGGTCCATGGTGGAATATGTACAGAGGAAACCCATTTTTTAATCAAATCACGCCAACATAATGAGTGGTTGTGTACGAGTTACTAAAGATGACCCCCATTGTTAACAAGGTAGACCTGCTTAGGTTTTTAAAGTGGTTATGCCCCTTGCAGTGGGGTTGCAGGAGGAAGTACGGTACGTTATGCAATGGGGCCGCATCGTGACAACATGATACTTATCACATAGCAACGTTGATATAACATGGGTTCAGAGGGGTTAGGGAGGGTGACCTCGACTACGAAACTTAAGATGTCCCCCAAAAAACTCTGCCTCCCACCTGATGTTTGTCCTAAGCTGGTACGAGTCGTCATTAAGGCTCCCCTCCCCCCTCGGGCTGAGGGACAGCCGTTGAGCTTGAAGATCATTCCACACAAAAAGGCATCACTTCATTTAATATCGCACACTGCATTCCATGTTAAGTACTTTCACTGTTACCTGGCGATAGCAATAATGTTTCTGTGGCCTTTTATGCACAAACTGGAACGATAACAGACGATCACAACGAATGTAAACACTGGGAGGCCATCTTGCTTCAGTCAGCTGACTGGAGGCCCCGACATGCGGAAGCTGAGAAAGTAAGGTGGATACGATTTCCATGTCACTTGTTTCAGTATTTCATGCAGAAAGAGGTATCACTTCACTTAATGTCGCACACTGCACAATTTGTTAAGCATCTGCACTGTTATCTGGAGATGGCAAGAATGTTTCAGTGATATTTCATGCACAAAACAACGAAAGACAGACGATCACATTGAATGTAAACATTGGGCATCCTTATGGCACTGACTGTCGGCTTCCGTGCGTCACCGCGTCTGCCTGAGATAATTTGAGGTGGCTGTCGAAAATATTTCTAGCGAAATTGCCACCAATATTTTTACATCATTCCAAAAAGGGATATAACTTTTTAAATATCGTTCTAGCGATTTATCACAATGAATATTCTTATAACGAGACAGACTTGTATTCGAGAAAATGTACCGGTATTATCCGAAAGGGCTTTGGCTGAATTATGACAAATAAAGCAAGGTATTGCTGTATGTTGTTCAAGTTTAACCACAAACTTTACCAGTAGGCCTACTTGCCTTGACTTTCAGCTTCCGTACTTTTCACTAGAAACATTCATCTTCGGTGCCTCCGGGAGTGACTTCAGTTTTATGTAAAATTTCTGTAAAGATTATCAGATATTTATCTTGGTTGTCAGTAAAACCTTCAGTACTGTGACTGGGTTACGATTTTTTGGCTGTCCACACTTTATTAATCCAAGAACACACACTCTAGACAAGTGAATTAAGCCTTAGAACGAAAATCTGGGCCAGCTTAAGGTGCTTTCAATTTAGTGCAATGCAGAATTAGAGGTGGACTACCGTATAGTGTAGAGTGGAGTAATGTAGCGTAGAATTCACTGATACCGTTAATTAAATACCGTATAACTCAAGCATAATCATATTTATTCAGTAAATTGATAAGTGAATGACAAAAACATGACGGGGAAAAGTCGTGACAGGGAAACTGGGATCCGTCTTTGTTTTGATACTCCTTTGAGGTGTCTAACCAAGAAGGAGAATTCTGTGGCGTTTACTTCAAGGTTTGCAAACACTCCAAAGACTAACCGTTTATATTATTTTAGGTAAGGGTAAATTTAGCTGGGTCATAAATCAAGTGTATAATCGAACGTGTCAGTCACAACAGTAGAATAATGTGAGATTTACTAATGAAATCTTTGATAGCAACTGATGATGGGCATTGATCCCCCTACTCGCCCTCATTTGTATTTCAAGCTATTCGTTACTTCTTCCTTCACCTTTATCGTTCTTTTTCTGTGTCTACCCTCCTCTCTTCCTATTTCTCCCATCTTTCCAGTCATTTTTTTATTACTCTTCTTTTCAGGTGGCTTGACATTGAGTGAAAAGCCTAATGGTTTCCTGTGAGCCAAGAAACCATTTACATTGCTAAGTGGTAACCATATAACCAACCCACACGTTCCCTACATGTCAGCAAGTTGGTAGGCGTTGGGTTAGTGCCTCTCCCTGTATAACAACTAACTCAAAGACAAACGGCCACGGCACCCCTTACAGGATTATGGCATCTAGCTGCAGATATATAGAATAGCATAGTGTTTAAAGAAAATTACGGTATATACCGTAGGAAAAAGTTGTTTCCATTTATGAAAACTTAAATAAAATAAATAAATAAAAGCATAAACTACATGGTGTCTGGCAATGAATGAATGAATGAATGAATAAACTGCATAGATAGATAGATCCTTGTTCAAGTACCCACCACTTCTAAGCACAGGAGATGACCTGTATTATGACAGTCTTAGATAAATTCTCTCTCTCTCTCTCTCTTTCAGTAGGCCTTACTGATGCATAGAAAGTTTTTTTTTTTTTTTTTTTTTTTTAACGCGGCTGTGTACAGTTGTTATCCCCCGAGTGGCGGGGTTGTATCGCGGTCTGAGTACCTGTAGGAAAATATTCGCCAAAAATCAGAGATTAACCCTAGAACATTATACTTGGTATGGCAGATAGTACTTACATTCAGCTTTCTCCAGAGACAGGTGTTGAGCCTTCGTGGACTACCCAAGGACTTGTGGAGACTTGCAAAGTTGGGTAACCAAATCTTGACTTTCACACCTCCAGCAACCCGGTTTCCCCTCTACCACAGCCTCATTCTGTCACAGTAAACTTTATACTACAACGTAAAGGTAGTTAGGAATTCGTATTTGTACAATAAGCACTGAAAATAAGGCTAAAATCAATGGAGCGTACGGCTGACGTGCACTGTGGCGGCGGTCTTTCCATCACTCAACAAACATTTCCATTTTCACAGCTAAAAACATGTATACTACATTATTTTCAATCATATTACTTCCCAAAAGATCACCACGGGGCGCTTTTTATTCTGCCTTACGTCCGCCACTTTATTCTCGTTCCTGTCGGCTGCTTGCACTGACTGGGAAGAGCTAGAACTCGCCATAATGTCACTTTGAAAGCCTGCAGTAAACTGACGCTAAACAGGGGCAAACCGTGAGAAAAAAAGCTAGTGTTACAACTGGGGAAACAAGCGTTTCCTAGTAGCATAAACTGCTTGTGAGAGGAGAGCGCAGATTTACAGTTCTGAGCGCTCAGAGCGCTGCCATGTATCACAGCCAGGCTGGCCGGGCCGTGGTGGGGGGGGGGACAGGGGGAAAACGCAATATTTGGCAACAACTGAGGTCAGTAGTACAAAGGTAAAGTATGCTAGTTGTAGCTAGAGGGTGGTGGTACTGATAGACAATACCAGCTGGAGCCTGCTTGCCCACGGTTATTCAAAATTTACTAGAATCGCAAACGCGACGACCCGCCGTCATGTCCTTTTGGCCGAGCGTCGCAAACACGACGATCCGCGTTTAAGGGGTTAATGCTCTACCTCCTTCCCACCCTCCTCAAAGATTTACTGTACTGTGAGGAGGATGACAGTTAATGGTTAGGGTCAGATGATGATGTGTTCTTAATTCACAGAGAAATAGTGTAGTCTGTGTTAGCCAATTTCATTTCTATTCCTGTAGCTTAATTTAGGTTCAGTAATAACCTAACCTACTGTAATTTATCCCAAACCTAACTCAGTATCCCAACCTTAACCTAACTTATCCTGAATCAAACTTACTGTCCTAACCCTAACTTCAGCAAATCACAATGCTGTACTGAACTTATTCAGAACCTAATGTAACATCCTAACTCTAACCGTAACAAATAACGATACTGTACTATACTTTGCCAAGCAGAACATGGTGTGCTCATGATACCTGAGTTACAGGGAGGGGAGAATTTTGTATCTTTTAAAATAAGAGGTAAAGCATTTTAAAATACAAAAGACCTTTGCATAAAGTAAATGAGGAAGGCTTCCTGAGTAAGATAAGAGCAAAATCTAATAAGTAAATAAATAAATGAAAATTGATAAGTAGATAAAGCTAAATAAAATAAGATACCCGGTAAGTAAATTTGCAGTAATGCAGGAGACTTTATCCTGTGTGGCTGTACTCAGCTACTGAGTCTTTCCTTATGTCATAAGCTCTAAGAACTTTTGTGTGGGTTTATTTCAGTCATTTTTTACATTTCATACATCATGTTACTGTTTTCCTACCATTTCTGAACAGTGTAGCTATTTTATACATTCTTAGTTCAGATATTTCTCTGAAATATTCATTGAGCAATTGTTATACTGTACTGTGCAGTGCAATAATTTTTCTCCCTGTGAGTACACAGGTAAAGGAGAATACTTTTATGAATTCGAAGTCATAGAACAGACGTACTACTGTATAAGTACCTTTTAGTAAATGGTAAAAACCAATTCATAATCTAGTACACCTAAGGGTAGATGACTTTCTTGATGTCATTACATGATTGGCAAACCTCTAGTCACCTCATGAGGGTTGAACTTTGGCAGAGCAGTCACACTGACTACGCATTCTAACTCAAGACATTTTTGCACAAAAAATTAATGAAAATTATTCAAGTATTTGAATGCTGTATTGCTTAATTTCATGAATTTTTTATTAAAGTGCAGTAATACCCAAGTAACTGTTCAAGGCATTCATTTAGCCAAATAGCATTTATTACCGGCATATAGAATTGCAGTACTGGTATATATTGCACAAGGCAGGTTCTGGTATAGTTCGTGTAGGAGTGGATGTGATTTGTATATAGTGGGTTGTTGAGTATAGTGGCTTATTTCTGTAATGTCAACAAATGTGTGATGTACTGTATTTGTGTGCTTGGTTTCAGGTGGTGCTTTTTGAGAAGCATGAGAACTGCTGTTCACACCATCTCATCAGATGAGGAATCAAATGACAGGTTGGTTGTGACCTCTCATCTGGTTTTATATTAGTATAAATATTTACAGAGTGCAATGATATTGTGTTTGTTCTTATGTCATGTGCCATAAAATAGGGCATGTAATGTAATCATATTGACATTCAGTTCAGTTTAAAGGAACTATCATTACAGTCCTGCATGCATTTGATGAGGAGTATCACTGTTATGAATATGGATAACTGTGTTCTAAATAGAGTGATATCATTGGTCTTGTGTACCGCTTTACAATTGATTCTCATAATCCTTTCATGTTACTGTATTTTGGTTTGGACAAAGGTGACTTCAGTCCTTGCATCCCATAGACTTAAGCACTTAACAACTTTAGTCTGCTTATGTACTTTACATCTTTTTCTTGCTATCCCTTGAGGATTTTATTCACTTAGGAAAAACTTTTTGAACTGGAGCCAGGTTTGTATCAGATATAATCCTAATCAGCTCCCTCAGTAGAGCTAAATTCAGAATCAATGGTTCCGATTCTCAGTACTAGTGGAATTGCTGAACTCAGTTCCCCAGGATACTAGTGGAATTGCTGAACTCAGTTCCCCAGGATAAACATATGCTTGCACTGGTATGGGGCAAAGTTAATGGTTAAATGCCCCTTTAGTATTAGCTTAATTGTATCATATATAGGAGACTGAGTACACAAGAAAGCAATGAATGTTGTTTAGTCCTTATTTCTTAAGGTAAAACAAAGATTTCCTAATTGCTAAAGAGAGAGAATCTTAAAAAATATCAATATGTTTGAAAGAAACTTACAGTTCTCATATGCCTGTGGAAATACAACTAGAGAGGTGGCCTGCTGTCCTAATGACCCAGGTTTGAATCCCAGCTGGGGCAGGGAACAGTTGAAGGATTTAAATTTCATTAAAGCAAACTTTACTGATCCACCAGAAGATCCACCGACATGTAAAAATACCACTGCTAATATCAATACACTAGTCCTGTAAGAGACAGTCCTAGCACGTATTCAAAGTGGACAGTGGGCGTTAGTGCTGAGGTGGTGACATGTAGAGGTGTACAGTATGTAGGAGGACTATTGGGCCTTGGGGATGGGTTGTGAATCCTGTGCCCAGCGAGAGGTGGGGGATAGAGACTGCTATTTTTACAGATGTACTACACAATACTCAGTTATTATAAACCACAGAAGTAGTGACTTACTTGTCAACAGATCTGCTTGACCAGACAGGCTGGGGCTAAACAAGAACAACAACAACAACTACTGCTAAGTTAAATTTTTAACAGTAGAGGAGTGGTATACCTAATTTTGATCATCACTTTCAGCCTGCCAGATATTGGTGTGAGCAGAAAGCCTATTACAGCACAAGAGGAACCAGAAACTTTCACCCTCAGTAGTGATGGAGAGGAAGACAAAAACTGCCATGAAACCTTAAGTACGAACAAAAGTAAACATACAACAAAGATCTTGTTCAGTGTGTTGCAGAACAGAAGCTGATTACAATATGTATTCTTATATTTAGCCCTATAGTTAACAAGGTTGCATAACTTTTTAAAGGATAGTGGATCATATTGTTGGAAGGACACAAGTCAAGAGTGAGAGCAGTGGAAATGAGTTATTTAAGAGGAGCCTGTGGAGTCACGTGGAGAGACGGGCTGACGAATGAGGATATAAAGGAGCATTGTGGTGTGGATGTGGATGTGATAGGAAGTGTTATGAGGAACACACTGAGGTGGTTTGGCCATGTGGAGAGGATGGAGGGTGAAAGTCTGACAAAGAGAGTGTATGTGAGTGAGGTGGAGGGGGGAAGAGGGAGGGGGAGGCCGAGGATGAGATGGAGGGATGGGGTGGAGAGGTATATGAGAGAGGGGGGTGTGAGTTGGGAGCAGGGCAGTGAAATGGCGGGGGACAGGGCGACTTGGAGGCGATTTGTTTGTGGCCACCCCAAACGGGATTGAGGCGTCTGACAATAGATAGATAGATAGATAGGATCATATTGCTTATAAACTTCCATATTACAATGATCAGGAAAGCTACATTTGTTAGGTGCAGCCATATTAAGCAGGTTCACTATTTGGGGTCAGATGACAAATATTTCTCTTGTCTGTACTGTACTGCATAAGGCTAGTAGGCAAGAATGTGCAAGTAATTGGTTCAGCCCTCTCTCAAAATCACTTGAATGAATTCCACTATCCTGTGGCCTTGTCCCCAGCAGCAGCAAAACGGCTGATACTGGTGGTGGTCAGACATGCTCCACAGCATTGATGGTTGTTGTTATTGTTGCTGTAGTCCCACACTCAGTTAGATGTAAATCAGGTGGACTGCTGAAGCCTAGTCATATCAGTTGGTTGCTCCCAGAGATCTTTTTTTAGCTTATAGTGAAGGACTGTACATGTATGAAGTGAGATACATGAGTGTATTTGTTACAGTACAGTAGATTGTTTGTGAGCTGTATTTTATGTTTTCAGTACGGTACCTTAACAGTGGTTGATGGGGGTGTCCATCATCCATCCTCCCCCCCTCCCCCTTTGTGTGTGTGTGTGTGTGTGTGTGTGTGTGTGTGTGTGTGTGTCTGTGTGTGTGTAAAGGAGTAGGACCCAAAGGCTAGAGCCTGCAAGAGTCCTCTCCCTGAGGGGGAAAAAAAATCAAGAGCTGATCATTTTGAGATGTGTGAACACATTGTATTTAAAAGAGTGGGTCATAGTCAGAAGGTAATACCATACAAATAGAGGAAGACAGTTCCAGAGATGACCTGTTGCATACTGTATGTAAAGGACAGGGAATATTGATTAACTCACGCATTAGTGTTGAACAGAAAAATGGTGACTGTTTTGCTGCCAGACAGGTGTCATGCATGCACTGCATTTGAGGAGGAATGCGAGCAGACAGTTCAGAGCAGCAGTAGCAGTAGAAAAATGATAAATGTGCAACAGTGGTGAATAGACAGAGGTTGAAGGAGTCAGTAAGAGGATGAGAGTTAATGAGATTAAAAAGTGTTTGACTCCACCCTATTAAGAAGAGCTGTATGTGGGGAGTCCCCCCACATAAGAGTTGTATTCTACATGGACTAATAAAACCTCGGTATAAAATCATCAGCTGTATGGGGGTAAAGAAGGCACGGCATTGGCTTAGCACACTTAATCTCTTGGAGGCAGATTTTGCAAGAGAACTTATGGCTCTGATATTAGTATATCTTAACATGAATTTTGAAAAATTTACAGAACATCAACTAGATGTGGCATGTAATGGTTCTTATCCAAGGGGGTTTGAGCTTGATTTGTCACACAGTGCCACATGGGGTAGTTTACTTGTCACCTTTGTCTTAAATGTTTGGATGAAAAAGCCTAGCCCTAGGCATTTGTTCTTCTGGTGTTACAGTACAGGATTGGATGATGGTTGGGTGGATTGAAAATCATAGCTTCATATGCTGCACTGTAGTGGTAGGTTTACCAAGAACAGAGAAAGAAAAACAGTAGGTGGAGAGTATGCAGGCTATTATTAGTATTAAATTGTACACAGAAATTATTCAGCAAAGGAAGTTGGTAAGGATGTGAGATCCTGTCTGCTGGTGGAACAAGAGTTTCAGCTGTGTTGATCATCAGCTTTAAATCCACTCCATGGTTACTGCTGTTGCTGAAAGTAGAGAGGCTTTTGATTAAATGGATATCTACTGAATTTGTAATTTTTCTTTAGGGATGTAATTACCATTGTTTCCATATACTGTACCTCAGAATGCAGGTTGAAGTATTGAATGACTGTTTACTGAAAAACATCAATTGATCTTTTGAGGGAAAAGTTGTGACTGATTGAATAGCAACTTGTTTATGTAAGTTTTTCCAAGATGATATTAGCTGTAGTAAAAGTAAACTGTATACCTTATTTACATCGCATCCATTCTGATTTTCAGACTCAGTGGTAAGAGAAAATGAAATTGAAGATTTACAAGATGTCTGTGAACCTGGCAGTCTCTCTTATCACATTGAGGATTCTAGCCATATATTGGTAATGATTACTTTTATGTGTAAATTCAGATCACTGTCTTTCTTATATGGGATTTAGTTTTGAATACATGTGTGTATGTATTGTTGCTTTTCCTTCATTTCTGTGACAGGGCTGTATAGCCAGTTTGATGCTTACAAATAATTTCCATTACAGTGAGATCAGTTTATCATCGTTTTATTCAGACACAGCACTATATATTTAATATGATTTCACTCATTTCTGGCCATGTATGGATATTATAGTACAGGCTCTTTTTATTTTCATTTTGGGTGTGTTCCAAAATACCCCAGATTTTTCAAAACAGTTGGTACTGTTAGTTGGATGAAATGAGTAAATCAGCTTTAGAGATAGCAATGGGACTTTAAACTGGTAGTTTTCCCACAGTGTACTGTGGACTATAAATGCTAGAGCCATAAAAAAAAGGACAGCATATAATGAGGACTTATTTTTTGTCTCTTTAATTAACTTGTACTGACAGTATTATGGAATTTAGGAGGAAGATCACACTGGCCCTCATACTAAGAAGAGAAAAAGTGAGGAGGTCAGGAATGAGAAGGAAGCAAAGAAGAGGAAGCGTGAGGAAGAGAGGAAGGAGAAGGAAGCAAAGAGGAAACAGCGGGAGGAGGAGCGACAAAGACGAGCTGCTGAGAAAGCCGAAGCCAAAGCTGCCAAGGAAGCAGAGAGGACTAGCAAGCGAGCCTTGAAGCCAGGAGAGTGTATGAAGGTAGGCACTGGTTATAATATACAAGGTGGTTCATATACAGTATACCACCCCACTAGGAACTGACCTGGTGGTTTCTTGTGTATTGTAGGGATGGTTCAGGCAGCTGGAGTGGGTGTGGGTGTGTTAGTTGTTGCTTAACCCCAGTCTGTCTGGCAAAGTAGTCCCATCGACCACAGGTAAGCAACTTCTGTGGGGCCATCCTACAGGTGCAATACGGTACAGTACAAAAATCGAGTAGAGATTGCCAGGGTTGGACCTGGTATCTAAATTGTAATAAGGAGGACATTTTCTAGTCCTAGGGGTTAATTCTGTTTGATTACAGTATCATGCTCTTGTAACCTTAGGTTGTATTGTTAACTGCAGGTTTTGAGACCAGCTGCTGTATTGAACAGTGATTGATTACACGAGAGTTGATTATTATTAGAATTACTTCCTTCACGCTTACTTTTGACCCAGCAATTTCATTGCACCATCTCATATGAGAGTTTTTACTTTAATTGCTGTTTGTTGGAACCCCAGGCTCATCTGGGCATGAAGCCAGCAATGCAGTTTTGTCATGTGCATGCCATCCATAACAAGTAAGGAATTGCCACAGCTTAAAGGAATCTGCTGGGGTATGTAGAACTTGCTGTTCTGCTGCCTTCCCTGTCATCAGCCAGTGACCCTTGGGTAGGGTCAGACACCTGACCCCTTAGTTGATAGCATGTGCTCTTACCCACTTGACCAAAGTGGCTACAGGGAATTGCAGAAATCAAGCCACGTCAACAGGCTGCAACCAGAAAGGTATTTTGAGGTTTTGTTATAGGCATATGTGTGTGTGTGTGTTTTGAGTGCAAGCTGTCTCATTAAAGTTTGGCACGTTTTACAGTACGTAGTGGTGGAGGTGGATCGGAGGCTGGTTGAGACTGTAGCAGGGAGCCAGGTTGTGGGTCAGCTAGGGCAAGATGGTGGCGGTGTGAGGTACAGGGTGGTGGATGCACCTGTACCTGCTGCTGTGACCTTCATCAGGGTTAACCCACTTACATTACAGGTTAGTACAATATTATGATGTTTCATATGCTGTGGCAGGTAATGTGAATTGCATTTAAAAAATACAATGGAATCTCCTAAATCACAGTCTTATTAGACTGGACACAGGCCACGATATGAGAATTTCATGAGTTAGAAATGTAACTAATTTTATGGGGAAAATTACTTATGAGTCTGTCATCTTTGAAAAGTTGTCCCCCTTACCTCCAAACCTTCATCAAACTGGTCAAAACCTACATCAGACTTGTCACCAGTGAACACTGACAACCTGGAAAAGAAATTGTAAAGTACATTTAATGGAAATGAACAATATTGAAAGATTCTTACATGACTCTGACTGATGACATTGCTGAATGGACGGGAGGAGGAGGAGTTCAGGACTATCTGGCTGTATGTATTTTCAGCTGTGATCCTATAAGGCCGAAGACGTTTAGGCCATACCTAACTTAACCTAACATATTTTGGTCGTAAGGCAATTCAGCCGTTTGCCACTTT
The DNA here is from genome assembly GCF_032717465.1 of Coenobita brevimanus. NCBI lineage: Eukaryota > Metazoa > Arthropoda > Malacostraca > Decapoda > Coenobitidae > Coenobita > Coenobita brevimanus. Next base: position 5,090,303 of record NC_137059.1, read on the forward strand.
AGGCTGCTTTGGCCGAAATGGCAAGAACGTGGGGGGAGGGGTTACGAGGCTTGAGGCGGACTAGAGCCTCTCAGCATCAAGTGAGTGTGCAGCTCCCTCACACTGCCTCCTCTTTGCTGCTTCCTCCTCATCAGCCTCCTTCAGGAACCCCTCAAAGTTCAGTGTGGAGGCAATGGGAGCGGTGTCGTCATCACCAGCTGCCTCTGTGTCGTCATAAGAGTCGTTAATTCGTTGAGCTTGCCAAACTGGCTTGGCCTTTCCATATTTTCAGTTGAAATGAGTATTGCACTGGTTACCTATTATTCCTGGATTACCACCTCTACTGGGCATTTTTATAAACTTAGCTCTGAAAGCTACAAATGAGGATTTAGAATGCTTGATACTCTGACGCATCCAGTCGGAGCGGTGGTTGATAAACAGCGCGGACAGTTGGAGAGATTGTTCATAAACCCTGCCGATGGCAACCTGCCAGCTTCCTTGAATACCCCAATTTTGTTTTTTTCCACTTCTTGCAGTCACATTTCAACAGTTCATTATCTGTATTACATATGTACCAAAATTACATAACTTGAGATTGTGGGTTTTTTTTTATTAAAGGTGGCCACCCAGCGTAGTAAATGGTTTCCTGTACACAAGGAAACCATTTACTATGCTGGGTGGTAACCATATAACCAAATTTTGGCACCTGGTGGTTTAGTGGGTAATTATGGCACTCCAATCAGATTGAGCTGGTGAAAGTTTGTATCCAAGGGGTGGTTGGGCTTTATTGCTCACATAATGCCACTCAGGGATGAGTGAGGCTGGTCACTCTCATCTTAAACGTCAGGACCAACTTGCCTAGCCCCGGGCTCCTACGCTTCTTTTAGGGCAACGTAGGATTGGATGATGGATGGATGGATGGAATTGTTTTCATATTTTCTGTTGAAATGAGTCTTTCACAGGTTACTCATTATTATTCTTGGATTACCACAGCTACTGGGCATTTTTATAGACATTCCTGTGAAATCTATAAATGAGGATTTAGAATGTGTGATACACTGACACATCCAGTCGGAGTGGTGGTTGGTAAACAGCGTGGCCAGTTGGAGAGATCGTTCATAAACACTGCCGATGACGACCTGCCAACTTCCTTGAATGCCCCAATTTTGTTTTTTTCCACTCACTTCCTGTGATCACAATTCAACAATTAATTATTTGTTTTACATATGTACCAAAACTACTTAACATGAGATACATGAGTTTGTTATAAGGAAGAGTTCTATCCCCCTAGTGAGGGTTGAGTTGCATAGGGGTGTAGAAGACCCTCCAGGAGAGGTTACCTCCAGGTGAGGGAGGAGAAGTAAGGAAGGGAATGCTTGTGTGTGCACACACCCAGGCATTGTGTAGATGTGTATGCACATATGTCTTCAATTATTCAGATTCAGTACCTGAGACAGACTTATGTTGCCAGATTACTTGATATAGAAACTTTGGAGAAAAGGTTAAAGGGGGTGTGACTGATAATGTGCTTATAGAGAAAAATGGCTGGGAACGTAATTAATACAAGCCATTAGAGAACAGAGTGGAGGTTTGTGTGACCATTTGGTGGTAGCATGCAAGGTGAAACTGAGAGGAAGATGGAGGATACAGGGAGAGAGGATGGCTTAGAGTGATAGGGGTGGGACATTCTGTCAGTGAAAGAAAGTGCAGTCTCATGTCCCCTCAGATCAGTTGCCATGTAAGAACTAAAAGCTGGCTTGAACATGTATTATGTACATCATTGTTTCTAGCTCTGCCAGTCAGAAAGTTTGCATATATTTATGAATGTACTAGATGTGCATGAGAGAGAGAGGGAGGAAACTTGGTCATCCACCATGCAAGAAATTCTAAAATCAGATATTTCAGCTATCACAGACAGTTGGATGAAACGGCATTCTGCGGGTATATTAAAGTACTGTACAGTATTGTTCTGTCCATGGCAGTAATTTTTTAGGTGAAGAAAACAGGGTAGTTTACTGTCAAGTCTTCTTATGTACTCTAGAATAGGTCTGTAAGAGGACTAACTATCAAAGATTTGTATTTTCCAGAGGTAATGGCTAGGTAAGTGTTTTATTATTAATCTCTTTAGTCTTAATGTACTCATCTAAATTGATGTAATTGTATATCTGTAGCATAAACTGGAACAAAAATCATCGCATTAGGGGTTACTGATTCCCCCCCCCCACCCTGAGAGGTCTCTTGTAAGCTGAATTTAATTGTCTGGCAGTAGGAAGAGTAAATAAGAAAGACGTAATCATATTGAAGTGGTTAACCCTTTGAGCTTAATGGTCATTCTTATAAGCAAAGTACTGTAGTTGTTTTCCATTATCCAGAATCAAAAGATAATGACATCCCAACAGGCCGGAAATGTTTTACCAAAGCTGAATAAAGTGATCTGGTGTTAGCCAGATGAAATGTAAACAATTTTTCCATCCATCCATCATCCACACCTATGTCACCCCACGAGGAGCTAGGAGCCCAGGGCTAGGCATTTTTATATTCTGTAAAAAAGACTGCTCTTTATACCCTTTCACTGCAGCTGGTGAGCTTGGTAATTTCAGCCAGGCTAACACTCAAAGATATTCATCAGGCGAAAGAAAACATGATAGTCAGAGGTTTAAAAAAACAATCTCTATCAGCTATTTCTTTTCTGTTGATACTCTTAAGAAGTAATTTTTAGACTGACATCAGACTGTTTTGTTTAGTCTAGAGAAATCATAGAAGTCAGAGTTAAATAAATATTGTTGTTTACAGGAGAGCTGGGCAGAAGAGGCAGTAGTGGTAATGGGAGCAGAAGAATTTGTGGAGGTGGTAGAGGACCAAATATATGGGAGAGCATTGATGGATGGTAGAGGGTTGTGTCACCTGTGTCGGACATGGCAGACAAAGTTGCATGCACCCAGGCTCACTCTGGTTGTTGCAGGCATTGATGAGTACCTAAAGTAAGTCTTCAGCAAATACAAATATCATTTGGATGACTTATACCAGCATTCTTAATTAGGGATAAGCAGGGTCCAAGAGAGTCCAAGGTAGGCTGAAACTGTTACATCTTCCCAATAAAAAAACTTTTCCAAATGTAGATATACCGGTAATTCTTTTGTATGAAAAATTTACATCACAGTGATATCAAGACACGTAGCTGAATTTTGACTATATAGATTGCTTTTCACTTCCATAAATTCTACCTCAACCCTTACAAGGTACAGTATATATATTTCATGCAGTAGTTAAGAGATACTTCAGTTTACCTGTATATAATTATGAAAAGGATACTGGCAACTAGCAATGATTAGTTTAGTGTAATTGATCAGTTCAGTATAGTGTGCTCTTTTTTTTTTTTCTAATATCATAGCTCTTCCCATGATTCTGTTGACATTGATATAATATATTGGGTTGACTTCTGACATATGAGCAAATGCTCAGCATTTGAAATACTCTAAGTACAGTATGGTACCCCATCAGGGCTGGTTTTCCCTTTACTCTGGTGACTGCAATTTAATTTATAATTCAGGACAAAATTTTACCTAATATTTCACCTATTCTACATTTCACCCTCCTTGGGTGGATATTAGAAAACTGAGAGAGGCTTGCTATTTGTCTGTGGTCGTAGGTGACGCTTTTAACTCCTACCACGCTGATTCTTTGTCTGGTAGTGTACCTCCCCTGAATCATTGTTGTATAACCATTGTAAGTTGTACCTCATACGAGGTTTGTGGCTTGGCCCACACAGACTTTCATTGGACCTCATATGAAGACTGCAGCTCAGCAAGGATTGATGCATCACAGGAAAGTGATGGACCTACCTTAAGTGTGAAGTAGATGTGCAAGTAGGTTAAATTTTGTCTCAGAATGTACCGGACACAGACATATCTTATTCTGTCAGTCGGGTGTGTGAAATGAGCTGCAGAAGGACAGAAATCTAGGCTAAGTTATGTAAAAGGGTTGATAGAATTTGTCATAGTGGTTGTAATGGGGGTTAAGCCATACTTTGCCCATGATTAAGTAAATTTGAGCCAATTTGGCAAGAATTTTTACGTAAACACTGCCTAGTACATGCTGAAAAGTAATGTGTAAGTAATATTGACTCCTACAACTGCAGAGGCCAGAAATCAAAGAAGCAGCATCAGGTGCGGTCTGCATTGTTAGGTGATACAAACACAGTGGGGAGGAAGAAAAAGAACGACACTAATAGTTCTTCTGTTGTTACCAGGTAAGTACATAAACTGGCATGTAGTAGACATACTAGTTCATAGACAGATCAAGTACAATGACAATAAAGTTACATTGGAACTTAATATACAATTACAGGTATGTTGGCAATACATATATACTTGTACATACGTACATCATCTAATCCTGTGGTGCCCCACAAGGAGCATAGGAGCTCGGGGCTAGGCAGGCTGGCCCTGACAATTAAGATGAGTGTGACCAGCCTCACTCATCCCTGAGTGGCATTATGTGCCCAGCCACCCCTTGGATATAAACCGACACAGGCTCAATCCAGTTCGAGCACCTAAATTACCCATTAAACCACCAGGTGCCATAGTTTGGTTATGTGGTTATCACCCAGCGTATTAAATGGTTTCCTGGTGTACAGGAAACCATTTGGCTTATCACTTAGTGTAGAGTCACCTATAGGCAGAAGGAAGAGGGAAGAAAGAATGGAAAGGACATAAGAGGAAGGAAGGAAGAGGGGAAATGGCAGCCACCTGAGATCAGCACTACATTGAGTGAGTGGATGGTGAGTGCCCCCACCCACCACCAGTGTTGACAGTAGAGGTTGATAAAGCTAAAGAACTTGGTGAATCATGAAAAAGTATGCACAGAGCCGCATGTGAAGAGGATCTGCTATCTCTTTTCTTTACCTGATAGTTGACAGAAAGGAAAGTGCATAAGATATATACTGTCAGTTATGCTTGTGTGGTGATGCTTGGAGTTTGAAGTCTTGAGTGATATTTGAATAATTATGTGGCCCATTTCAGTGGTCATGCTATTGATAAATATCCCACCTCTGTGCTGTCATTTTCCTTGTTTTGGGATCCTGAATTACCCCATCTTTAAGTGGAAATAATAGTCAGGATGTTTAAGATGTTTCTGACCCCTTCAGTTATCTCCTGAACTGAATAAAATAACCTGGTGGTAGCTACAGTGAAAGAGAAAAGTCATCCTTTGACTGAAGATAAACCCACCAGACCAATAGAGATTCATTCATTTTTACCAATAGAGATACCATCATTATATGTTTGAGCAGCCCAAGGTTATGAAGGCGTGCATGGGGGATGTGCATATGGTCTAAGGAATGCAGAAGGGGAAAGGATACTCGAGTTTGGGGAGGCAACGGACATGATTGTGTGCAACACATATTTTAGGAAGAGAGACAGTAGGTTAATTACGTATGAGTCTGGGGGAAATAGCAGTCAGATAGATTATTTTCTGGTTAGGAAGGCCGATAGGAGGTTAGTGAGGGATGTTAAAGTTATAGGAAGTGAGGAGTGTGTGCAGCAGCACAAACTATTGATTTGTGATATGGTGCTTAAAGAACAAATGATGAAAAAGAGGACTTATGTACCTAGGAGGAAAATATGGAAGCTGAAAAACCAAGTAGTAAGGGATGCCTTCTATAGCGAGTTGAGGAGAGTGGTGGCTGAACAGGGAGCTGTAGACAGAGGCGTTAATGAACAGTACAGAGCCCTCAAGAACAATTTCTTGAGAGTTACTGATGTAACATGCGGCTGGACAAGAGGACCACCAAGACATAAAGTAACTTGGTGGTGGGATGAGGGTGTAGAAGCTGCAATTAAGGAGAAAAGAAGGCTTTTCCGGGAATGGAAGAAGGGTGGTAGCAAAGAGGAATATTTGGCTGCCAAGCGTAGGGCTAGGAGAGAGGTATACAGGGCAAAGTCTGAGTCACAGAGACAATTACTTGATAACCTAAATCATGGGGAAAGGAAAAATATATTTAGGGTGGCAGGTCAGGTGAAGAGGGATAATCGGGATATCATAGGTGAGCAGTGTGTGAAGAATGATGAAGGAAGGGTAGTGGTGAACAGTGAGGATATTAAAGATGCATGGAGAGAGCATTATAACCGGTTGTTGAATGAGGAGTTTGACTGGGACAGGGAAGGTTTGGAGCCAGCAGATCCAGTGTCTGGCCCTTGGCCTTTGATTGATACTGCTACTGTGAGTGAGGCAATAGGCAGGATGAGGGTGGGGAAGGCAGCAGGTGTGTCTGGGTTGACTGCCGAAATGTTGAAGGCCTCAGGCGATATAGGGGTGAGTTTAGTCACTGACCTGATAAATAGGATTATTTATGAGTGTGTTGTCCCAGATGATTGGCTGAAGAGTGTAATTGTAAATGTGTATAACGGGAAGGGTGATGCCCTGGAAAGAGGGAATTATAGAGGTATAAAGCTTTTAGATCAGATAATGAAGGTAATGGAGAGAGTTTTAGAAGGTATGATTAGAGAAAGAGTGAATATTGATGAGATGCAGTTTGGGTTTATGCCAGGTAGGGGGACCACTGATGCCATATTCATTGTTCGACAGCTTCAGGAAAAATATATTGGTAGGAGAAGGGATCTTTATTTTGTTTTTGTTGATTTGGAAAAGGCCTTTGACAGAGTCCCGAGAGAGGTGGTGAAGTGGGCAATGAGAAAGCTTGGCTTGGAGGAGTGGCTGGTTAGGATGGTTATGGCCATGTATGTGGGTGCTCACACCCAGGTGAGAGTGAATGGAGATTTGAGTGATGAGTTTTCCGTGAATGTTGGTGTGCATCAGTGGTCAGTCTTGAGTCCCATGTTGTTTATCATGGTACTTGAAGCCCTTTCACGTGACTTTAGAAACGGACTCCCGTGGGAGTTGTTGTATGCTGATGATTTGGTGTTGATTGCAGAGAATGAAAGGGAGGCGGAGGAAAGGTTTAGGAAGTGGAGAGATGGTATGGGGCAAAAGGGTTTAAGGGTAAATGCAGATAAAACAAAAGTGATGATATCTAGGGTTGGTGGCGGTACTGTCAAAGACGAGGGAGAGTGGCCATGTGCAGTTTGCCACAAGGGCGTGGGAAGTAATTCCATCTTGTGCGGTGTGTGTGATAAATGGGTGCATAAGAGATGTAGTGGTATCAGAGGTAGACTGCGAGATAATGCTGATTTTATGTGTACGGCGTGCCGGGGTGAGCAGGTGGAGATCGTCAGACGTGAAAGAATTGAACTTGCTGGTGAATCTCTTGAGTGTGTGGAAGAGTTTTGTTGTTTAGGAGACATGTTGTGTGCTGGAGGTGGGGCTGGAGCTAGCTCTGTGGCTAGGGTGAGAAGTGGTTGGAAGAAGTTCAGGGAGCTCTTGCCTCTCCTGACATTGAGGGGGCTCTCCCTACGTGCTAAGGGGTCTTTGTATGCAGCGTGTGTTAGGAGTGTAATGCTGTATGGCAGTGAGACCTGGGCAGTGAAGGAGGAAGACATTCGCCGGCTCAGACGTACAGAAATGACAATGATTAGGTGGATGTGCAGTGCGTCCCTGCGTCCAAGGCCTGGAGGGGCTGGGTTTACAATGGAAGAGTTGAGAGGTAGGATGGGACTGGAGTGTATTGGTGTTGTGATGAGGAGAGGTAGATTGAGGTGGTTTGGACATGTGGAGAGGATGGGGGATGATAGTTGGGTGAGGAAGGTGAGAAGTGTTAATATTGGGGGTGGGGTTATGAGGGGTAGACCGAGAAAGACATGGGACGAGGTCATTAAGTGTGACCTTAGGGTTAAGGGACTGAACAGGGAGGCTGCAATGGATTGTGCAGCATGGAGAGCCGCCATTAGGTGACCAAGGCCGACACATGCAAGCATGTTGGAGCCTTTAAAAACGAAAACGAACGAAAACAGCATAAATTATTCAGTATCCAAAAGAAGATGATTGTGTTTCTTTGCAGGGTTAGCTAACTTCAGAGATATGTATATAACAATAAAAGTACCTCATTGTCCCCTGCATTGTCCTGCATTCTTGTGTGCAGCATGTAACTGCCTCCATCCTTTGCACTGTTGCCAGCATTCATCACTACTGCTTTGTAGCTACCATAGTGAAATAGACAGTAGGCTTGGACATCAGTTTAAAGTATGTGGAAGGTGACTGTATACGTGTTAGCTATATGGCTCGTTCATAAATGAAAAATCTCTGAATAAAATTGTCATAACTCTAGTGTTGTACATGAAGTTATAATAGTATGAACATTGGTGTCAAGCACTGGTGTAAGATCACTGAAAATTTGTGACCTCCTGCATTCAGTATGGCAGTAGTGTGAAATAGTGTGAAAGCAGATTCAGTTAGCTAGGGGAGCACTGCAATAAGCAGTTTACTCTTTATATATTCATATAGCTGTGATGCCTCAGGTCAGACTTGGAGACACACACTTTGTTATCAGTAACTATATGACATGACAGTGTATAACATTGATTCATTGCTCTACCATCCACTTGTAATAAATAGTTTTCTGACACACAGGAAACCATCTGGTTTGTTACAAAGTGTAGTGTCTTCTTTAGGTAGCACAGTTCATTGGGCATGCTGTTTTATGCAGTTGTTACATTCTTTTGTGCTTTCTTACCTTGTTATATTCTACCTTGCCACACTTCTTAGGTGGGAGTTACTGTTAGGGTGATAATAATGATTCCCCTTCCCCCTTTCCTTCACTTCAGAGGGTAATTTAGTAGCCATTTACTTACCCTAATAATGCATTTCTTATGACAGAATAGACATTGAGACTGCCTTGGTAATGGCTCAGCTGGAGTGTGATGTCAACCACCGCCTGCTGTCCAGCCCAGAAAAGATTGCCACCTTCATTCTCCAGGTCACCAAGGCTGTCGCAGAAGCACCCTTTAAGTGAGCCACTCTTTATTCTGTTACTACACTAGAAAGTTTACATATTGTATTTAACAGTTTTATACAGTGGTGCTGGATATACAGTAGACACATCCCTCAACTCCCCTCCGTATCCCCTGAAAGAATGATGTTAGAAACTGGAGAATTTCAGTTTCAGCCTGCAGTCTACTGGATTCATATTTAAAATGAACATTGGGCTACTACTACTACTACTACTACTACTACTACTACTACTACTACAACTACTACTACTACTACAACTACTACTACTACTGCTACTACTATTACTACTTAAGTTTATACAGTCCAGCTTTGTTCTGGAAGCACCCTTTAAGTGAGCAGTTCTTCATTAGGGTACTGTATATATTGGATAGTTTATATAGTGTTGTTGACAGTTATGAAATATGACTAAGGTACTACTGTTTGACCTTGAGATAATTTCAAATGCAGTCATATAATGCCATACTTCCTCTCAAGGAACTCCCATACTGTACTGTGGTTGGTCTTGGTACAGCTGATGTTTTCTGTGGCCTAGAAGAACCAAATGCCATAACCTGTTGATGACTCTCTGACAGTTGCTTGAAATTTGTGGGGAAAAAAAAAATGTCAGTTTTAAAGAAAGATTTGTAACATTGTGAGATGCTTAACTTAAACTTTGGCATAGTTAACTTAGCTGAGTTTCTTTGTCTAATAGTAATGATTGTGTGGCTAGTTACCAAATTTGTTGCCACACTTCACTCTTGTGGTAGTACCTCCCAGATAAGTGATGCTTAAGAGTAAAGTACTTTTCTGCCAGTTTTTGTCTGTGTTCCTAGTAATTAGTTACTGCATAGTACTGTTTTGGTATACAGCAGGAAAGGAATGTACAATGTACTGTATAGTCTATGTTTGGGTATAATAATGAGTACCTCATCCTGTAATACAGTCTTTACATTTACACATTTACCAAGGACTAAGCAGTGTCATGTTAACTTAAGATAGGGGTCCAAGCTGAACACTTCATAAACAGCCAGAATTATGGAAGAGGTTAAAGAAACACAACACAAAGCCTTAAGAATAATAACGATGCACAAAAATCACAGGTGAAGACCTCTTGTATCAAGAAGCAAAAACTCTCCTAATTAATGACCATATGGACGTGGGAGGTTTACGAGGTCTGTTCAGAAAGTGTCCGAGTGTAGGCTCTAAAAAATAAATAGCTAACTCGTTGAGCTAGGACACAAATCTCCCTCAAAGTAACCCCTTCAGACTTGACACACACAGCCCAGCATTCTTTCGACTGCCTGAAACATTTTCAAAGTCAGTTTTCGGTATCTCATGCAGGTGCTTTGTTGCATTTGTCAAGATATCTTCTCTGGTTTCAAATCAGGGACCCTTCAGTGGAGTTTTGAGCTTAGGGAATAACCAAATGTCACACAGCACCATGTCTGGTGAGTAGGGATTCTGTCGGACCTGCGGGATGTTATGCTTGGCCAAAAATTCCTGAATCAGTTCAGATTAATGGGCAGGGGCATTGTCATGGTGCAGTTTGCAACTTGCTGCTTTCCTAAGGTATGGTCTCTTCTGCCAAACTGCATCATGAAGAAAACGGATGACATCGAGGTAGTAATGTTTGTTGTCAGTCTGACCCTCTGGTGCACATGCATGACGCACAACACCACGGTAGACAAAAAACTGTCAGCATGCGAGTGCATTTCACCTTGCTGCAGATCTATCGTGCTTTTTTTTTTTTGGCCAAGGTGACCCTGCATACTTCCACTGGGACAGCTTTCCTTTGGTTCTTGGGTCATACCCATACACTCAAGTCTCATCTCCAGTGATAATAGTCTTCAGAAAGTCTGGATCGTGATTTGCATGCTTCAACATGTCTTCAGCAACGTTCATCCAAGAGAAGAGATCATGATGAATATGATGAAGCACCTGCAGGAGATACCAAAAACCAAAACTAAAAAATGTTTCAGGCAGTGGAATGAATGCTGGGCTACATGTGTAAAGTCAGAAAGGGCATACTTTGAGGGGATTAATATTCTAGCTTAGCAGGTTGACTATTTATCTTTTTAAAGCCTAAAGTCGGACACTTTCTGAACAGACCGTATATATTCCAGTACGGGATCCAACCCACCCATGTAACTTTGTGATGCATCACCCCTTAAAAAACAATAATTACATATAGTAGACATAAACACAGCCACTTTAGCTGTCCAATGCCTCTTGCCAAACAGCATGCTTTTTGAGCTCCACCAGATATATATCTCACAAGAACTATCCTTCTCAGAGAGAGGCAGTGAACCTAGGCATACTATGATATGGCCACCACCCTTCTCAGCGTCAGTACCAACACAAAATATATACAGTCACGAACAACTCTTATATCCTCACTGTAATGCAGTTTTCCACGCCACAACACACTTGTCTCATATGCTGTACTGCACCTCACTATGACAGCACAGACTTCAGCATCCATCAACAAATGACCTCAGGGAGCACATCGGTGATGTGGTCAGTTTTTTGTGTTGACTTGGTTCATATCCAAATCAGCCTGGGATAGTAACAACAGCAACAACAACCTCACTCAAATGATATTTAAGACACTGTAGTGTGGTCTGACAGGTCTTGCTGAATGTAAAAAAATGTATGAGCCTCCTTGGTGTTCACTGTAAACTAGTGTGTGTATGCCAAAGTTGTTCATTGTAAAAGCTGAGGCTAACATTGCAAGCTCTTAATATATGTCAGTGATGTGTTCCATAATATCAGTTTTCTCCAGACAGATAGTACTGTATGCTTGGGAAACCTGGCAACTTGGCCGTGTAGCAACTTTCATAGACATTTTTTCTGTGAATAACTGTGGACTTAATGGGGGGGGGGGGGGAAATCAAAATAGGCAACACAGTGAAGAATCAGACAACAAATGATGAGAACTTTATTTTCCATGTTGGCAGACGTGAACGAAATGAGGCACTGTTTTCATGGTATGCAGAGGGTAGCAGCAGTGGGGGAGTGCGAGTGGACAAGGGTGGAGTTGGTCTGCTGAAGTTATGGCACCAGCAGCTACGCCAGTTCAGCCTTGTTGGAGTGGAGGTAGCTCAGGCTGTAGCAAGAGAGTACCCAGCACCCAGAACTCTTATGAAGGTCAGTAGTATGATTGTTTATCACATCCTCTCACATTTTCTTCACACACTTTCAGTTATATCTCTTAATCTAACTTAATGCTAAGCAAAGCAAGAGCTAAGGTAAAAGTGGGCAGATGCCATGTGACACCTCTTCACAGTGCTCATCTCCATAACTTTGGCTTGAGAGCCTGTGGTGGTGTTTTCACCCAACATCTTGGGGTTGGAGACCAGTGCATCATCTAGGTTACCACATGTACCTCCCCTAGATATTATTCTAGATAACTCACTTTACATGCCAACCTGTAAAGGGTGGATAGTTACCTGAGTCAAGTGTTGCCAGCTCCCCACACCAGGTTTTGAACCCTGATGCTAATGGATTCACTGTAGCTCTATGTTTGAAACAATAGGTGAAGGTACTCTCCATCCGCTTACTCAGTGTAGTCCTGCTCTCGGTTGACTGCCTTTTCCTCTCTTCCCTTCCTTCCTCTTCTGTCTCTCTTTCGTTCATTTTGTCCTCTTCCTTCTGTCTACGGGTGACTCCGTACTGACAAGTCAGATGGTGTCCTATACACCAGGAAACCATTTACCTGTACTACACTGGGTGGTAACTATATAACCAAATTATGGCACCTGGTGGTTTAGTGGGTTATTAAGGCACTCCAGTCAGATTGAGCCTGGGCAGGGGTGGTTGGGATTTATTGCTCATGCATTGCCACTCAGGGATGACTGAGGTCGGTCACTCTCATCTTAAATGTTAGGACCAATTTGCCCATCCCCGGGCTGTTACGCCCCTCATGGGGCAACACAGGATTAGATGGTGAATGAAAAAATAATAATTCTCTTTACACATTATTAACGATTTCAATGAAACCTTGAATGTTGAATGAATGGATGTATGACATTTCAGTATGCATTGTTGATTGCTAGCTTTTGTGTACAGGCATTTCTTTTTCTTATCTCTTGTTCCTACCCTTTCCACTTGTAATGATATTAAGTACTGTACATTAGCGAGTTAGGATGATGATGATGAGATGTAGCGACGATGTTGATGAGCTGTAGTGATAATGATATGTGATGCTGTTTGATGATGATGATGATGATGGTATATGGTAAAGTGTTGTGTGTGACCCTACAGGCATATGAGAGATGTGCAACTAGTCAGGAAGCGGCGCTGCTATTGGCTGATGTTCCCATACGTCGAGGAACTGGTGTCTTGGCCTCAACTCGCCGTATTGGGCCTGAACTTTCCAAGAAGATACATATCCTTTTCACATCCACTGATCCTGACCAAAGTATAAGCCAGAAAACATGAGATTAGCTTTGTCTGTACAATTATGTTGCTATCCAGCTTACCTGTGGTATGCTGTACTATATGAAAAGTTTTAACGAATATTGTACTTGCATAAAGTACAGTGACTTGATAGGGTTCTAATGCCATATAACGAAAAGGTGCGGAGTATGGTGGAAAAGCTCAGGTGCTGTGCTTGAACAGTGTGTAAATTAACCTATATACTTAAATATAAATAAAACAGTCTTTTAGTAGCTGGTGGTTGATGATCTTGTGTATAGCCATTATTTTATATGTAAATTAAGAGTGTTATTAAAATTTTATAGAAAATGTCAGCATTCCAGTCCAGTCCTGATTTAAAAAAAAAAAAAAAAAAAAACTATGTGCAGTTATACTATTTTTAATGTTAACTTTTTTTTTTTTTTTTTTTTTAGTGTATACTGTAGTTACTATGCTGGGTGGTAACCATATACAGTATGCCACCCCACACAGTCGTATAATTGATAGGTTGCCCGCCCATAAGAGGTTAATGTTAGGGGTAGGGTAGCGAGAGGTAGACTGAAAAAGATCTGGGACGAGGTCATTGAGTGTGACCTCAGGGATAAGGGACTGAATTGGGAAGCTGCTAGAGATCGAGCAGCATGGAGAGTTGCCATTAGGTGACCAAGACCAGTGCATGCAAGCATGTTGGAGCCTTCAGAAACATGATCTGGCCTACCTCCATGAAGGCTTACCACTGTGCCCTGAAATGTTTGTACCGTAGTTGTGTAAATACTGTAGTTTATGTGATGGTTACAAACATAAAATATGGCATATTTGAAGTATGTGGAAGTCAATTCATATTGAGGATCCAGTTCTATTTGAAGTTAGTAGAATATTTTATACAAATAAATATTTGTTTAGCATGCTGGTTTTCATTTAAAAATTCCATCAGTTCATTTTTCATCCGGTCCTTTATTGCCCCAGCAGGAGCACAGTTGTCTTAAACAAGACTACTCAGTCTAGACATCTAAGGCCAATACCCAGTCTAGACATTTTTCAGCCCACAGTACCCAAATTAATTTAGCTGTGCAGTAAAATGAAAATAAAAGTGATGTGTGTAAAGTAATGGTGGTAGGTGGTGACAATCATCATCCACTCGCGATGTAATGCTGCCTACTTCTTCCCCCACCTTTACCATTCTTTTTCTGCGTCTTTCCTCCTCTTCCTACTTCTCCCATCTTTCGTGTTGCTTTTCATTGCTCGTCTTTCCTTTTCAGGTGGCTTTACTTTGAGAGACAAGCCACTGGTTTCCTGTAAGCCGGGAAACCATTTACAACACTGGGTGGCAACTAACCCATGTGTTCCTGTCCCTCCCTGTAAAATTACTAACTCAGACAAAGGACCACCCCACATGGGAATATGGCGTTAGATACTTTAGTGTAAAATAACAGCATTGCGGAGTATATATGAGCACAGCTTGGGCTCATAAATTTTTATCAATAACCTTACTGGAAAATTACCGGTAGTTGCCTTTTTGGTGATAAACCTAAGTGTAATTTTCATCTTCATTCATTCATTCATTGCCAGACGCCATGTATCCCAAACGGGGTGGCCAAGGGCTTAGAGTTAATTGTTCTACAGGGAGGGGTTACTGAAAGAAAAGTTACTAACATCTGTCTAAAGCCAGATGCCATAATCCCATAAGGGGTGGCCATTTGTCTTTGACTCAGTTGGCTTATGCGGAGGGGTAGTAACCCTCCACCAACTCACTTGTTGACACGTAGGGAATACGTATGGGTTGGTTATACAGTTACCCTCCATAGCCGTAAATGGTTTCCTGGCTTACAGGAAATCATTAGGCTTGTCACTCAGTGTAAAGTCAAGGGAAAAAAAAGTGTAATTGACAGGAAAAATGAAACAGGAAGAGAAGACACACACAAGAATTATATATAAAAATAATTTGGAGAAATGAATTTCCCGAGCTAGACCTTGATCGAGCACATAGCCCCGTTCGAAAAAATAAATAATAATAATAATATTAAAAGGGATTAATCCCTAAGCTAGACTTCATCGGATCATATAGACCTGCTAGGGTCACAGGAGAGCGCTACCCCTCCCAGCACAGCAGCCATAGGGCGGGGCGCGAACTCGCAACCTCACGATTACGATCCCATTATCCTACCACTGGGCTACCGCGTTCCCCATAACTTCGATACGGGAGAGCGCTACTTCTCCCAGGAGGGCAGCTATCCGGGAGGGGCGCGAACTCTTGGCCCTTTGGTTTTGAGTCAGGCTCTCAACCATTGAGCCACCCTGCCACTTAAAAAGAATTATCAAAGTGAAGGAAGATGTAGGCAACACTAAAACAAGTGGGTGATTATCAACTAAGTTCAGTGCTGACTGGGGTGTGCTGGCTGTTGCGCACCCATAGTGGCCTTTACACGAGGGTTATCCTGCGCCATCATCATGTACGCGCAATCATGACAAGTGGGCAAGTTCCGTCAGATGAAAACAAATCGACATATCACACTTGCTGTTTTGTATACAAGTAAAATCAACACTGTTTTGCCAGTTACGTTGTATACTCCATTTCAAATGAAGTTTTCATTATCATCACTAGATGCAATACTCTGACCCGGGCGGTATTCATGAAGACAACGTTGCGATATTCACTCGGTCTTTGGTTGGAACTTTAAAGGTAGGTTGAGTTGGTGATTGTTTTGTCAAAAGTAAAGCCCACAGTGGTTATTCCTTACTGACTCTCATGCAGTCATTGGCCTAAATCTGTTTTAAATGACAAAAGTTTTTAAAAAGCTCTTTTGGGCCGGAGGTTGGCGGTTATGAAATAATAGAAGAATGCCTTCGTTCATTTGGCTCACACGGTCGCTACCAAATAGTTTGAAAGTCAGACAATTTTGTATCTTCATACTAATCAGGGTAAATGTACACTTTATTTGAGGCAGTGGAAGGACCATACTAACAAAATTCATATTGCTCCAGTTCATGTTCTGTATTTTTCTGACTTTTCAGGGTGGTAAATTACTTTTTCCTGTTGAAAAAAAATCCCACTTTTTATCATCGTACCTACGATTGTTTACAGCGTAATGGAAGGATCTTATTCAACATAGGGAAAGGTGGATTTCATTTCCCAGCTTTCCAACTGGATGCATGGTTTTGTTAGGGTAGGCTAGGTTAGATAAATTATTAGGTACAGTTAAGCTAGGTTAGGTTAGGTTTAGTTAAACATGTGAGTTAGGACAGACCCTTCTGCCATTACTCTTGACAAATCAGTGAGTTGATACTGTGGAATGTAGCTAAAAACAACGGAGGAATCAAATTTAGCATGAAACGTTTGTTTACCACGTTAGAAATAGTCAGAAATATATAACAGACCTACAGCAAGAAGAAATTATTCGGTAAGATGCTTCCACTGCCTCAGATAAAGTGTATGTTTACCCTAATCAGAAGTGAGATGCTTGAACCATTTACGATCAAGGCCCTGTGTAACTGTGATATGGTACAGTATATGAATAACGACATCTTTGCACTTTTCCAGTCAGGTGGTAGGAATGTTCAAAGGTGTGTCAAGCATTTCCTGCAAAAGTATCTACTGCCAGACATAATGCTCGTTCTTTTAGGACTTTGGGGTAAATTCTGTCAGGTCCCTTTGCCTAATCTTTCTTCATCTTGTGCAGTTTCTTCCTAGTGCCTTATGGCATCAGTCTTATCTCTCCAGTCTTATCCCAGGTTGGAAAGAAGCTGTCATCAAGGTTTCACACCAAATGGAAATCTGTTGTTCATTGTTAAGGTAGCATTTTGAAGCCTTGGTAGACCATTTGGAACAGTTTGTGACAACAGCTGTTACTGTACTCATGCAGTTTACTGTACATTAGAAAAAATTCATCCACAACCATATGTATGAAGATCTGTTGTTCATTGTTATAGTATAATTTTGAACCTGCTAGGCTGTATGAGGAACAGTTTATGATAACACTAACTTTTAGAATCATGAAAAACTTAAAATTGCCACCAGTCTTTTTTTCCAGTTTAAAGTTGTGGCTACAGCTTCCTTTCAGCCAGGGATCGGAGGATGAGTAGAAACTGTGGCTTGTGTGTACCACACTGTTAACAGAGTTGGTGGTGCCAGTGCCAGTGTAAACTCAGGGTAAAGGGTAATGAGCATCATGCCAAGAATTGTATATGTAGCTTATTGTGGGAGTGGGTTGGGCAGAGTTGGTTGAAGCACAGCACTTCATACAAACTGGTACAGATGATATTCTCATAAAAGAAGCTCAAGATAGAGCCGGAGGTAGAGCTCATTGTGTCAGACTTGGTAAGGTATGTATTCAGTAAAACATTATTTCAACTTTCTTTTTTAATATGCCACACCCTGTAATATGCAGCAAGTTTCATTTGAATGTGATGGAAAATGGATTTTGCTTGTTTTATTAGCCTGCCTCTAATTTATAGAAGTAATTTTTAACTGAACACCTTTGAAGGTATTGTTGCTGTTTTTCAACGTTTTCCCTGTTAGGGGTTTCCTTCTGGTAAATGTGTGGTAGCTCTAGTTGTGGTGGTTGTCAGAAGTACCGGTATATAAATATTGATCTATGTTAATAATCTGGAACAGTGCTAAAAGCATCCTTAGAAAGTATAACTTGTTCAGAAATGCTGTGCAGTACTGTACAGTACTGTAATTTTAATATAATGCCAGATGTCAAGTACCGTACCAAGTAATATTTTAGAAAGTGAAGAGAGGGTAACTATGCAGTGTAGGGTGTTTAAGAATGAATGTGTGGAAGACAAGTTACAGTATGGTTATTGGTGTGGACAGATCCAGATGTGCAGAGTGGCCAATGAGTGTATGTCATATATGAGATTGGGATTGGTTTTGTGCTTTTAACCATACAATGATCCCTTACCCCTTATAGCTTGATGAATAACCAAATGTAAACAGATTCAAGATTGATTTCACTAGTATCCTAGGAGACAGTTCTGCATCATTTTAAGATTCATCAAATTTCATGTAACTGTGACAGCATTCAATTCTGGGGTAACCCAGTTGTTGAAAACAAACCAGCTGTGGTAACTTTATCTTTTGTGATGTTTCTCCATGATTGTCTTAGTTGAGCAATTAACAGGCTGTGGAGTTGGTACCCAAAACACCCGACTCAACTCCTTGATTTCTTATGTGTCTGACTCCGACCCCTTAGACTTTCCTGCAATAAATCTTCCATGATGGGTCTTCACTGACCTGCACATGCTCAAAATTCACACCTCACAGCTTACAGGCACTGGCAGATGCCTCCAGGTCTCTTTATACTATAACCTTTTCGTTCCTAGTAATTTTGTATGAAAGAAAGTCACCTCTAGATTCTAGAATCAGGAAGTTATCCAGACACATTCATTGAGTGGGAAATCTGCTGATCGTGGTGTCTGTTTACATTCTGTTCTTGTCATTCTGTTGACAGATGGCAGCATCTGTGTTTATGTTCAACATAAATGAAAAACAGGAGAGCAATAAACAAGTCCTGAATAAAATGTGGAAAATAAGAGAAAAGAAAAAAAGAACTGCAGCAGCAACAAGAAATAAAGCTGAAGGAGCTGTTGTTTGAAAGACAGTAGCTGCACATTACATCTAGCTACATCATGTTTAATATTTCTTCGCTGGTGGTCAGTCGACACTTTTTTTACTGACTCCGACTCTGACTCAAGCATCACCATAATTGCATCTGACTCCGACTCCAGAGTCCTGGTAATTAAATGTCTTACAGTTTTTCTCACATGCTTTCTTGATGTCAGCATATTGCTAGCTTTCTAGAATAAACCAAGAAGTTATGATAATGCAGTATTGGTAATACTTCATGTGACTGCAGGTGAACCCTAAAATCATGAACTAACAGGTGCATTAAGGATGCATTCCATAGTTGCCAGGCTTCTATAATCTAAATTCCAGTACTCTCCAAAGATCACATGTGAAAAACAGACAAAAACAACTGACTTTGTAGGAAAAAGAAACACTTCTTTACAATCAGTCTGTCAAATCAGGGTTCTCCTATGCCTCCCCAGTGTGGGTCCCAACCTGACTGACACTCACTACAGCACCCTGCAGACCACACAAACCATAGTTCTATGCATCATCACTGGCTGTGCAAATACCACTTCCACTGCTCACTTACACTTTGAAACTAATGTCCTCCCCAGTAGACAATATCTTGACATGGGAGATGCACAGTTCTGTGTGGCAACCTGCACTAGCACACAGCACCCCTGTCATTAGGCCTGTATGACAGAGCACAACTAGGCACATAAAGCAGTCACCCCACAAAATTACCAGACCCTCTTCAGCAGCATCCCATCAGACACTGCAACAAAAACAGTGAAGAACCACATAAACTACATACAGTACTTCACATGCAGGACAGTACAATACCTCAGTCAGAATGCAGTGCTATGAGCCCCCTCTCCTGACATCCATCCATCAGAGGTACCTTAAATCAGAGCTGATGAGTTCACATAGTTACACAGGTCAGGATGTCACCAAGCCCTCAGCATTTACCAGCATAGAATGAGGCAGGATGGAATGACAGATGACATGTGCCCCACTTGTAGAATGGGCCCACTGCGCAATGCATGCCACACTTTAATGCAGACATATCAGTGGTGTACGGACAATAGGGACAGTTGCTGACTTGTGGTTGAAGGATCTACTAAGCCAGGCGGACTGGGCTTGACAACCTTATGACAGAAGAGGCCACTGAACAGAGTTCACAAGAAAAGTAGGAGAGAAATGGAAACTTACAGCCATGCAGTACCAGTCACAAACAAAACTGATAGCTCCACAGACCCTAAGTGCAAGTGCAGGGTTCGTGTCATCTAGTACCCATAGTCATTTAAGTTAGTGGACAAGATATTAGCTGCCTTGTATGAAGATCATCAT
Organism: Coenobita brevimanus; assembly: GCF_032717465.1. Classification (NCBI taxonomy): domain Eukaryota; kingdom Metazoa; phylum Arthropoda; class Malacostraca; order Decapoda; family Coenobitidae; genus Coenobita; species Coenobita brevimanus. The sequence goes on from NC_137059.1 coordinate 5,110,503, forward strand.
GCCTTATGGGATATTATAAGTGGAGATGAGAAGCATTGTACGCACTGTTTAGACTCTGAGGACATTCCTCCATTACATTTCTTATGCCTCCATGTTGTTGAAATTGGCTTGTGGGTGCCTCCAGATGAAGGCATGTGGAGTTAAGAAAACATTTGTTTGTGGCTACAATTTGCAACTGTTTTGATGCATTTATGTCTAGAATCCTATAAACTTGAAGAGTGTTTGTTAGCAGCACAGAGATATTAGAGATATTGGATAATATTTGTCTGTGTGATTCTTCTGTCGGCACCAACATTGTCAGCTAAGCTTATTGTGGAAACTGAAGCACTAAGCAAGATTCAAAAGTCAACCACAGGCACAGCATAATAGTTACTATATAGCATAGTGAATGAATGTTTTCAATTTCAGAAATGTATGGTTCACAGACATTATCCTGTATAAATTTGCAAGAATACTTGAAGTCACTACCAAGAGATACCTTAGACAGATTGTACAATCACCCAGCAACATGCCTAGCAGTATTCAGGTATGTTTGTGAATTGCCTTTGTCTCCAGTCTTGCATTTGTAGTGTAATGATTGCAGTACAAGATCTTGGCAATGTAACAACAAAGGCCATCGCTGATTTGTTGTGTACAGGACTGATATTTGTAGCTAGTTCATATACTTGTAATGTGCATATTCTCTGAACTATTTACATTAAGACCTTGTTATTAATAGCGTTTTCAACCCCACCCTGTGTTTCACTGCTATGCAGTGTGACACTCCTAATGCAAGTGCCAAACTTTTTCCCTTTTATGAACAGTGAGAACACTCATAGTATCAAGATGAGTAACAATTCTTAACTTTTTCCAGCCACTACACACCCTTGCAGTGGTACTGTTTTTTGGCACCAGCCCCTACCCTGATTACATCATAGAAGTATTGGTATTTGTCCACAGTTTTCAGTGACCCATCTCTTATCTTTAAGGATCTTACTGGTCTACCATCAGTTGGTCTCACTCTGCCCCAACAGCTGTACCCTAAATCAATCACTAACCTCAGTCTGCCACTCACTTCACTGTGTCTCTTGTATACCCAGTATTTACATCCAGTACAGAAAAAACTCTTTGTACCTGCGCTGTTTCTACATATACCAGGTATTGCATGACCAATTACCCAGTTCATTAATGAGCCCAGTTTCAGACACATAGATCTTGACTTTTGTCTTTCTGATGTTTACTTAGAGACCTTCTCTCCAGTGTTGTAATTTTTCAGCCAGTTCTTCCATACTTTCTGCTGTCAACATGAAATTATCTGCATATAATTCTTCACATGTAATATTGTCTAATGTACTGTACATCATATCATTTTTAAAGGCAGGCATGTTGGAGCCTTTGTAAATGATATGATGGGCATTGGCCACCCCTCCCTGAGATCTCATAATAATTATTCCACCACCTAATTCCTAACTTTGTACAAAATTAATAATACAAAATATATATTTCAGAGAACTACCAGAGCTGAGCAGACAGTTTGTCCTTCGACTCCTCTTTGTCAACAAACCTATTCCACAGCTGATGCTGGCAACTTGGATACCTCAGCATGAGGCTGGCAAGTTAGTAACATAGTGGCATCATTGGCACATCACCTTCATCATACTACTTCCATCATTGGTTACTCTTGTACATTCTCTTTCAATAGTAGGTTTGCGTGAAGAGGAGAACCCAAAATTTTTTTAAGAAATTGGGATTTTGGACCTTTAGCCTTGCTGTGAGTGAGGGTGCACTTCATATAAGCCTCTTGAGGCAGGGAGGGTGCTCCCCAGCTGAAGATTGTTAACCAGTTGCCATATTGCACTTCTAACATATTTTAGCCATCCTGAATGGGCTAAGGGATACCATATGGTAGGCTGATGGAACTGTGTTAATTGAATTTACCATAGCATAAGTGTTGTAACTTCTAGATCTGTATCTTTTACAGAAAAAGTTATTTTGCTGATCAGCAGTAATTTCATTTATGACACTAAGAATTTTAGGCAACGTTTGATAATAGTAAAGATTATGTACCATATTGTCCTGATTTTCATTTGAAAAAAGTATTATTTGTTGTTGTATGTATGTATTACTTGTTTTTATATTTTGGAAGCAGTTGCTTTAATATTATTAAATGATTAAATGTGGTACCATAATGTTACTATGTTTGTATACCAGGCTGAAGGTACCCCAGATTGTACAGTACAGTAGTGCTACAATATATTAGCTGTGACAGTACAGTACTGTCATTGAGGATGTAATAGTTGCCATGAATTTGGCTAATGTGTGTTTCTAGGGACCTGGGTGACATTGCTGCAGAACACAGGACTGGGGTGCAAGTGTTGCTGGATATGTCCATCTGGCAGGAATGCAAGGATGCACAGGGCAATACTGCCATCAAACTCAGCAATACCTTCAGAAACAACCTGAAAATTGCTATGCTTGGAGGGTAAGGATATATCTGTCTGTTCTCCTATACTTACTAGTGATGAAGTTGACATTATTAATGGAAGGGTTGTTTGAATTTCCATGAGTGACCTTTGTATGTGCTGTACAGTGTAGGTGTATGCATGAAAGGGTTATCTTCATGCATTGGCATTGACATATCTGGTTAATAACTCATCCATGCCTCACATGAGACCCAGTTTTTCCTATGTGTGCCTAAATAAACATTGTCTGATAAGTGTGTGAAAGGAGAAGTTATTTATTTATCTTATTTATTTTTTTTTTCCCCCAAATTTCTCTAATTCCCTCTTTTATAATTTTCTAGTATCACCTTTGGAAGGAGAGGGTGGGGGTAACCCTTTCCTGCCGTACATAAGACCCAGTTTTATCTGTGTGGGGCTATGTAAACATTGATTGGTATGTGAAGGGATACTTGTTATAAAATCCTTTTATATTTAGTTTCCTGTAATGCCCTCTTTTATTGCTTTCTTTTATCACTTTTGGATGTGACAGGAAAACGAATAAGAGAAAGGATTAGATGTAACAGGAGGAGGAATGGGAAGAAAGAGGTGGGAAAAAACGAGAGGATAAGAAGTGTACAGGAGCAAGGAAAGTGGGAGAAAGGTAGAGAGAAAGAGAGAAGACAGACTTCCCACATACTTAATGCTTCAGACCTCTTTAATGTCACTGCTTCATGTCAGACCCACACTTAAAGAATAATTGTACAGTACATGTTAACAGAAAATATGAAAACAGTTAACTCATCACACTTCAGATAGTTGGGTTAGTCCATTGTCTCCTGGTGGGGGAAGACCCCAGAATTTGTCTGTTAGATCTGAAATCCATTAGAACTGGGTTTACAGTACATGATCGTGTATTTGTAACTTGACTTTCTTTCTGTACTTCATTACTGACTTTAATTTTGGAGACTGCATTGGTGGTTATAAATACTTATTGTAGCATTTAAGAGCTTTACTGTTATGAAAAGCATATCCATCCATCCATCATCCAATCCTACATTGCCTCATGATGAGCGTAGGAGCCCGGGGCTAGGCCGTTGGTCCTGACATTTAAGATGAGAGTGACCAGCCTCACTCATCCCTGAGTGGCATTACATGAGCAATCAATCCCACCACCCTTTGGATATAAACCTTCACAAGCTTAATCCAATTGGACTGCAATAATTACCCACTAAACCACCAGGTGCCAAAATTTGGTTATATGGTAACCACCTGGCATAGTAAATGGTTTCCTGGTGTACAGGAAACCATTTGGCTTGTCACTCAGTGTAGAGTCACCCACAGGCAGAAGGAAGAGGAAAGAATGAAGAAACGAAAGACAGAAGAGGGAGTGTAAAGTCACCCGTAGGCAGAAGGACAAGGAAAGAACGAAGAAAAGAAGGACAGAAGAGGATGGAAGGAAAGAAGGATGGAGGAGAGGAAAGGACAGACACCCGACAGCAGCACTACATCGAGTGAGTGGATGGTGAGCGCCCCCACTTATTGTAACCATTGGTTCATTACACATTTTTTAAACCTAGCATTTATGAGAAATGTGATGCTTAATTTTCAGAATGTTTTTAGCATATAAAGCAGTTAGATATATCTGTCTACCTATCTTTCTATAGCCAGAAGCCATAATCCCATAAGGGATGGTCGTTTGACTTTGAGTTAGTTGTTTTACGGGGAGGGGCACTAACGCTATGCCAACCCATTTGTTGACACAGGTAACATGTATTGGTTGGTTATAATATTTCCCACCCTGTGTTGTAAATGGTTTCCTGGCTTTCAGGAAACCATTAGGCTTATCACTCAATGCAAAGCTACCTGAAAAAGAAAGAAGAGTAATAAAAAATTAAGTGACAGGAAAGGTAGGAGAAACAGGAAGAGAGGATGGCAGACACAGAAAAAGAAGGATACAGGTGAAGGAAGAAGTACACAGCAGTACATCAATACCATTGTTTATTATTACAGTATTAATACACCAGTTTTTTGTGTGCATGTGCACATGTGTCTGTGCCTGCTCATGCACAGAGGGAAGCCATGGACTATGTCAAGCAGTCTAGAACCTGACCCTCACCAACGTGATATTGAGTTCTTGGACAAATACGCCATGGACCGGTGGGAAAGTGTACTGCAGTTCTTAGTCCAGCCTGGCCGACCTCAGACTGCCATCTCCAGGGATGCCATGAGAACACTACTACATGCTGGCCTCATTGAAAGGTTTTTATCTTTGGTAGTATTGTTAAAATATATATATATATATATATATATATATATATATATATATAAATTGTATATATATTACACACACACACACACACACGCACACACACCACTTTTGCATTCCCAACTAAGCAGTCCCTATATATATTCCATAAGTTGTCCAGATCCATTTAATTCCAATTTTATATATATATATATATATATATATATATATATATATATATATATAAATATTATATAAATAAAACACACACACACACACACACACACACCACTTTTGCATTCCCAACTAAGCAGTCCCTATATGTATTCCATAAGTTGTCCAGATCCATTTAATTCCAATTCACTGATTCTAACTCCTCCTCTGCTTTGGCCCTGTATTCATCTGCCATTTCTTTGATCCAGCTTCTCGACTTTCAGTCTCTGTCCTTTTAAAATTCAGTAGAGTATGTATAATTATTAAGTCAGTTAACTAGAGCGTAGAAAATATTTTCTCACTCCCAGCAAATGAGTAAGCAGCTTGGCAAAAAGAAAATGATAATACGAACTAGTGTGTGAATCTGTGAAAACACATTACAGTATATACTGTAGAAGTGGTGGAAGTAAGGGAATTAAGAAATAACAGAGCCAAACATTAATACCTGCTTGGTGATGCATCCAGGACAGCACCCCCATTTAATCCTATCAGTGTGGTGATGTGCTCTGTATTTATTTACTTTTTTTTTTTTTAGAGAGACCCTTTGAAATGAAGTGTTTAGAGTAATCATCAGCCCCTTTACAACCTTTACAACTAGGGGATTCTTCCTAAGCTGAATAAATTGATGTAGTAGCAGTAAGAATGAGATGACAATAGTGATGTACTCCAGCAAACGGAGTTAATATGAAAGTCAGCAGAGTGACACTTCTTCACAGTGGCAGATTTTAAGACTTGATTGGAAAGTTAATTAGTTGTTCTGTTCATGGCTCCTTATTTTTTTTTTCCTGGTAAATCTACTCGCCTCATGTACAATGTGAGAAACTGGGATGAGATAACTATTAGAGGTGGTTCCAGGATTTTGAGATGCTGCCTGTATTACTTATAAAGACAATAAGGATGTTGCTCCCCCTTTTCTCTCAGCCAGCTGAGCAGCATTGTCAACTAAAGATGGCTTGTAAAAGTATAATTTCTGTGGGATAAGTTAATGTAATATCTAGTAAAGGATGCACTATTTATAATGTAAAGTACTGTACTGTATACTTATTTCAATGTGATAAACCGGGGGTGTTGCATGGGCAGCATGGGCATCATCCCTGGATCTGATGATGATGCTGATAAATGGTAGTATCACGCAAAACCATAGATTAATACATTGTCATTTATGTATTTTTTCCAGTAATGATGAACCAGATAACATGCAGATCACAAGTGCTGGCTTCCAGTTTCTGCTCCTGGACACAGCATCACAGGTCTGGTTCTTCATCTTAAAGTACCTGGAGACAGTGACTGAGAGAGGCCTGAGTCTAGTGGCATGTTTGACTTTCCTCTTCAAACTGTCTTTTTCAACACTGGGTAAGGTGAGTGAGTTGTGTAATTTTCATTGCAGTCAGGGTACAGTGATCCCTTGGGTTACCACGTTCATGGTTATTGTGGTTTTTGTTATCACTGCTAGATGGAATTCTGCACTCCTGCCATTGTAGCACATTTTTTTTGGCTAAACGAGTAGAATTGCTCTGGGACCTGTAGCGAGACTCTTGTTTCAACTTAAATTAAGCACTTTTACTAAAGCTGTCACTAGATGGCACCACCTCAGTGTTAGCCAATGGCAGATGTGGATTCTCCATGTCAAATTACTTGAAATGGTACCACTTTCATGTCTCCAAAAGCCTCCTTTTAACAAATCCACCAGAAGAAGAAGAAGAAAAACTCTGGTCACTCATTGACCTGCTGGCTATTGACGCAAGTAAAAACTTTGTTATCGTGCACCTGAGCTGGTTTCTTCTGATAATGATGGTGCAGAATCTGTTGTTTCTGATGGCTTTGAGGGATTCAAAGGTGAAGCCCTTCTTGAGGAGTTAATCCCAGGTGGTGGAGACCACTAACTCTCCAGCCCCTAGCCTCAAAACCCCTTACCTCAGGCCAATCACAGGCCTGTTCGGTATGATATGTGTTATTTCCTTTTTGTGCCCTTTTCATAATTTTATATTAACCATGCCTATGTGTGTTTCTGACACTTACCATAACAGTATGTGTGTATTTAGTGGGTCTGAATTGTTGTAAAAAGGAAAATTTGGGTTTACAAGCGGGGTGTGTGGTACTAGTTAGGGTAAATTCCATTGGGGTGCCTGATGCCACTCTTACCAAGTGACTTTTTTCTTTTTTAAATAGGAAGAGCCTCCCATATTCATCAGGTTAACGAAGGCTATATTAAATTCATCCAGTTCAAAAGGTCTTTACTAAGCTGTATAATATCATCTGGAGATAGCAGGAATTAAATAATAAGTATGTCATCAGACTGGAGGAGTTAACTTAGTTGTTCCATATTGTAAAAATCACTACAAAATAATGCTCAGTTTGCTTTCCTACCACTTGCTCTTTCACTCTGCATCTCACAAGGTCTCACATTTCCATCAGTTTTGCCAAGTCACAACATGCATTGCTAATATAATGTGTTGACCGCCCTTATTCTGATCTTGTGTCTCAAGCATTGTCCAGGCTTCACTTCAGGATATCAGGGTCGTACACCTGTATTATGTTAGGTAGAAAAATCCTCCCACAGCGACATTTTATTTTGTTGTTTTTGCCATTTATATATGATACTATGCTTCTTAATTTATTTTTTCTTAATGTCTTCTGTATTATTGTTATCCAAAGTATTTTTTTCTTTATATCAGTTGATCATTATTTTCAGGACTACAGTATGGAGGGTATGGATAATGAGCTTCTCACATTCCTTCAACATCTACGGGAATTTGGCTTGGTGTATCTACGTAAGAGAAGCTCAGGCAGATTCTATCCCACTAGACTGGCTCTTAATATCACTGCAGGACAAAACAAGGTATACCAAGATAATGCTTTGTAAATTCATGTGGTATACTGTGGAAACAAAAGAAATCACAAATAATACACCCAAACGAGTGAAGTATGCAAGATTTGTCTATGTGATTATTTATTTATTTATTTTATTTATTTATTTATTTTTTAATGCTTGGCCTCATTGCAATGCTCTGTACATGATGCAAAACTGAATCATCATTGGAGTGCATAAACCACTATGGTAAGGTGCTGTCGACTGCAAGGGAACATCAGTTCAGTTCACTGCACACAATAATCCTGGAGGGATGGTTTCTTGCCTGTGGTTGATGAGTCTGCTCAGCCAGGCAGACCAGGATTACTCAGCAACAACCACCACCATATAGGTGCTGTGAAGTTACTCATGGAGACTGTAACCTGCAGGATGAAACTGAGAAAGCTGATATCCTTAGCTGTGCATTAATGAATGTATTACCCTTTTTTGTGTCCCTTTTTTGATATACATTTTGTTTGTTTGTTTATTATAGCCACCCATTGTCAGGGAAATGAGACTGGATGATTGTGACAGTACATACTTTTATACATGCACTTAAGTAATTGTGTACATCAGCAAGGACTTTTGTTTTCCAGGGCTCTATTGATGTACCCAAGCAAGGCAATCTTGTGATTGAAACAAATTACCGGATATATGCCTACACCGTGTCAGAGTTGCAGATTGCTCTACTTGCCATCTTCTGTGACATTGAGGGCAGGCAAGTCAAAATGAATAAATAAAGTCATTGTAAATCATCATCGTCATTGTCGTTGTTGTTGTCATCATCACTGTTGTTGTCATCATTAAACCCAGTTTACCAATATTAACTTTTTAATGGGATGGGTAGAATTTAGAAACCTCATTGTGTATTCACCCATCATTCTCATGGTACCATAGCACTTCCTAGGATCAGCATTAGTCACCTACTACATACTGTTTTATAGTAAGTGTATAGATTAATAGACAAATGCTGTCTTTAGATGCCCAGGATCCTCATGAATATATATGTAAAACATCATGAGAGAGAATTACGAGTTACAAATGCGCAACCTCCTCTCCTGACACATATGCTTTAGTCGCTTCCCATTATCATTTACTCCTGGTATATATATATAAATATATAGATAGATAGATAGATAGATAGATATATGTGTGTGTACTGTAGATATAGATATACAGTATATATATATGTAGAGTAAAACCTTGATATAACGGACTTCAGTAGACCGGAATTCACCTTTATCGGACTCGAGGAGCTACCAGACTAAATTCCAATATATCAGAAAAATTCCGATAAAGCCAGAAGCAGTCCGGACTGCCTGACCACTTCAGCTATGTTCACCACAATAAGGTAAATAAAAGACATGTTTATCAGTGTACGGTACAGTATTATTATATGTATTATACCATTTGATTAACCCCTTATGGGCAGGCAACTTACCAATTATACAACCGTGTGGGGCGGCATTTTCGGAAAAATAAAGTATCAAGGAATAAGCCTAAACATGCATAAATTGATGAAAAATGGATGAAAAACGAAGGCAAGAGGTGTTATATGTGCGGTAATATGTCTCTGCTGACTGGGGGAGGAGTGAGGGAGGAGGGCAGGCAGGCAGCTTATCACCAGGTGCGCCTGGGGTGAGGCTAGCAAACTATTCACTCATTTGCTTTTTCTTTACCACTGAATATCATATTTATCATTTATGCATTCTTTACATTATTCACTGTCTTCAAGATCTTATGTATGTGTTTTCTGTTTTACTTGAACTCTTGTAACAATAAAATTTACATATTGTACTTATATACTATTTTACCAGGACAGTAGGTGACAAGGATGCCTTATCACCCAGTTTCACCAATAATTTAGGACTGAAAATGGCTGGACGTTATATAACGTCGCCTGCCTCCTCACGCACGGACGTTACGTAATGTCGCCCGCCTGTTAGGGGTTAGTGCAGTGAAGTTATAACACAGTACAGTACTGCAGTGGTAGTCAAAACAGTTTAAAAACCATTCATGCAATCCGGACTAATGTCTGATATATTGGAAAAAGTCCGGATTAGCAGGGGGAAGTCCGGATGTCACTTTTATTGGAATTTCGCATTTTTCGGAATGGTTTGGGCCCCAATTATTCCGTTATAGTGAGGTCTTACTATATATATATATATATATATATATAAATATATGGAGCCTTTGTGGTACAGTGGTAAAGTGTGTGTTTTTGTACGCTGAAGAACGAGGGTTCGCGCCCTGCCAGGGTAATAAACTTTGGGAGTGTTCTTCTGGCCATGTACTACTTTGGCAGACACCAGGGGTGCTGTGGTTGAACCAGTGTCGCATGCTATAAAGTATGTTTGCACCCAGTTGGCTTGCGCAGGCCGATTACACTTGGTTCACAGACTACACACACATCCAAAGCCACTCCAACACAACAGTTACACTTACAAACACTTCTCACACTACATACAATCTCTACTAGACAGCCTAAGCCACTTGGTAGAGATACATTGGATGTATCGTCCCCACTTCGGTAGGGATAGGCCGGTCCTGCAGTGGATACTCAAACGGCTGATGATGATGATGATGAATATATATATATATATATATATATATATATATATATACACACACAGTGGTAAGTAAGGGCATGCACCATCCACTCACTCAGTGTGGTGCTGCTTTGGGTGTCTGCCCTTTCTTCTCTTCCTTCTTTCCTCGTCAGTCTTTCTTTCCTTCATTCTTTCCTCTTGCTTCTGCCTCCGCATGACTTTACACTCCCTCTTCTGTCTTTCTTTCCTTCATTCTTTCCTCCTCCATCTGTCTTTGGCTGACTCTACACTGAGCGACAATCCAAATGGTTTCATGTACGCCAGGATACCATTTACTTTGCTGGTTGGTAACCATATAACCACATTATGGTGCCTGGTGGTTTAGTGGGTAATTAACCCCTTCTTTACCGACCCCTCCCCCGAATGTAAACACTACGTTTACCCCCCATACCGACCTGATAGCTCCCCCTCCCGTAGTGTGAGGGGTAGTGTATATTTTTTTCCACGTCGAAACTATTCACACTTTGTGATTTGTTTGTATACTGATGATCACATAAACCCTGCATGATGTTGATAATAAAAAAAGATTATAAAATAAATCATTACGGTACATAAGTTTACATGTCTTATGCTGAAGTAGTTACCCAGGTAACTACTGTACAAACTGGCTTGAAAAAAATGTCTTGCACAGATGGATGGCTTATTTATTTACCTTGTAAGCTGAGCATGAAGTGTGTGGACACACGTGATGGTGATGGCGACCTTGACCCACTTGTTGCCGAGAGTGCAGCGTCACTAAGCTCGCTACTAATTTCCTCCTCCTCCTCACTCACATCAACCTCGCTATCATTTTCAGAATCACAGTCATCTACTGACACGTCAGACACTGCTGCATCATCATCTGATACATCTAAATAAGTATCCTCATGAGGAATAAACTCGTCACTATTGGAATCTGCCAGAGACGCCTGAGAGAAAAATATCCTGTACACCATCTCTCGTGGTCAAGTGCATGGTAACTGATTGTTTCTCAGGCAGGCCAAGGGGTGTAAATTTTGCCGTATGTCAGGAGAAAATATAGTACGATATCTGTAGTAGAAATTATAAATAAAATAATGATTGGTCTAAAAGAGGTTACATCACAGGTGAGTGAGCAAGCCATTGGTGTCTCTGCAACTCAGTCATGACGTATCTTATGATGTCAGAATTCGTCAGAACTTCGTCACAGTCTTTGTTGTCAAAACACAGAGCTGTTGCTAACACAAGGTCTTCAGAAACAGCCTTACCGGGCTACCCTGAGGCCTATAAGCTGCCATTCACTAGAGGGTGTACCAGTGTATAACGGTACCGATTCCAGTGTCTCACGGGTGTTAACAGGCGATGTACGGGGGTACATCAAAACACATTTTCGGTAAAGAAGGGGTTAAGGTGCTCCAGTCAGATTGAGCCTGTGTAGGTTTATATCCAAGGGGTGGTTGGGGTTTGTTGCTTATGTAGTGCCACTCAGGGATGAATGAGGCTGGTCACTTTTATCTTCAGTGTCAAGACCAGCTTGCCTGGCCCTGGGCTCCTACACTTCTTATGGGTCAACATAGGATATTTATTCATATATATAAGGCAGTTTTGAAAAGTCAGAGGTGTGTTCCAAATTATCACAATTATTTCCATACAAGGAGAGTATATGTGAGTGAGGTGGAGGGTGGGAAGGAGTAGGGGGAGACCAAGGATGGGGATGGAGGGATGAGATGGAGAGATATTGAGGGAAGGGTGTGCAAGTTGGAGAGAGGATAACAGGGTAACTTGGAGACAAATCATCTGTGGCCACCTCTAATGGGATCAGGGTGTTTGGCAGTTGATATATAGACCTCCATACAGTCAGTACTGTAAATTAATGGAGCTGGCATGTCTGGTTTAAAGATTACAATGGAACTTTAACGTGCAATTTTTTTTGTCGTGTGCACAGGTCTTACAGAAATAGATTTGTAAAGGTGGTAACAATTACACACTCCACTTAGGTTCCCCAACATGGTGGTAGCTAGCATCTCCCGTAGCAGTGTGAGACGGGCACTACTGAAAGGCATTGGGGCAGAGCAGATTATCAGCTTCCTTCGTCAACACTGTCATCCACAAATGCACAAGCAGAGTAATGTTGTTCCTCGCACAGTGGCAGACCAGGTAAGTGTACATGTCACAGTCCTCTCATAGTAAGCAGTAATATTTTTAAATAGGTCCCTAATCTTACACCAATACCTTTAGTTTACCTCAACCCCACCACTACCGGAAGTCTCCGAAGTTGAATAATATAATATGGTTGCAGCCAGAACAAAGTACATTGTAAGAGTTGTCATTGCACTGATGTCATTTCACTGTGATGACATTTTTTATGTTTTATTCTTGCTACTGCAGTACAGTTTTATATATGTTGTGTATGTTTTATGTGATATTTTCATATGTATACAGCACCAGTGATTAAAATGTTATATTGTACACTGTATGTGTATTTTATTTTATTGCAGATTAAGTTGTGGGAGATGGAGAGAGAGCGTCTTGAATTCAGTGAAGGTGTTTTGTACAAAGATTTCATGTCTATCCATGACTTCTCACTCTTGTCAAATTTTGCTTCCAGTAAAGGTGTTCTTATATACTCGGATGAGAAACAGAGAACAATGGTTGTGACAAAGAAAGGTCACCCAGCTATTAAAATGTTTTGGAAAGAAGCTCAAGCCAAGTAATTCTATGTGACTCTTGTACAGTACAGCTTGCTAATTTTTTTACAGTACTGATAACGTATTCATTGAGGTTGAATATACTAATACACAGTTGACAGGAGAGAGATAGTGGGGGAGAGGGGGTTGCTCCTAGTGGTTTAATGGTTAGAATACTCCTGCTAGAGTGGCGACTTGGTGTGTACAGTAAATAAATTTGATCTTCAAGAAGTTACTGAAGATTTTCAGTCATGTAACAACCCAAAAGGGAGGATGTAAATCATCTCCCCGTATCCTTCTTTATGATGATGTCTTTCCAGTATATTTTTGGTATCACTAGATGAGATTCAGTTTTTGGTAGAACCTCTGGTACAGTACTTGAAGGGGTAAGAAACTATCTTTAACTCTGTCAGTACTGACTCCTCTTGTATAATATTTCATTCATTGCTACCAATGAATTTTATTAGTATCGTAATAGGAAGAATTTCATATAGTGTAAAGGTTTAATGTACCACATTACAGTAGCCTTGTCTTGGGCCTTTACACTTCGGAGGGGGTTTGGTAGCACTGTATAATATGGGATTGGTTATTACCTCCTGTTCCAACCTTGGCAGCTAAGTACTACAAGTACTTCATAACAACTTAGAGTTGCATGTGCATTATATGCATGTGTACAACTGTATGTATTTTGGTAAAACATATACTCATTGTGGCATTATATGTCTGGAGAGTGTTTTGTGCTGGAATTTTGTAATTATGTTTCCTTCTGACGCAGTAAATGTAAATGATAAGTATCCTGTATCAACCTTTTTTCCTTACTGTTCCACCCCCCCCCCCTACCTGAAGTGCAGTGTTTTGCTTGATGTCTGTTGAGTTTTAAATATAATAGATGAGAGAGATTTTGTTGTACACATTTCATTTATCATTTAATTAATATAATGAAGAGGTACAGCTTCACATAATGACACACCAATAATTCCTCACTTTACACATTCCCGGCTTGTGAGTTCACACTGTGTACACAAATGAAAAGGAGAAAAAGAAGTGTGGTAATCGTAGGGACATTTGTCTTCTTAGTGTAATAAGAAAAGTATATGGTAGGATACTAATTGACAGAGTGAGGGAAATAACTGAGAAAGTAGTTGGAGAAGAACAGGGAAGCTTTAGGAAGGGAAGATGTTGTGTAGATCCGATGTTCATCCTTAGGTCTTTAGTGGAAAGGTTCTAGAAAAGAGAAAGAAGTTGTATGCAGCCTTGCAGAAAACATATGGCAGGGTGGATAGACAAGGAATGTGGAAAATATTAAGAATTGTGGAGTAAATTAGAAGGTGCTGAATGCTGTGAAGAGTATGTATGAGGGTCCTAAGGCTGCAGTACGTGTGGGTGGTGAACGGAGTGAATTTTTCTGTCTGAATGTTTGATTGAAACTGGGATGCATCATGCCTCCATGGTTGTTCAGTCTGTGCATGGGTGGGGTTATAAAAGAGATACAAGGTAGAGCAGTGGATGTTGGAGTGGCCCTAATGAGAGAGGGCAGCATTTGGAAACTTCCTGTATTATTGTCTGTAGATGATACCGTATTGTTAAGTGAAGACAATCGGGAACTGCAAGGCTTGGTGAATGAATCTGGGAGAGCATGTAAGAAACTGAAGCTAAAGGTGAATAAAGGGAAGAGTAAAGTTATGGTCTTCGAGTGAAATGAAATCAGTGAATGTAGTGAGGTTGGATGGTGAGGAAATGGAAAATGTGAGTGTATTTAAGTACTTAGATAGTGTGATGAGTAAGGATGGAAGTTTGGAGGATGGGTGTTTGAAAGGGTACAACAAGGAAGAAAGGCTGTTGGTTCTTTGAAAGCAGTGATAAGAAATAGGGAAGTAAGCATGGAAATAAAAAGCCGTTGTATGTTAGTTTTGTGATACCAGCTCGAACATATGGAAGTGAAGCTTGGACCTTGTTGGAAGGACATAAGTCAAGAGTGAGAGCAGTGGAAATTAGTTATCTGAGAGGAGCATGTGGAGTTCCATGGAGACACTATGACAATTGAGGAAGTAAGGGGAGTTGTGGTGTGCATGTGAATGTGATAGAATGTGTTAGGAGAAATACACTGAGGTGGTTTGGCCATGTGGAGAGGATGGAGAGCAAGAGACTAATGAGGAGAATTTATGTGAGTGAAATGGAGAGAGGGGGAGGCTGAGGATGAGATGAAGGATGGAGTGGAGAGGTTTGTGAGAGAGGGGTGTGTGAGCTGCAGGGAGTGCAGTGAAATGGCAAGGGACAGGGTAACAAAGACATGATTTGTTTGTGGCCACCCCTTATGGGATTAAGGCATCTGGCAGTAGATAGATGGATAGAAAAACAACAAGGTTTCTCTTACTCAAGCCAGAAATAAAATCAGAGTCAGATAACCTCATTCCACAGTTGCTGAAGTGCTGGTACCTGCTGTGATGGATGCTGGGAGAAGCACATGGAGAGTGAAGTGAGGAGTCATCAGTGTTATAATAGATGGGGTTAGACATGCAGCTGATTTCATTAATGAAAAGAAGGGAGAGAGTTGCTGAAAGAACCATGGGGAACACTGCTAATGGTAGCTCTAGGAGAAGAATAGCAGCCCTCTACAATAGCAGCTTTAGAGTGTTCAGAAAGAAAGCTAGAGCTGAAGGCACAGATAGAGGGATAGAAACTGTAGGAGGGCAGTCTGGATTTGTGCAAGTTAGTTAGGTAAACAAAATAATCACAAGTTAGACGTATATATTGGATAATGAGTATTAAAATACTGGGGCCAGAAGACTGATGGTAGTAAAATTAAAAAGTGAATAAAGAATAAAAAGGACAATCATGTTTCTATACTCATCCACTAGGCACATTCCGGGACCAGAAGCTGTCACTATTAAGTATGTAGATTTAATCTTTTAACTCGGCTACAATCTCCAGTGCCAAAACAGAATTCAGAGGTTGCAGTTACGGGGAAGAGCAGTGCAGTGTGCTGAAAATTAAGTTTTTTTGTGTTTAGTTAATGCTGCAATATTTATAATTGATCACTGTTGATAAAAAAAATAAGTGCAATTGGCCATGAAAAAAAAAAAAAATTGCAAAAGCATGAATTTATAATGACATTGAGTGTCAAATATTTTACCTACTCTGGCCTCCCTTGTACTCATTATTGCTAGCTCACTGCACAGGCTGCAGTAGCAGTTCTCTAAGTTCACCTCACTGTGAACTCAGTGGACTGCATAAAAAAGTTGCCCTTCTCCTGCAACTCAGTATCCTTCAAGGGGATTTGGCAGAAAATGAAGCTCAGGTATATCAGCCCCATATGATGGCATCCTTCTCTAACCCTCACAGGCTGAAAGTTTTATCAACCTGATTTCATTAAAACCATTACAAACCTGAATAAGAAGTTTATGCTGAAATTTTGCTTAACAAAAACTCTTTTAACATAATCTCCAAATAAAATAAATGGTGTGTGGATGATAAAGTTTATTAGAGGTTGAGATCTGGAGACACCTGGATGGACATGGATCATCAAGAGGCACGTGGACCTTGCCCTCGCTGCCTTTGGGCAGAAGAAAAAGCACTTGATGGCTGTGCAATACCCGGCTGACTGAGGGGGCTTATTGATAGTGGGGGAGTAGGCAGTAGGGGGTAGTATGGAAGAAACAGTGATGACAGAAGAAGAGGTGGTGGTGTTGATTTTGGGGGCGCAGCAGCTCCTCTGCAATTTTCTTAAGTCTAAGGGCCTCATACCCTGAATCTGAGTCATTGCCACGGTAGTAGGCCGGAAATGATCATCACTTATCACCTGACTTATGCAGTGTTGCCAGGTCCGTGGGTGCTGTTGGCGCCCAGTCATTCGCGATATTGCACCCACACCGTCAATTAGCCCAAGTATAGTCGTGATTAATAGCTCTCTGACACTGTTATTTATTGCGATTTTGTCTTGCATTTGGACTTTTGAGTCCAACACCGCACCACAGCCTTCTTGCCATTCTGCAGTCTTAGGAAACTCCACAAAATTAGCTTGCCAGTACAGCGCTACTTGGCAATGAGTCAGAATGACCACCCTGTACCTCCCCCGCATCTGTCTCTTTGTCTGAAGCCCCCACACCCTTTACCACACCTGTCCAACCAAGCTCTTTCCCTCTACCCCATCCCCCTTCCACTCCATTCCTTCGACTGTACTCTCTCTCTCTCTCTCTCTCATATAGATTAAAATTCACCATTGGCTCCATTCGTTCACTTATCCCATACCTTTCCCCGGACCACGATTATCACCTCTTCATCAATGTCTTAACGGGCACCGCACTCTGACCCTCTCTTACCTGAGGTATGACTCCGATCCGCCTCACACACACACAGTGTAAACGAAAAAAATGGATAAAAAGAGAGGTGATAGAGACGTAAGGAAATTCAGTTTAAGTGCAAATCGTCCTCCAAAGTCGCCAAAACTAGCGCGAAACGCACTCTCTTGGCAACAATGGACTGACGCAGCCTTCAATCTCAGAAAGCATGACAAGAACAGGAATAAAGCTCGTACCACGTCTCATAACAATAACACATATTAAAACAGTAACATGAAACACAAACAAAGAACAGTATTTGTAGTTAAAACTCTGGTTTAAGTCATACCTTAAGTCGTGCAATTAATCCATGAATGTTCACAGGAAACAGGTAGCACTGACACCACTTGGTCGGGCTCGGCGTGACAGGGTCATCACTTTGTGTTAGTCGGGTTAACGCCATACGTGTTTATTAGTTTAGGAAAGGTGTATGACAAGACCCACGACCTTTTGTATGTATGTGACCTTAAAGGGTTAATGATGCCTAGTTAACTATTAGAAAGTCTTCATTGTACCACCAGTTCTCTTCAGTAATGATATTTGTTCCATAACCTTTCAGTAAAAATCATGTGTACCATCGGTTTAATATTATATCGTCATTATGGAAATTTGAAAGCCACTTCAGGTTTTTTTGGGTAGCCTTGGCCTATTATCATTTGTTTCGGGGAGTGGCAACACTGTAGCTCCGTCAGTGTAAACAAAACCTTGTACAGTATAAAGATTAGCGACCCAACCTTATATTGGTAGTATTTTGACTGCTTCTCCAATGGCTGTGATATTTTTATGAGGATGGCTTCTGTGAAAGTAGCAGTACGTGTCCGCCCCTTCAATCAAAGGTACTAAAGTTACAAATTAGGAATAAGTAGCTTTTCATGAATCAAACTTGTAAGGCATTATAGTGTTAATGGTTTTCTGTTTTTATAGTAATAATTTTAATGTGCACACACACATATGTCAGGAGGTAGCCTTAGAATTATTACCTGCGTTTACTTAGGGCATTGTGTCGAGCATAGCTGTAGCACCTGAATTAGCCTAAGGTAACTATTGGCAGTCAGCAGTTTTACAAACCATGTTCAGTACTTGTTTTTATTACCCAATTCAAGCATTTTATTCATTCCAGGGAATTTTTTGCTTGCAAGATAGGTCAGTGTTAAAGAAAAGAGGTGCTTTTGGATTTTTTTTAAAGTTCATATAGGTGAATACTGTTACTATATAAATGTTCAGCCAGTTTTTTTTTTTTTTTTTACATCACCTTTATTTTTAATTTTACTTCTACATTGTATGAAGGATTTTCATGTGTTTTGAATATTTGGTAAAGTTTTAGTTTAGGGGCATCACTAGAAGGAGCCTACCACTTAGTCATTTTTTTTACAGATCATTTTTAATATCATTCTGAGTAACCTTGTTTAGTATTTAGCAGAAGCCACAACTGGAATTCATGTATTTTGAAGTTTCATTCACCTAGTTTCATTTCATTTATAAAGGCTCCAACATGCTTGCATGTGTCGGCCTATGTCACCCAATGGCGGCTCTCCCTGCCGCTGGATCTCTGGCAGCTTTCCTGTTCAGTCCCTTATCCCTGAGATTACACACTATGACCTTGTCCCAGCTCTTTTACAGTCTGCTTCTTGCAACCCTACCCCCAGTGTTTACTTTCCTTTTTTTCTGAGCCTAATTGTCATCCCCCATCCTCTCCACATGCCCAGACCATTTCAGTCTACCCTTCCTCATCAGAACACCAATACTCTCCAGTCCCATCCTTCCCCTCAACCCTTCCATCATAAGCCTCCCCTCCCCTTTCGTTCTGTAACTTGTGTTGCAAATGAATAATATAGGAGCTGAGATTTAGTATTCAAATTTTTTAGTTTGGGATGTTTCACCTGTCAGATAATTAGATCATAAGACATTTAACCTAACCTAACCAAACCTAACTTCTGTAGTGTCATCTTGTTGAAATTTGGGCCAGTTTGGACGGTACAACCTAAATGACGTACTGGGTATAACCAAAACGATCAGGACCGAAATTTTTTGTGGGTAAATGTTTACAAAACCATAACACTGGATTCGTACAAAATATTAATATGAACCAGTACGTTGCACCATTTTCAAGTATGCTTTCTTCTGTGACCTTTCTTCTTCAAATTAAAATCAAGTGAGATATTCTAGGGTCTTTAATGTGGCGTAATGACATTGTAAGCATTAACCCGCCCCCCTTTTTTTTTTTTAATATACAGAAAGGGGTGAATTTCAAGCAATTTTAGGCATTAACCTGCCTGAACACCAGTTAATCTAACCAAGATCTGTGTCATTTGAGCCTCTAACGGAGACTAGTTTCCAGTCTTATCCCAACTCACTGACTGAGTCAATCTTGGCTGTTATCAAAACACACGACAAACCCACTTTTAACCCTCTGATTGGCTGAATCAGGACCATAATGCACCAGCGAAGACAAAAACATACTACCTATGACAACAAGGGGTAACTCTAACAAGCTGTTTAAACCAAGATTGAGACAGAACACGAGAAAATATTCTTTTCCCTGTAGAGTGGTACATATGTGGAATGCACTGCCAGAGTGGATGATAAATTGCAAATCAATGGCAGCATTTGAAAAACAACTACAGTAGATAAGTTCTGGAGTGACCAGGAGCAAAGGTTTAATTACAAGGCACAAATATCCACCACACATATCCAAGATGCCAGCCATCATGTTTGTGATGACGGTGAAGAAGGTGTAGAGCTGGAGTTACAGGCTCATTAGCCTCTTCCAGATGATCTTCTGTAAGCATCTGTAAGTATAATGCATCACCAAGAAACATAAACTTACCGAATTGCATTTAGTGGACAAAACTTAAGCAAACCACCAACACAGGCACACAGTAACCCCACAATAGCCCATTTTTAATTTGTGGAAGAAATGTCACAGAAGAAGGTTGACTAAGCACTGCAATGGGATGATTCTTATTATTATTGGGATTCTGATGCTGTGGTTTTGTAAACATCCTCTTTGTGTGCTTGCTGCCTCCTGCAGAAGACACAACTCAATTTCAGCACTGAAACTCTTTTTTTGTGTGTGATTTGTTTGATTTTAATATTTTAAATTGAAACTTATCCTTTTTCTACACATAAACTTCCCCTCCCACACGGATGGTGGTGGGAAAACGTGTGTTTCGCAAGAGTTCTAATTGAATGAATCTCTCACACACACACACACACACACACACACACACACACACACACACACACACACACGAACAGCCACAGCGAACAGACGTGTCTTGACTGTTCCCAGGCCAAGGCTCAGCCACCTCTGCAAACCTTAAGTAGTTTTCAGGAATTATGTTTGTCCTGTCTCCTATGGTCTTGTTTTCAGTTTAAAATATTGTAAGTTAATATAGACTTCCAAAAATGTAAAGATTTATTGCCAACCGTATACATGAATGTTTGAAGTATTTTCGGTAACAGCTGTTTTGGTACTGTAAGTTGTAAGCAACCTCAATCATGGCCGAAAATGTAAACACGGAGGGACTTGAATTTCCAGGATTTGATAGAAATACTTACCGGGTATGTCATGGATCTGGTTAAAACATTGTTTATGAGGATTAGTGAACTTGAAAAGAAAGTGGAGAATCTAGTGTTAAAAGATGTGTCTGTGAATACGGAGATAACTATACAGAGTCTGATTCAGTCTAATGAGACGGCGAATGAAGAGATAAGAAATTTGAAGCGTGAAAATATTGAATTGAGGAGAAAACTAGAAGAGAGTACTAATAAAACGGAGAAGGTGAGCAGTGTATTGGAAGAGCATAAGGCAAAGTGGGCACACGTAGAAGAAGAACAGAAAGAAGTGGTCAGCTTAAGAGAAATCATCCAGGAAGAAAGAGAACTGAACAAGATAAAATTGGAAGAAAATGTAGTGAAAATACGGAAGAAAAAAGAGAAAATAGTGAGAGAAACTGTAGAAAGGAACAGATGCGTGGTAATATTTGGAAACAGGGAGGAGGAAGAGAAGGTTAGATCCGTGAGACTCGAGAAGGACACGAACCTGGTAAGAGGAATATTAGGTAAGATTGATCCCGAAGGAGACAAGTGGGTAAAAGAAATTGAAGAAGTAAGGAGAATAGGGCCTTATAAGAAAGGGGAAACAAGACCAATGAGAGTCAAATTGTCAGCAGAAAGTGTAGTAGATTATATACTGAAAGTGACCTGGAAATTCAGCAAAGAGGCAGGGATGGAAAATATTATAATAAGAAAAGATTTGAATGAAGAAGAGAGAGAAGTTTTAAAATCATTAAAGGAAGAAGTAAAGGAAAAAAATGATAAGAGGATAGAGGAAGAATGTAATACTTTTTTTTGTAGAGTAATGGATATGAAAGTAAGGAAGTGGTATTTAAGGAAATAGAAGTGAAGGAAACTAAGGGGGATGGCTGTGAAAGATCAGAAGTTGAGGAAGTGGTACTGACGGAGAGTAGGAGAGAAGAGGGTATAAAAAACATCAAAAATAATTTGAAGGTGATATATACTAATGTTGATGGTTTAATATCAGCAAGGCTCGAAATTAATGATTTCTTGAGAGAACCTGAACCTGATGTCATGTGCTTTGTAGGGACCAAATTAAGAGAAGATATTGATGTTCATTTGGGAGATGGTAAATACAAACTGTGGAAAAAAGACAGGAAAGAAAAAATGGGAGGAGGAGTGATGATAACAGTGAAGAACAACATAAATGTAGATACCGTGGAAAGGGGAGAAGGCAGGGCTGAAGTGATATATATGAAATTAGAAACTGGAGAGAATGTTAAGAGAGATATGGTGGTAGTGTATGTTCCCCCTAAGATGAGAGCATGGAATGATGACGAATACCAGGAGATGTTGTCAGATATGGCTAGCTATTTACAAAAAATAATTGAGAAAAGCAATAATATAATTTTGGTGGGTGACTTTAATTGTACAGAGGTGAACTGGGAGGAATGGTACTCAGGAGGCGGCGAGGATTCGTGGGGCACTATGTTATTAAATGTAATAACGAATAATGTGATGATGCAATGGGTCAAAGAAGAGACACGGTTTTGAGGTGAGGACACACCAGCAAGGTTAGATTTACTGTTTACCAAAGTACCCGATGTAATAGAATCATTGAAATATCTCTGTCCTTTAGGAAAAAGTGATCATGTGGTCATTGAGTTCCAGATGATAATAGGGAACGTTGAGCCAAACGACGAGCTTCATAGACAGGGAAGATACAACTTTGGGAAAGCAAATTTTACAGGATTGAGAAACTTTTTTGAAAATGCTGATTGGAGAAAATTCAGAGAAACGAGAGATACAGAGGAAATGGGATATCTTTCTAGACCTCTATAATTTGGGAGTAGAAAAATTTGTACCAAGAGTAAGAGGGAAAGAAAACAGGAAAAAGGAGTGGTTCAATAGAAGGTGTATGATAGCAAAAAAAGAGAGAGATAAGGCGTGGAACAATTGGAGAAAGAGAGGTAACAACAGAACAAAGGAAGAATATAAAAGAATTAGAAATGAATACACAAGAATATGTAGAGAAGAAGAAAGGAATTTTGAAAAAGGTATAATAGACAGATGCAAGGATGAACCCAAACTGTTTTATAGATTTGTTAATGGCAAACTGAAACAAAAGGAAGGAATCACCAAACTGAAAGTAAAAGGAGAGGTCTATAAAGATGCAGCAATGCAAGCTGAAATAATGAACAAATGTTTCCAATCAGTTTTCACTAATGAAAAAGAGTTTGTGGAAGGGGAGGGAGTGATTAGAAATGTACCGGTGATGAAAGATATAAAAGTGGAGGTACAGGAAGTGTATAAATTACTGGAAACTCAAGATGTAAGGAAAGCCCCAGGACCTGATGGTTATTTCTAATTGGGTACTGAAGGAATGCAGAGAACAACTGGCGGATAAAATTCACAGTTTAATCGTGTGTTCTCTGGAAGAGGGGAAAGTGCCACAAGAATGGAAGAGGGCAAATGTGGTACCAATTTATAAGGGAGGAAACAGGGAAGAACCCCTGAATTATAGACCAGTGTCTCTAACCAGCATGGTCACAAAATTGTGCGAGAGAATCCTGAAAGACAGATAGATAAAATATCTGGAGGAGATGAATATCTTGGCTGAATGTCAGTTTGGATTCAGAAGTGGAAGGTCATGTGTTTCTAACTTGTTGAGCTTTTACATGAGAGCAATTGACGTGGTACAGGAGAGAGATGGTTGGGTGGATTGTGTGTACTTAGACTTAGAGAAGGCCTTTTACAAGGTCCTTCATAAGAGACTAATGTGGAAACTAGAAAAATATAGGAGGACTGAAGGGGAAACTTCTGGAATGGATGAGAGACTTTTTGAGAGACAGATAAATGAGGACAGTAATAAAGGATAGGATGTCCGGATGGAGGGAAGTAACAAGTGAGTCCCTCAAGGCTTGGTGTTGGCGCCAGTAATGTTCCTGATTTACGTAAATGATATGGTAGATGGAGTGAACTGTTATGCAAGTCTGTTTGCTGATGATGTAAAGATCTTGAGGAAGGTAGAGGTTGAGGAGGATTGTAAAATGCTGCAGGAGGATCTGGATAGGATACATGATTGGAGCCGGACGTGGGAAATGAAATTTAATGTAAAGAAATGTAAAATATTGGAAATGGGTAAAAGTACCAGGAGGCCATCAATGAATTATTTGTTGGGTAATGAATTAATCACAAAAATGAGAGAAGAGAAAGATTTGGGAGTGCTGGTCCAAGATAGTTTGTCACCAGAAAAGCACATTAACAAGATAGTTGGAGAGACTTATAAACTCTTGACTAACATAAGAGTAGCATTTCATTATATGGATGAGGAGATGATGAAAAAATTAATAGTGGCCATGATCCTTGCCAGGTTAGAATATGCAGTGGTAGTGTGGTCCCCACACAAAAAGAAAGATATAACAAGATTGAGAGAACACAAAGAACAGCAACCAAGATGGTCCCCAGTCTGGCAGACCTGTTATGCAGAGAGAGGCTGGAAAAGCTGGATTTGCCTTCGTTAGAGGAAAGGAGAAAGAGGGGAGACATGATTGCAGTGTTCAGGACCATGGTGGGAGTAGATAAAATTGACAAAGAAGATATGTTTGTATGGGATAAGAGAGTAACAAGAGGACATGGAATGAAATTGGAAAAGTCAAGCTGCTTGAAGGATATCAAGAAATATAGTTTTCCTTACAGAAGTATAGACTTATGGAATAGCCTGAACAAAGAGATCGTCCAGTCTAAAAACTTAAATGAGTTTTAAGCTAAATTTGACTTACTGAGAAACAGCGATGGAAACCCACGAGCATAGCACATACCGTGTATATCACAATTAGATATATTAGGTAAATACATAAATATTTGGAACGACTTAGACGAAGAGGTGGTGCATGAGAAAAACATTCATGTGTGTAAAGGTAGACTTGATAAATGTGGATTTGGAGACAGGACAACACGAGCATTGCTCAATTCCTGTATACTACAAATAGGTAAATACACACACACACACACACACACACGTTATGTTCATTTAACAAAATTTTGTTCAATAAAAGAATGGACGCATGGAAAACACTGACCACTGTGGCTTCCCTACACACACACACACACACACACACACACACACACACACACACACACACATGTGCACGCGCCTCCTTATCCCGCAGAACACCACATCAGTCTCTGGGTAACCAGCATTGTGAGAGGAGCCATAAATAGAGCATTTATTAAAAAAAAAAAAAAAAAAGCCATTTTAGACCTAGCTGTATGCTATTGTGTACGACTGTACAGCTGAATGATACTATATTTAACGATCTTTGTTCTGTAAAAGCCACAATGCCTGGGAAATTATAGAACAGCATGATGTTCGGGTTTAATGTCAGAGGGTCTGGTACCATTTAGTTTGTTATATTGAGGGTGTACTGTATACGATATATATGGTATATGGTGAGAGAGAGAGAGAAAAAAAAATACAAATTTGGGGGCTAAAACTTAATACAATATATATATACAGGCATACCCCGGTTTAACGATCTAATTAGTTAGGTAAAATCCCATTGTTAGGCTGGGTATTGTATATCAGGGTACTTTTAACCCCTAAACCACGGCCGTTGACAGCCGACCCCCCCCCCCGTGTGGCTGGGTTGTATCGCGGTCTGAGTACTTGTAGGAAAATATTTGCCAAAAATCAGAGATTAACCCTAGAACATTATAATTTTTATGGCAGATAGTACTTACATTCAGCTTTCTCCAGAGACAGGTGTTGAGCCTTCGTGGACTACCCGAGGACTTGTGGAGACTTGCAAAGTTGGGTAACAAAATCTTCACTTTCACACCTCCAGCAACCCGGTTTCCCCTCTACCACAGCCTCATTCTGTCACAGTTAACTTTATACTACAACGTACAGGTAGTTTGGAATCCGTATTTGTACAATAAGCACTGAAAATAAGGCTAAAATCAACGAAGCGTACGGCCGACATGTAGCGTGGCGGCGGTCTTCCCGTCACTCAACAAACATTTCCATTTTCACAGCTAAAAACACGTATACTACATTATTTTCAATCATATTACTTCCCAAAAGATCACCATGGTGCGCTTTTTATTCTGCCTTACGCCTGTCACTTTATTCTCGTTCCTGTCGGCCGCTCGCACTGACTGGGAAGAGCTAGAACTCGCCATAATGTTACTGTGAAAGCCTGCGGTAAACTGACGCTAAACAGGGACAAACTGCGCGAAAAAAAGCTAGTGTGACAACTGGGGAAACAAGCGTTTCCTATTAGCATAAACTGCTTGTGAGAGGAGAGCGCAGATTTACAGTTCTGAGCAGTCAGAGCGCTGCCATATATCGCAGCCAGGCTGGCCGTGCCGTGTTGGTGGGGGATGGGGGAAAAACGTGGTACTTGGCAACAACGGAGGTCAGTAGTTCAAAGGTCAAGTATGCTAATTGTAGCTAAAGGGTGGTGGTACTGATAAACAATACCAGCTGGAACATCCTTGCCCGCGTTTATTCAAAATTAACTCGAATCGCGAACGCGACGATCCGCCGTTATGTCCTTTTTGGCGAGCGTCGCAAACGCAACGACCCGCGCCTCAGGGGTTAACATGTGTTTCAATGTGAACCGTTTACCAGACTTGGGTTTCCTCCCAAACCAAGTCCAAAACTCACCAAGATGAGCCCAAAAACAGGTTTAAAGGCAGTCTAAATGGCCTAACAGCTGTAAAGGAAGATAACCTAAGCCTAACACCTGTAAATAACTCACTAAAACGAACAAATCAAATCTGAATATTGTAAAATAAATAAGTCTGGAAAAAATCAAGCTTAGCAAACTGTACCCCAAAATGAGAATGTTCACCCCACCTATGGCTAAAACAGATTAATCAAAGTCTAAAAACAGTTTATAAATCATCCTAAATACAATTTTAGTCTAAAATATCATCACAATCGGTAAGAAAAAATCAAAACCCTTCGTTAAACCAGGGTTTGGCCATTGTTAGGTGGGATATGGTGCAATTTCTACCCTCATCGTTAAGCCGGGCTATCGTATCTAAGGGTATCGTATGTCAAGGTATTACTGAACCTTCCCGTGTTACAGATTAAGAGACATTTTTTGGGGGGCAAGTTGTACAGTAATGTTGCAGTTTGGGATATTGAGTGTTATTCTGATGACTTTTTATAACTAATTTCAACCTAATCTAGTCTACTTAGCAATCTAAACAGACCTAACATAACTAATCTGCTCTAAGTAATCAGATTTTTTTTTTTTTTTATGTGTCAGGGTATTGGCTCAAGAGCCTATTTCCTGAGACCCAGAAATGTCCTATGTAACACACTGCACATGTCACCACTTTGGTGCTAACACCTATTGTCTTTATTTAGTATATGCTACTATATCATACAGGATTGGTGTACTGTATTGGTATTATCAGGTTTGTTTTTATGATATGTTAGGTTCTGTTTAGTTTAGTTTGTGTAATATACATGGGTGACCCCTTTTAATGATGCCAAGGTTGGTTTTAGGGCCAAATGATGGGTAGGTAGATAGATACTGTACGGTATATAGATACACATTTCTTGCCCTTCCCCCAAGGACACACTGTTTTTTTCTTGATGCCATCCAGTTGTTTCAGCCAGCATGGGATGGATTTTCAAACTGTATCATGTAGGAGCTAGATAGATATACCAAATGCCATCTCCAAATTCAAGGGATTGAAAGATGAGATCTGGATGAATTAAATAAAGTGTTTGTGGACCTTACTGGTTTATTTTTACAGGGAGATTGATCTGAACTCACAATGTATTGTGGAGGTGGAGGAGAAGAAAACAAAACTCATCAATCACAAGGTGGGTGGACACTTTTATGATTTTTATTATTCAGATTCGGTTAGTCGTATGTGTTCATTATGTCAAATTCTCCATTAAATACTGTAGATCCCTAAATTTGCGGTAGTAATTGGCAGATATTCCATGTTGTTTCAGAATGTTTTGTTCGGTATTATTGCAAGTTTGTTGGTTTTGCTGATATCAGCCCTTCAGTTTTTATATTGTCAGTCTTACAGTTTTAAAAGATCATGGGCCGTACTGCTGAATAAAAAAAAAAAATGCCTTTTGGAAATAATGAAATTGAGGAATACCACTTTAAATAGAAATTTACACATGACTTTTGCTACCAAGCATAAGTGAAAAGCTGCAGGAGTCGTTACATTTGACTTTAGTTCTGTTTATGGCCTAGTGAATCATTGCCCATCTTTGAGGTCATGTATTATAGTACTTCTGTGTTGTGTACATATATACAAGTATTTTAATCTGCCTCACCATTTTATATAGATATTTGCTGTTTATACTTTTTTTTTTTTTTTCACATTCAGCAGTCTTAATTTTCCATTTTTGGTTTGTTTTGTTTCATTTCATTTTTGAAGGCTCCAACATACCTGCATGCATTGGCCATTGTCCTAATGACAGCTCTCCATGCTACTCAATCTCTGGCAGCTTCCCTATTTGGTCCCTTATCCCTGAGGTCACACTCAGTGACCTCATCTCAGTTCTTTTTCGATCTACCTCTTGCTACCCTACTCCCAACATTAACACTTCTCACTTGCTGCACCCAATTATCCTCCCCCTTCCTGTCCACATGCCCAAACCTTCTCAATACTCCTCCTCATCACAACACCAATACACTCCAGTCCCGTCCTACTTCTCAACTCTTCCATTGTAAACCTAGCCCCTCCAGGCCTTGCATTCAGGAATGCACTGGACATCCACCTGATCATTGTTAGTTCTGTACATTTGAGCCTGCTAATATCCTCTTCCTTTACTGCCCCAGGTCTCACTACCATACAGCATTACACTCCTAACACATCCCTTAGCATGGAAAGAGAGCCCTCTCATTGTCAGGAGAGGCAGTAACTCCCTGAACTTCATCCAACCACTCCTCACTCTATTCACAGCCCCCCCTCCAGCACATAACATGTCTCCCAAATAACAAAACTCATCCACACACTCAAGAGACTCACCATCAAGTTCAATCCTTTCACGCCTGGCAATCCCCACATGCTCTCCCCGACACACTGCACACAGGAAATCAGTGTTATCTCACAGTCTGCCTTAATACCACCACATCTCTTATGCACCCACTTATCACAAACATTGCACAAGATGGAATTACTTTTTGTCATGCTTTATTTCTCCCAATGGTACTGCCATTTTGTTGTCTTCTGAAAAGCCAATCATTTCCTTTTTAACCTAATAATCAATGTCTGCCAGTAAAATGAATCTTTATAGTGTTGGAAATATTACTAATGAAATTTTGATTTTTTTTTTTTTTTAATTATATAATCCAGTGTATGAGCCGATGTTCTTTGATTAAACTATTGCAGTCTTCCCTGGCATGTATGTTTTGTAAATGAGGCACGAATTATGTGTCACGGAAATAATGTTCTCTATAACCTTTTGAATGTTTAATTAGGAATTTGCTTTTTCTATACAGCAGCAGTGGTATAAGCATGAACAGTGACATATTCTGTTACTTACTTCAGGTGCCTGCTGGTGAAGGGGGAGAGAGTCGAGAACGCTTAAAAGAATTTACCTTTGATTATTCCTATTGGTCTCACAGAGAAGGAGACAAACATTTTGCTCCACAGGTAACTTTTATTGTATCCCTTTATTATTTTTCGTTGTGTGCATGTTTCGTATGGAGGCATTCAGAAAAAGAGGCTTTCTTCAGCTGTATCACACTACCAGGTTTATAAATGGAGATAGGATGAATCATCCCAAGCTCAGAGAGCTATGCTAAGATACTTTGCTTTTTGTCTGTACACTCAATCCTCGTAAACCGCATGTTTATAAACCACAGATTCGTAAACCGCGGCAAAGTGGCTGTCAGACTGCCATCACCCTTAAATTGCTGTTAAGTCACGAAAATTGCAGATCTAGGCACTGAAGTGGGCCTTTTCCGAGGAGAATCGTAAACTGCGGCATTCAATTTGATAACTGTGACCCAACAACCAATCACCACCCGTCCCTGGTGGCAAGTCTGCATACTAATGCCGCCATGTTGTTGTTCTGCCCGCCAACCTGCACAGTACAGAGCATCGCCATGCGGTACGAGAGCTACCTGCCTTTTTTTGTGCACTTTCTCCCCAGCTCCTACCTTTCATGGACCCTCCCGAACCCCCGAAGAAGCGCTCTAAGCACTATGGCATCAAGAAGCAGCCGCCGTTGTCGTACAGTCAACGTTTGGAGCTCATTTGTTGTATTGAGAAGGGAGAGAAGTTTGCAAGCCTGGCGAAAGAATTTGGGAGGAACAAGTCAACCATAAGGACGATCTACAAAATCTACAGCATCAGTCATCTCTGAGGCAGACTTTGAGGGCTTCCTGAGGGAGGCTGAGGAGCTGGAGAAGGGAGAACAGCATGAGGGAGCACCCCCACCTCATGCTGAGAGGTTCTAAGTTCTTCCCAACACCACCCCACTTCATTCACTTAAGCAATATCGTTATAGGATTAAGGTGAGATCCCTTAACATTGCTTATTTCTATTAAATACATGCACTGAATATTCCTAAATTTGTATGTTTGTGTTTGATGGTGCCTAGATAGGTATAGGTAGGGTGCTTTGAGGGGTGGTTGGCCATCCAGACCTTAATTAATTTTTCACATGAGTTATTATTTATAAACCGCGGATTTTGTAAACCGCGGCAGTGGTCCAGACCCAAATTGCCGTGATTTTCGAGGATTGAGTGTAGTTAAAAGACCCCATAAGGCACTATGACCTTCCCACAAGGTTGCTGATGTCTTTATCAGCTAATTCAAAGTGTTTGCAGATATCCTGAGTCATTATAATGACATGGTAACTAAATTAACACTACACACCAATACGGTACAGTAACACTGCTATACTGGACCATATAGAATACTTCATTGTCCATCCTGTTTTGATCAACTGGCATGAGAGACATTAAAACAGTTATCTCTTTCTGGGTGCTCATTGTTTTGGTGTTCTTCATTTTAGCTCTTCCACTTTCCATCTTGGATATGCATCCTCAGTGTGCCTTTAAAGAGGGAACTATGGATAAAAAAATAAAAAGCAGGTTTTTGCAAGGCCAAAAACTCACATCTCGCTCATAACCACTGACTTTGAAGACACCCGATGCAGTCCCTTGTCGAACGTAGTTTTGTTTCCACTTCCTTTCCATGCCTTACTTAGTGAAACTGCACATGCTAGAAGCTGTGCAAGAAGTTTTGGCAGTGGCTAATATACCTTGGAAAAGTGGGGTTCTACCAGCACATTGTGCTAGGGAAATGTGTCATACAATAATTACTTTAACTGATTTAAGAAGACATCATTGACCCTGAAGGAAGGCAGAAATGCGCTATCATGCTTTTTGAAGAATAGAAATCAGAAGCAGTACACCATATCCTAGCATTCCTGAGTCTGGGATTATTCTTCCTGTTACCTTTTATAATGCCTGGATGATGCCATATAGTGAATATTCTTGTGCTACTTTGGACTACATCACGTCTAAACTTTCCTGAATGAGACCAGCTCCATCCTGAATGCTTCTCCTATTGGCCAGAGGACAAAATGGGTTTAGCCGTAAAAAAAAAATAATCTCGATTATGTAAGCAGAAAGGAAGTTAATAAATCAGTTTAATAGTTAATGTCAGCCTTATTAGTGCATTATTGCTTCTTTTTCATAAAAAAGATGTCATAACTGCGCAGTTTGTTAATCATCACAGTCTCAACAAACGAGTTCTTATCATGCCATAAAGTGAAATAAACATGCAGTGAACCCTGCTAGTAAGAAAATTATTACCATAACCAAAGGTTACATTAGTTATTCCTGAGGAATTACAGTATTTCTGGGGGATACTACCATCTTTACCTTGTAATAATCCAGAGATTCGCAAACTTCGTGCTTCTTCCTGAACGTAAGTATAGGTATTTTACTGATTTAGACATAAGTGAGTGAATTCTTTTCAATGTAGGCTTAAGTGAGTAGAGTAATTTCATGCCAAATCACCCAAATTTTGAAAAGTGCCTCAGGTCACAATCAAAGAAAACTTTGAAAAAAATTACGTCTGTAGTACAGGGCTCTTGCTGACTATGGTACCGATGGTTGCGAGCCACTTGGCTCCTAAGGTTTCAGATTTACGGGCCAAATAAATATTTAGTAGCCAACTGACTATGAGCTGAAATATTTTACGAGCAAAAAATATATTTATTTATTTACACATTGTGATGATTAGAATCATATAATGAGGTTTTAAATATTCATTGGCGACAAGGAAAGACTTAATAATCGATCACAACGTGCTTTTTTGTTCATTTTTATTGAGATGTACTTATTTTGTAGTTTACTGGGTTTTGAAGTGGATGTACGGTATTTTCTCCTTGCCATAAGGCAACATGCATGTAAAATTTGTTCGCTGAAGGAAAAAAATACTCGCATTTGTGAGCTGTGGCTCGCCAAACAAGAGCCCTGTAGTACCATCAAAGGAATGCATGTATCCCAAATTTTAGGTCAATACGTGTAGTAGTTTCCAAGATAATTCCTTTAAAAAATCACAGCATTTTTTTTTTTTTCGTCAGTGTTTGGAGACGTCTGTTTCGCTTTTTTATATTGCTACAGGGTTCATATCCTGTGACTGAAGCTAAATTTTACTGAATTTTTCATTTCTGTTGTCAAACAAGGCCTGTCTCTTTTCACTGATCTTCCATAATGCTCCAAAAATGTATAAAAGGTCATTTATTTCGAAATGTGTAACTACTTCTAGGCCCCACTGCAGGATAGTGGTTCATGCCTGAGAGTTCTAATTTCATATATTGTCTTTCATGGTGCAGGTTCACATGCCCATGCCACCAAAAGTATGTAATTCACAAAATTGTAGCCATAGGATGCAGTCAGAATAATAACTTTTTTATTTTAACAAAAATATGTTTTAGTCAAACAACAAGAACCTCATGATGACAGTTAATGGGAACCTTTATTTTTTAACCATTCATCATCATCATCATCATCATCATCATCATCATCATCATCATCCAGACCTCCTTTCCCACCCAAGGGCAGGGTAAGGAGTAATAACGTGCATTTTTTAATTAGGCCGTACATTTGAAATCTTAAATGCCAGGACCAACTTTCCTAGCCCCGGGCTCCTACTCTCCTCATGGGGCAACGTAGGATTAGATGGTGGATGGATGGATGAAGATTATATATGCAGAGTTTCATTCCAAGAATCAAAATACTTCCATTTGTAACGTAATGACAAAAGGTGACCAATTTTATGATAAAACGCATGAAAAGATCACGTTTGTTAACAAAGGCACAAAGAAAATCTTTGGAGACTCTCCACATAGCAAGTGATAAAAATAATAGCAAGAAAAGAGTGGGTGACATGATGTGGTCTCGCATAGCAGTGCAGATAATCAGGACAGAGAGGGAAAGGTAACTGACCAATCAGTGACCTGCAGACTAAGGATTAACCAAGAGTGTGATCCAGCAGCCTGCTGTATAAATCACACTGACCTGGGAAACGTTCATTCCTCTGAAGAAACCTCAGTGTGAAACTAGTCAGGATTAACTTCTGTCTAAGGCTAGTATTTCTCTACACCAGTCATATACATCTGTCATAATGTCTTAACTCAGCTATTTTTTGTCAGAACCGAAATTTTTCACTAGTACATTATATCATAGTATAACCTCATATGTTAGTTTCCCTTTTAAAAATTCTCTATACTGATATGTAAATTATGTAAATATCTTTATAGTCAGCAGTGTGGTGTAAACAGTATTGCCTTTTTTAATATGAGGAACAGTTCAGATATTGATAGGGAATTTGACCAAATTAGTCAATATCCCTATCACTATCTGAAAGATTAAATCTTTCATCTTTGTTTTAAAGTTTGGATTGAAATTCATATCAGTAAGCACCTATATATAGAAGTGTACCAACTTAAAGTTTATTACTTAGGAAGGTATTGCTCAAAGCATTCCATATAATGTCAAACATTGGTTATCATATTTAGTCACTATATTATATGATTTCTCAATGATATGTTTGTGTGATGCATTATAGTGTTGGTTTGTGCTGTAGGTTCAGATATATGAGGACTTGGGAACTGATGTGGTGTCCAATGCCCTGCAAGGATATAATGCCTGTGTTTTTGCCTATGGACAAACTGGCAGTGGCAAGACCTTCACCATGATGGGTTCGCAGGTGAGTAATCATGTTTCTGTTGCAATCAGGAACAAAAGTTCTTCTTCCATTCCACTACCTCTGTTAGCTTGGAATATAAGCAGCAGAGGGAAGTGTATGAAACAAACTTCTTGCCCCGGCTGTTCAGAATGTGTCATTCAGTGCTGCATGGAATAACTTAATATAGTTGTATTTTAGTTTACCAGTATGTAGAGAAATTGCTTTAAAAAAAATCTGTATTATAATGTCCGATATCTGTATGCTTGTTGGTTTGTTTGTTACTGTAACACATCAAAAATGGCGCAACATAGCGCAGTTAATGTTAGAGCAAGGTACCATTAAAATGCTCTAACTTATAAAACTATTTCCAGTCTAAGTGGGCCACCAGTTCCTGCATTATGACTCATTTCTGGCCTTTTGACATCAAGCAGAGGCCACTGAAGGCAGCCTTTAAGCGAGTGTTACTAGGTATAGCTTTTAGCATGCTATACATCATCTTAACCCTTTTAACATTTTTAACCAAAGGATATCATGTAGTTACTAATGCTATCCAGCAGATGATTTACTGAGGTTCATGGAAGATTTCCTGTAAAGGAATTAATGCAAACTCTCTATAACCTGTTCTCTGCAGGGGACCTTTTTTTTGTGCTGAATAAAATTGCCTGATGGTAAGAAGAATAAACCAAAAATTCCATCATTGTAGTGAAGTGGTTAAGGACCCCCCCCTGCTGGACTTGGCCATGGTATTGCTAAAGGTTTTCTTTGAGCAGAACACTATGGTACCATAATCTGGTATTCCGTGACATTCCTTACACCAAGTTTGGTTGTGATATTGTAATTTTTTCTTACAGATGCCGTATTCAGGTATCATCCTTCAGTTTCCATGCAGCCATAGCTTACTGTATATATGGAAGCAAGTATCTATGATGAGCGATATGTGGATGGGAAAATCTCACAACAGCATATAAAGAAGCTATTTACAGCAGAATTCCTAGAGTACAGCTTGCAAATTCTTGTCCTGTAGTACATTTAATAGACCTACCAGTACCATAGCTATATCACGGAGTGTGGTAGCACTCCATAAGTAGAAGTGTGCAGGTTCAGAGTGACGTCCTCCCTTATATGGTATACTAGCATTCCCGAGAAAACGGTCACAAAACTTAGTTCTAAGCTTATGAACTAAAAGACCTTCACTATTCAGTTGCAAAACTACTCGCAAAGTCTTGCTAACCTTTGTACGTGTCACAAATTAGAACCGCAAAAATATCAATTTTTTTTCTTCTTCATTCTTTCTTTCTTTCTGTTCTTCATCAGTCGTAACTCCAAAACAAAAAGGTGTATGCGAGCGTACCATACACCAAAATGCTGCTTGTCAAGTGTAGATGTTTCTTTTCATGTTTAGAAATGTATTCAGGGTACAATTTGCGAGTTACAGCCTGAAAACCGCATCACGGTCATCCGTAAGTATGCTATTTTGCGCACTATTGGCTAGCTACAGCTCGCCTACAGTTAAAGAACATACCAAAACACATTTTCATGGGAAGACACCCTCATTTTATTCTTTCAGTATGCTATGCATGTAACAATCCAAATCTAACACTTGCTTTATGCATAATTATACTTTCTTAAAAAGATCATAAACTAGAAAAAAAAATCTTCTAAAATGATTGTTAAGTAGGAATGGCAAAAATGCACAGATAAGAGATGAAAAAGCACAGAAACAAGAGAGCATTCAGGATGGGAGAAGACATGGAAACTTGTACCCATTACTACATTCCTCAATTTAGTCACAAACCTGTAGCTGGTGGAATGTATAATAGATTTATGTCTCCAAACCTCCTCTCATATTCAATGCTCTCTTGTTTCTGTGCTTTTTTCATCTCATATCTTTGCACTTTTGCCATTCCTGTTTCTGAACAATCATTTTAGAAGAAAATTTTTGTTTTCTAGTGAGAAGGCAGGAGGTAGCATGTCATTGGCACTATAAGCATACAAACTCAACAGGTCACCATTCAGCAAATGGTAACATTGTTTTTCTCATTGTCATGGTGTCCCATGCTGCAAAGAATATGACTCAAAGACCCAAACTTTCCTAACACACTACAGTACTGTTCAGTGTGTTTGTAATATTTGTTGCTACCATATTTTCTGTTGTCAGTAATGATGACTGAGCAGAGAATTTATGTTGCAAAAGGTATACGATAGTTATATGTTTTTTTTACTGTAATGATTTTATAAACCTTTTTTCGTTGTCACTCAACTCTTCTGGAATATTCATCATCATCATCAGTCGCAGCAGCAGCAGCTTGAGCCAGTCCACTGCAGGACAAAGACCTTTCCCATCCTTTTTGACACTGATCCATTGGCCATTAACTTGTTCCATGTTGTCCCACATATCTCCAAATCTCTTTTTGCCATCTCGTCCTCTGTCTGCCTCCCCCTTTTCAGGGCTGCCACTCATTTTCTGTGGTTGTCCATCTGTTGTCTGTTCTGTGAAGGAAATTACCTGTCCACGTCTGTTCTGTGAAGGAAATTACCTGTCCACATCCATATTTTCATTTAGATTATAATGATCTGATCCTTTGCTGTCATTTTTTCCCATATCCAGGAAACCCTCTTTTCAACTCTCCACATAACACGTAACATAATCTTTTCCAGTCCTCTTTGAGCACTCCTAGTTACTGCTGTAATATACTGTACTAAGGTATTTTATCATTCATTGTCAAAATGCTGTCAGTTCTCTTGGGTTTGTCTTGAATTTCAACCCCTCAGGAGAGTTATACATTTAGTGGTTGACGACCATAGCTTTAGCTAGAAGTGTTGGTCTCAAAAATTGACTAGTACAGGAGCTTATCAGTTATAGCCAGTTTATTTTCATCAGACATAGATCCCAAACCCCTTGCAATCAAGTTTACGACCACATGTAGTCAAACTGGAGGCAAAACATGACTGTTAATCAGGGAGACCCATTCATGTCATAAGTAAGGCAGTTCATATTGCATGTAACCACAACGTAAGGTAGTGTCCAAGTTGTGGGAGTGGCCCATTTTTGTCAGATGAAAACAAACTGACTAGCAATATCTTGTCAAAGAAATACAGTAACCCCTCCAATATCCGGATCAATAGAGCCATCGGTAGGTTCGGATATTGGTTTCATCCGGATATTGGGCCCCAGCTTATGGACTTGTACTTATGGACCCTAACTCAGAGAAACACCTATACAACTCCCTCCGGACATGCATAGCACCTATTTAAGACCCAAATCACACCAATAAGGCACATAAATGACTGAAATAAATGCAAAAGAAACATAAAATGTAGGTTTAGAAGTATGTTCATACATTAATAAACATTCTGGTACTTATGGACTCTAACCGAACCTAACTCTGAAAAACACATTCCTACTGCACATGCATGAGGTAAGTATAGTATGGAAAAAAGTACAGTATGACATATTCTGGTAAGTATAGTATGGAAAAAAGTACAATATGAAACATTCTGGT
Organism: Coenobita brevimanus; assembly: GCF_032717465.1. Lineage (NCBI taxonomy): Eukaryota > Metazoa > Arthropoda > Malacostraca > Decapoda > Coenobitidae > Coenobita > Coenobita brevimanus. The sequence goes on from NC_137059.1 coordinate 5,148,041, forward strand.
AAGTATAGTATGGAAAATAGTACAATATGAAACATTCTGGCTACTTACAGCAAGTCCCTGGCCACCTCGATGAATAACCGCCTCCTCTCGGACTCTGACAGTAAGAACGATTTCCTGAAGCACTTGCAGTACACTCTTCCTGAAGTCTTGCACTGAACTTAGTCAGTAACACACAGAAGTCCGTTCTCTTCACAGTGTTCACTTTAGTCCAAATAATGTTCCATTAAATTTAAGTGTTGCACATTAACTTTTCCCGAGTTTTTTTTATTTTCCAAAGCCAAAACAAAGAAGGTTAGTTACGTTAAATTTCTTTTCTACTGAGTCTTTTCTCTCATTTCGAAAACCTTAACACAACACACCATTTTTTTTACTGCACAACACTCAAAATTCCCGTGTGGTCTAGTGGAGAAGTTCTTGCTGTTTATTTGCTGTCAGAGTCCGAGAGTATCACTGGCAGGCGACCAAGGGGTGCATCGGTGGGTCGTGGTGATGGCGTACCGACTACAGAAGACTCTGAAGATAGCCGCAAACTCACATCGAGCAGTGACTCCACTGTAGCTGATGTGCTGGGCTGTGGCTCGGAGCATGAGGGCCTGTCTTGGGGAGGCAACGGAGTGGAACCAGGGCTTGGCACAGCGGGGGTCACGGGCCTGAAAAAACTGTCAGTCGTTGACTGATGCAAGGACCGACGATTCTGGCGATTGATGATGCGCTGCCGGAAAGCACGCACTTCCTCCACGAGTCCCAAGGGCCCCATCTCCCTGTCGCAGTCCGGGTGTTCCAGGTAGTCGAGGACGAACTCTAGATGTTCCCGGAGTGTGCTCAGCTTGGGGATGGCTGGAGTAGTGTCCTGCTGAGAGGAGTCCGCATCATCATCGCCTTCGTCGTCAGAATCTTCAAGTTCGGGACTGACACCAGCAACCGAAGACGCGATCTCGATATCAGACAACGTCTGATACCCAGGATCGCCCTCATCGTCGTCCAACCACTCACGAACATCGTCCACATCAACATCGTCGCCGTGTGTACGCAGCCGTGCATGGAAGTCATCCACGTCAAACCCTAGGAAATCGTACTCCACATCTGTTCCGAGAAGCAGACGAGACCAACCATTTTCAAGAGTTTTCACAGGGACTTCCTTCCATGCACTAGCCCAGTTGTACAGCGCAGACTTGATGTTGTAGCGGCGAAGGTTTTCCAAAGTCCGCTTGCCTCGAGTGTCACGTCCTTCCCTGCGCTCGTCCTCGTCCTCGAGAACAACCATCACCTCGTCCAGGAACTTCCGACGGTACAGGCGCTTTGTTGCCACGATCACTCCTTGGTCCATGGGTTGAATGAGAGCAGTCGTATTAGGTGGCAGAAACATGCACCTAATACGGCCATTCTCAGCAACCAAGTCCTTGTCGCACGGGTGGGCAGGTGCATTGTCGAGGAGAAGGAGAGCCTTTACCTGGTCGCGAGGAATTCCCAGTGTCTTTGTCTGGTACTGGATGACCTCCTTGACGAAGTGACGGTGAAACCAGTCTTTGAAAATCACAGCTGTGAACCATGCTTTCAAAGAATGGTACCATACGACAGGAAGGACATCCATCACCCCACGAAGGCACCGAGGCTGCTTTGCACGGCCAACAATAACGGGCTTAAGCCGGTGCATGCCGTTAGCATTGGCACAACACAAAGCAGATATCCGTTCCTTAGAAAGCTTGCGGCCAGGTACACGCTTCTCCGTCTCATCGGCTAGAGTGTTCGTTGGCACGGAGCGATAGAATAGGCCAGTTTCGTCAGCGTTATAGACTTGACCGAGAGTGAGGCCCTCCCTGTCGATCAAGCCTTTCACCTTGTGCTGAAACTCGTCCACTCCATCCTCGTTAGCGTCCAATGCTTCGCCATGTGCTTTACGGTTAGTAAGGCCATGTCGCAACTTGAACGCGAAGAGCCAACCCTCGGATGCCTTGAAGTCTAGGGCGTCGTGAAGCCTTGCAAACTTCTCAGCAGCAGCCTTCAGCTCCGTTCCACGTACCATCACACCAGCTGCACGTTGCTGTCGATACCAAATCAACGTGGAGCGGTCGATTTCTGCATACTTGGGGGTAAACATAACCTTCCTCTCCACGTTGCGTTTGCTTCTCGACGAGAAGTCAGCCGTGTACTGCATGAGCTTGTCTCGGGAACGCTTGATATCGAACAAAGTCGACCGGGCCAGGTTGAACTCGCGGAGAATGCGTGAAGAAGACCAACCCGCATCAACTTTCTCCAATATCTCCCGTTTCTTCTCCAGAGTCAACACCACTCTCTTCCTTTTCTCAGGAGGCGGGGCCATCATCACACACACGAAGAGGAGGGCAGAGAGCAGCAGGAGGCCTTGCAGCAAGTACGGCACCACCACAAAAGCGAGCACGTGGGCAGCCATGGCGAAGAGCGTAGGTCCAGTCGCGGTGAGAGACAGGCGGGAAGTGGGGAGGATGCAGCGGCGCTCTATCGGACGTCGGAGGAATGACGAACCAAAACAATGCTCTCACGCGGCGCGCGCGGCAAGTTCAAATTACGGACGGCAAAAAATCGATTTTTTTTTTTTTGATTTTTTTGGATTTTCGGACCATTTTGGGAATGTTTGATCCCAGGACGATAAGGTTCGGTTAGTGGGGATGTTCGGTTATTGGGCGTCCAGATATTAGAGTGATTACTGTATATACTTCTGCTCGTATTGTATGAGTTGTGACGATACAACTACGTTGTTGTAGATATAATACTGCAAGAAACTCGCAAAAACATTCACCATGTTGGGTGGTAATCACAGAACTAAATACACCTGTGGATATCTACTAGTCTAGGGTTGAGGTGCCCCAGCTTGATGTGGCCCGTGTAAATCTGAAGGGTGGCCAGTTTTTTTTTGTTGCTCATATATCGCCACACGGGGGTAAGCAACTGATCACCTTAGCCGTAAATGTTGGCACTAAGTAGCCAAGCCCTAGTCTCCTTCACTCCATATGGGGCAGTAAAGAATTGGTTGGTATATAGTGAAATTGGATATAATTCTCCCTTTTGAATTGTCACATCTCTCTTGTCGCAGGACCTAGTCATAAGCTACTGTATCAATCTTCTGCTGCTTTTTTCTTTTCCTGTTTCCTGGTCCAGCCCACTCTGTTATAATTATGTGAAATTGGGTTAGGATGAAGATTGTGGTGTGTAATTATGTGCTGCGCTTAAGAGTGATTTTGAAATTGTAAAATCTATTTGTCCCTTGTAGTGATTCTTAGTTGATCATTTACATTTATTTTTGAAGTATTACTGTGCCTTATTTGTCCTTATGCTATCATTTTCAATTTCAGAATAATCCTGGACTCATTCCCAGGATATGTGAGGCACTCTTCTCAAGTATGGTCGAAGGGAGAGAAGCTGGCACTACCTACAAGTAAGTGTTCAGCCATGTTATATTTATTAATTATCTTCATCATCATCATTCCAAACTTGAATCTACCAAAGAGATGAAGAGAAGTTGGATCTAGAAAAAGGAAATACAAAAGTAGTAGTTAGATGAAGAGTCAGGCAGACTTATGAGGAAGTGAAGAAATGCTGTTACATGCTAGAAAGTATTGAAAGAAATATGGTACAAACTCTCTTATGTGAAATGCTTGGGCCCAATGGCTGTATGGAAAATGGAATGCAGTACAATATAGTCTCAGAGTGTGCAAATTATGTCCCTAACATCCATTGCGTTTTAAGTTTTTGTATAGTATAATTACAAGAACGTGTGAAAATAATTGCTTCCCAGCTTCAAGCCCAGAGTTCCCCTTTTGACCCTTTAACCCACAACATCATTTCCTACAGCCACACTCCAATTACCAAAATGCAGCCAAACACCATTATTAAATGCTATAATATCCATTCTATGTGTACCACCAGACAAAATAAAAAAATGTTTCCCTCCTCATATGAGTCTCTCTCTCTCTCTCTCCTCACCAGACCACCACAACACTCTCACTGGCTGACACTTCAATAATGGCAAAACAGCTGGAGATGACATCCCCAAGCAGTTAACATTTCAATCAGTGAAGAAGCAACTGTTATATTCTTGCTCAGAAATAATGAAAATTTTGTTGCATAACACCCACCTGAAAACTGTAAATATTGTAAATAAGGCAATCTGATCAGTGGTAGATGAGGGGTGGAATGTAGGGAAGTCATACCATGACCAGTGACTGCATATATAAACCTTGCAGAACTAAAGTAATTTGCAGTCAAATTAGAGTTAATATTAAATTTAAAAAATAATAAAAACATAATGGTCTGTGATGTATGTTAAGTGACATGGAAACACGTTTATCCTGTGAAGGCATTTCATTTAGTTCTTTACACACTCGCCCACAAATTACATCAAGAGATACAAGGGGGAAAAAATGATGTTTAAAACTATTATATCACCAGTTATGAGGAAGATAAGTGTAAAGGGTCACCTTATTGATAAATAAACAGACGAAAATGATGAGAGTATTCATAAATATGGTGCTGGTTATGGAGAAGTGTTCTGGAAAGGATGTAAAACCATAGTACTGTATTATATGTCCTTTATCTATAGGAAGGAGACGACAAAGGAATCAAATTATCTCTGTCAAGTTAAGATGAACAAACTGCAAACATGACCATTCAGTAGTCACTTTCTTACAGGGTTGAAGTAAGCTACCTGGAGATCTACAATGAGCGGGTGAAGGACTTGCTAAGAGTAGGGGCCCATAATACCACCCATTCCCTGCGAGTGCGAGAGCACCCCAAGAGTGGACCATATGTACAGGACCTCTCCAACCACATAGTACACCAGTTTCCAGACATACAGGCTAGTACTGGATTTTGATCTTCACACTGTATTTGTAATGGAAGTATATTTATCACCTTCAACTCATTGGTTTTTTTTTTTTATTCTGGCTGCCACTTGGCAAATTTATTTAGCTTTGAAACCTTTCATATTGGTGGTCATTGCTTTTCCACAGTTGCTGTTGAACCGTTTGGGGGAGCCCAGTCTTTTAGTAAATTGTTGACAGGGTATGAACAATTCCATACTGTATCAACTTGTATTAAGTCATTAATATGGGACTGGGTAGAATTTATGTCATAGGAGAAGAAAGACTCGTGGAATATGAGCTAGATAGTTTCTAATCCATCCCAGTCTGCCCTGTCACAGTGCCATCTGGTCACCCTGACTGGTTGAGAATGGGGAAGTTTGGGGCAATTGACAAAAGAGACTTTGATGAGATTATAGTCAGAGGATCCAAGCAGTGACAGTACCTCTATCATGTATTGATCTGGGTTATTTGACAGGAAAAGGTCAGGATTATCAGGTATTCTGGTTGATTGTTTTACCAGTTGTGTGAGATTAAATGATTCTGCAAACACTTTGCTTTCTAGACCTGTATCATCAGTCCTGGCAAAATGCAGCAAGCATTCTGCATTATGGACGTAAAAATCACCCAGCTCAGTAATTTAAGTAGTAGCTAAGGATGTGGTTAACATTGGTCAGCTATGTGGATGTGGAGTGAAATACACTGGGTTCTGATGAAGCATTGGGGGAGCAATAAACTGTATTGATATACAGTAACCCCTCCAATATCCGGATCAATAGAGCCATCGGTAGGTTCGGATATTGGTTTCGTCCGGATATTGGGCCCCAGCTTATGGACTTGTACTTACGGACCCTAACACAGAGAAACACCTATACAACTCCCTCCGGACATGCATAGCACCTATTTAACACCCAAATCACACCAATAAGGCACATAAATGACTGAAATAAATGCAATAGAAACATAAAATGTGGGTTTAGAAGTATGTTCATACATTAATAAACATTCTGGTACTTATGGACTCTAACCGAACCTAACCTAACCGAACCTAACCGAACTCTGAAAAACACATTCCTACTGCACATGCATGAGGTAAGTTTAGTATGGAAAGAAGTACAGTATGACACTTTCTGGTAAGTATAGTATGGGAAAAAATACAATATGAAACATTCTGGTAAATATAGTATGGAAAATAGTACAACATGAAACATTCTGGCTACTTACAGCAAGTCCCTGGCCACCTCGATGAATAACCGCCTCCTCTCGGACTCTGACAGTAAGAACGATTTCCTGAAGCACTTGCACTACACTCTTCCTGAAGTCTTGCACTGAACTTAGTCACTAACACACAGAAGTCCGTTCTTTTCACAGTGTTCACTTTAGTCCAAATAATGTTCCATTAAATTTAAGTGTTGCACATTAACTTTTTCCCAAGTTTTTTAAGTTTCCAAAGCCAAAACAAAGAAGGTTAGTTACGTTAAATTTCTTTTCTACTTAGTCTTTTCTCCCAACTTGAAAACCTTAACACAACACACCGTTTTTTTCACTGCACAACACTCAAAATTCCCGTGTGGTCTAGTGGAGAAGTTCTTGCTGTTTATTCACTGTCAGAGCCCGAGAGTATCACTGGCAGGCGTCCAAGGGGTGCATCGGTGGGTAGTGGTGATGGCGTACCGACTACAGAAGACTCTGAAGACAGCCGCAAACTCACGTCGAGCGGTGACTCTTGTCGCGGTGAGAGACAGGCGGGAAGTGGGGAGGATGCAGCGGCGCTCTATCGGACGTCAGAGGAATGACGAACCAAAACAATGCTCTCACGCGGCGCGCGCGGCAAGTTCAAATTACGGACGGCAAAAAATCGATTTTTTTTCCCAATTTTTTTGGATTTTCGGACCATTTTGGGAATGTTTGATCCCAGGACGATAAGGTTCGGTTAGCGGGGATGTTCGGTTATTGGGCGTCCGGATATTAGAGTGATTACTGTATTTGCTTATGTTAAGGTAATCTTGTTTGTATAATGAGTAATCAAAATTTGTAGAAATGAACTTCATGATTGTGGCAGTTGTGCATTCTGATTTAATATAGCAACGAGGGCCACTCGTTATGAAAGTTAGTGAGGAGGTGGTAACCAAGAAAACTGTATGAGGATACGTCAGTAGAGGGAGAAATTTGAGCTTCTGTGAAGAATAAGATTATATGGGCCGTGGATTCAAGTAAGAAGGGAACAGAATTTAGACTGGTACTAAGACCAAGAATGTTGGTAAAATATAAGGCCAGACTCACACTTTTTCTTTGATGAGCATGATTTTTGGTAGCAACAGTTGTTGCTGGCACAGTCACTTGATGACAGCCAGGAGAACCCTGTGCCACCAACCCTACTCTGCTGGCGGTGGTAGTGCAAGCTACCACTGCATTCACTCTTAATATTGCAGCAGCCATTGTTAAGGGAATTTGTAATGGAAGGTGTGATGTCTGATGTGCATGTAGTGTGGTGTAGACAGTTGGAGGTAGATGTTAATGGGATTATGCTGCCCTACTCTGTGTTAATGGAAACACTGACAATGTTCAGCAAAGGAAGATGGTCAGGAACATATCCTGAGGGCTGGTGAAATGGGAGCTTCCCTTTCTCTGTCACCAGCTTGCCATCCACCTCGGGAGTACTATCCTGTTCAACTGGTGTTACAGTCTACTCCCTCATACATTGGTTAAGACTGCTTTTTTATTTTTGCAGAAATGTACCTGTGTCTTGAATGTGCCTTTGTCAAGATGACTTAACATTAATATCCCTCTTACTTCCTTTCCTTTTTCTGTGTGACCTAAGCATGCCTGAAAGTTGTGGCTCTTCTTTTGCATTTAGTAATGTTTAGATCATACTAGTTAAATTATTTAGTGCTGTTAATGGTTTAGGGATGCCTTTCTGTTGTGGCACCATTATTGCTGGATGGCTCTGATGGCAAGTTACGCAAACATTCCTCAACTCCTTCCTTATCTTCTGCAAGGAGGATGGTGAACTTCAAGAGAAAGCAGTTTCAGCCTGCAGTCCACTGGGTTCACATTCAGTTGAGTCAGGGGTTGCAATGATAATGGCCTGTCTTTTGCAGGAACTGATGGTTCGGGGTAACTCCCACAGGACAACAGCTAGCACTCACATGAATGACACCAGCTCGAGGAGTCATGCCATATTCACGGTCACCTTCATCCAGGCTCGTCTTCTCTCTGACACACCTCTCGAGACACGATCAAAAATACATCTGGTTGACTTGGCTGGCAGGTGATTAATATACTTAAGAGTGAATGATCGCTTTTAGAGAGAGCTTTTTATTGTAGTTCTTCTTCCATCAAAACTAGACATAGTTCTTTTTACTTACAGTTGAATGCTATTGTTTCTGTTGGGTATAATCAGGATGGGGAGTTTTGAAAATACAGCACAGTCAGTCAGTCGAATTTGCCATGTTTTATCTTAGAAAAATCCCCATTATGAGGGTGGTTCACTACTCTGAGGTGAAAAATCCCCATTATGAGGGTGGTTCACTACTCTGAGGTCCTGCCATTTTTTAAAATTATGATTGTTAATGAATAGATTTAGTCAAAATATGGTACTTTTCACTTCACTGCAATTTATCCACAGTTCTAACAAATTTTGAAGTTGCTGTCCTACACACCTTTGGGATGGCTACTGTATTCATAATAATATTGTCGTTTGGCTCACTGCCTGTGTCAGACTTGGTTTTAGAAACTGTTCCCTTAAGGTGGACCAGCTGGAAAAAATGCAGTTCAGTCAGGAGAGTTAAGAATACAAACTCATTTACCAAATATGTAATCTCTGGATTGGTGTGGTGACTCAGCTGATGGCCAGGACACAAAGTACTGCACCAGTGGGAGAGCTGCATTTCATTTCCCATGGTAGTTACATTAATTTCAGACGTTTCAGAGTTTATCCATTACAGTATATGCTTGACATAGACTAAAGTGTTTAAGTAGTATCAGATATATTGGCATTATTTTGAGCCCTCAGAGTAGTGAATCACTCTGTAGAATACTGTAAATGCTGTTTTTATTTACTAGATTATAGTAACTTGACTTCTGAATCATTACCATTTTAATTGTAATGTGAGTAAGGAGCAGAAGTAAAGCCTTTGTGTACTTTTGCCCATCTTGTTTTGCGATCACTGTGAGGTTCCCCATTGTATATCATGGTGAGAGCCATTGTAACAGAACTGTTAATACAGTATGCTTTTAGCAGTTCAGTTACTAAATCTTTCCATTCACATTTCCGTCAAGAGAGTAAATACAGTAGCAGCAGAAACAGATGCAGTATTTTTGTTGGAGTCATGATTACTGAATTTTCTCTGGTATTCTAGCGAGAGGGCAGATGCAACTGGAGCCACCGGACAGCGGCTGAAGGAAGGGGCACACATCAATAAGTCACTGGTAACTTTGGGGTCGGTTATCAGCTCCCTTGCAGAACAAGCAGCCAAAACTGGTGCCGGAAAGAATGTTTTCATCCCATACAGAGATTCTGTTCTCACTTGGCTGCTGAAGGATTCACTTGGTGGCAATTCAAAAACCATTATGATAGCAAGTAAGCACAGTAGGTAGTAACAAATGGTTGATTATTAGTAAGCAGTAATGTACAGTTTACCTCATATTTTGCAACACATTCATATTAGTGTGGTATAAATAAGTCCAATGTTACTTTTATTCTCACGTGCTGGTAGGAGTGCCCACCATTCACTTGCTTGATGTGGTGTCACCTACTTCTTCCGTCACCTTTATTGTTCTTTTTCTGTGTCTTCCCTCCACTCTTCATTTGTTTCCATCCTTTCTGTAACTTTTCACTATTCCTCCAACTTCAGGTATCTCTACACTGAGTGACAAGCGTGCATCACAGGAAACCATATACAATGCTGGGTAGTAACCATATAACCAAGTAATGGGGTGATGTGGAGTCTAGTATGGTGCCCTTGCTAACTGGGTGGAGAAAGGCAAATGCAACTTCCATCCAGAATCCAAACCTTCACGCTCTTCCCTGCGCCTTGCGATCCGATATGCTGTCTGCTGCAAAGGAACATTGAATCACAGTACAGGATGGCCCTGCCAGGGCAATTGCTTGCCCGCGGTTGATGGGCCTGCTTGGCCAGACTGATTGGGGTTACTCAGCAGCAACATCTTTGATGTGCACTATGTTCACTACGCTCACCACTTTCTAAATCACACTTGACCAGCATGGAAAAAGGTAAATTCTGACCTTCACTTACCCTTACCCATTTCTGAATCATACTTGATCAGCATGGGGAAGGGTAAATTCTAATCTTCACTCTCCCTCACCTCTTTCTGAATCATGTTTGACCAGCATAAGGAAGAGTAAGTTCTGGCCATTGCTCTTTGCCCCTGAGGAGAAGGTAAAGTCTTGCAGTGGACTTCATGCAAACAGACACACAGTTATAGTACAGTAGAAGCCTGATATGATGGAACTCGATATAACGGAAGCTTGAAAAAGTGGAAGCATTTTTTCCCTGTATTTATTTGCCGTATTTAAGGGAGATTTTCTGTGTATAATTCTATTAAGGAATTCCTTTTCCAAAACCACCTACTTACAAGAAGAAGTCCAGAAAAGCGAGCATGACCGAGAACCAATACTGAAAACACTCCCCTCACCAGCACATATGATCATTCCTGTACGGTGTTGGGACACGTCCCTTCCGCAACGCCTGGGTCGTGTCACTCACCCAATCCAGTACTGTGCCATCCTTACCTCATCCTACTAGACATTTCATCATAGTGTACTTTACAGTGCCATCCTTACCTCTTCCTACTAGACATTTCATCATATAGTACTTTACAGTACTGTCCATACCTTATCCTGCTGGACGTTTCATCATAGTTTACATCACTGTCCTTATCTTATCCTGCTAAACATTTCATCATACTGTACACTACTATCCTAACCTTATTCTTTATGTGTTCATATTTTGTTACTAAGTCTTTATGTATTACTGTTAACATGTACACAGTAGTGCATTTGAGTGGGGGTATTAATTATGGGTTCAGACTGCTGTGTGTAGCATTGTGAGTTAGCATAGTTTGCCAGGTTTGAATGTGCATTGTCCTGAACTTGGCTTAACAGTTGCCATCAAGGATTTAGTGGAAAGTACCTCCAGCTACCAGAAAAGTTTTCCTTCTATTGATCCTTGGTTACAGAACGAAAAATTCGAGACAACGGAGTTGAGGTTGACTGAATTAGTCTGTTAAGTTGATCTACTACTGTATATGCAGACATGATCCTCTTGAACTGTCCATGCTTGACTTAATGGAGCAACATCTTGCACAAAACCATATACCAGTAAGTATATGTATTCGTCCATCCATCCATCCATCATCCAATCCTATGTCATCCCATAAGGAGGGTAGGAACCCAGGGCTAGGCAAGTTGGTCCTGACTTTTAAGATGAGAATGACCAGCTTCACTCATCCCTGAGTGGCATTATGGGAAGCAATAAGCCCCAACCACCCCATGGATATAAACCTACACAGGCTAAGTCTGATTGGAGCACCTTAATTACTCACTAAACCACCAGGTGCAATAATTTGGTTATATGGTTACCACCCAGCATTGTAAATGGTTCCTGGTGTACAGGAAACCATTTGGCTTGTCACTCAGTGTAGAGCACCCATAGACAGATGGACGAGGAAAGAATGAAGGAAAGAAAGACAGAAGAGGGAGTGTAAACTCAGCTGTAGGCAGCAGGAAGAGGAAAGAAAGACAGAAGAGGAAGGATAGAAGAGAGGATAGGGCAGACACCCAAAGCAGCATTACATCGAGTGAGTGGATGGTGAATGCTTCCACTTACCACTAATTTCATTCATGTAATATTTGCACTAGCGACTTTCTCACCTGAGATGCAGAACCATATGCCATATCTGTGAATGTAGACAGTTCAGTAGTAGGTTTGGAAAGATATGAGGATAAATTGATGTCATTGAACATGCGTAAGCAGATGATGTGTGAACAATGAAGTATGTCAAGGGACTTGGTGAATAATTCCATCTGTAGCTCAGAGTCACATTGAAGAATGGTGTATGGTAATAATGTGAGTGCTGTTACAGTCATTGGTGTCAGTTACGCCTGTGAGATTGAGGGCAGTGGCAGGGGTGAAGCAGTACACAGAGAAAGGCCAAATGCAGAGTACAGGATCCAGTTTATTTCAATGTTTCGCCCACCAGAGTTTCTTCAGGGTGAAACGTTGAAATAAACTGGATCCTGTTCTCTGCATTTGGCCTTTCTCCGCATATATTGTTGCAGTCTTGGCTGCTTTCTACACAAGGGGTGAAGAAGATTAGGAAATGGGGAAAAGTGGGATTTAGGAAGTGGTAGTAGAAGGGTTCAGGAAAGATTTAACGATAACTGAAACCCTGGGCTTAATTGTGCCTTGGTGGAATGAGGACAAAAATCAGGGTGACTGTCATGTGGAGTGTGCTGGATCAGATGCTTAAGAGGCTGTTAGAACATTTTTGTCATGTTCATTTCGTTTCGTTTTTAAAGGCTCCAACATGCTTGCATGTGTCGGCCTTGGTCACCTAATGGCGGCTCTCCACGCTGCACGATCCACTGCAGCCTCCCTGTTCAGTCCCTTAACCCTAAGGTCACACTTAATGACCTCGTCCCATGTCTTTCTCGGTCTACCCCTGGTCACCTAATGGCGGCTCTCCACGCTGCACGATCCACTGCAGCCTCCCTGTTCAGTCCCTTAACCCTAAGGTCACACTTAATGACCTCGTCCCATGTCTTTCTCGGTCTACCCCTCATAACCCCATCCCCAATATTAACACTTCTCACCTTCCTCACCCAATTATCATCCCCCATCCTCTCCACATGTCCAAACCACCTCAATCTACCTCTCCTCATCACAACACCAAAACACTCCAGTCCCATCCTACCTCTCAACTCTTCCATTGTAAACCCAGCCCCTCCAGGCCTTGGACGCAGGGACGCACTGCACATCCACCTAATCGTTGTCATTTCTGTACGTCTGAGCCAGCAAATGTCTTCCTCCTTCACTGCCCAGGTCTCACTGCCATACAGCATTACACTCCTAACACATGCTGCATACAAAGACCCCTTAGCACGCAGGGAGAGCCCTCTCAATGTCATGAGAGGCAAGAGCTCCCTGAACTTCTTCCAACCACTTCTCACCCTAGCCACAGAGCTAGCTCCAGCCCCACCTCCAGCACACAACATGTCTTAGCATATTTTCTCTTGGGGCATAGGCCAGTCACCTACCCTTTTTCATATTGTGGAGTACAGTTGCCTAGCCTAGCAACCTACTTCATCAGAGAGGTAATGTTGAACTGGTTGTTACCATTTTCTACAGTTTTGTGTTAGCTGATGTGATAGCTTACTTTATGCAGCAGTTTGTATATTGTGATGATCAGTACCCATGAATATTTGTATTGTGAAGGAATATTTGTCCTGACTAAATATTTGATAAATACATTTTATAGTTGAGTATTGTGTAGTAGCTTTAATTATTTAATTGAATGTTTAACTATGTTGCTTGTGTTTCCCTCAGCCATCTCTCCAGCTGATGTCAACTATGGGGAGACCCTCAGCACACTTAGGTATGCCAACAGAGCCAAGAATATCATCAATAAGCCAACAATCAACGAAGACCCCAATGTCAAGCTTATAAGAGAGCTCCGAGAAGAAATTCTTCTTTTAAAGGCTATGCTAAAGGAAACACAAGTTGTTGGAATTGAGGTAAAAACTGAAAAACTGTCCCACCCACTTCCTCCTGTTATTTAGCCTTCCTTGCAGCCGTTTTCACTGTATCTTTCTCTCAGTTCATCATTGCATTCATTTACCTATCACTTCATAAACCACCACTAATTCCCCAGGTACTCTAATTTTCTTTGCCAGTATCATTCGTACAGCTATTCATTAGGCTCCTTTTATTTTGGTTGAAAATAATTAATTATGATTCCTGGATTGAATCCACTTAATTTTAGGCTGTTCGTGTGCAAACCTAATGTTCTTACGTGTCATATGAGGCTTCAAGAGAATGCACAGAAATTATTCTGAGAATGTGAGGATGCAGTAAGTGCTGTACAGGTGTGGCATTTCAATGTGTATTATTAATCCATCATCATTGCCATCATTTTAACCCATTATGTCATGTTTGTGTAAGGTAGGCATATGTAATGCAAGCTTATGTTCTCTTGGGGACATTGATCAGAGGAAATTGGAAGCCGTAGATAAAGTCTCCATCTTAGTTGTGTTGTAGGTATGTGATTACTCACACCACAAATGTTGAAATGTGAGGTTGTTACATCCCAGCATTAGTAATTGATTTAACTTATTTGTTAAAAATGTTATTACTGTGCAGTCATCCCAGGTGTGCAGGCAAAAGTATTTTGTTGTCAGCTGAGGAGTGTGCAGTATGAAGCAGTGTTTAAGAACTGAGTATTTCAGATTAGTTGCCATGATATATGGGTAGTTAGCCTCAGGCCTCTGTGACCCAAAGGGGTACTATAGGATTGGCTGTTACCTTAACAGTTTTAATAATCTGTGTTTAAAAAAATGCTTCTTCCTGCTGAGGTCTCGTAGGACCTGGTATATTTTTGTGTAATTCTGTAAAAATTCAATACACTACCCCTTCCTGGCTGGCAGGATTTTGTAAGCTGACTTCCACTGTTGCTGAGAAAGGATTTATTTTGTTTATTTTACAAATTTGAATGAACTGGAATTGATCAGATTACTTGGTGCAGGGAGGGAAGGAGACAGGAAGCATCATGGAGACACTTAACCAAAAGCAAGCCAAGGAGCGAGAGTTGACAGACCAGTGGACGGAGCGTTGGAGTGAAACCCATACCATCCTTCAGGAACAGAAGACACTGGGCCTCAGGAAAGCTGGTAACACTCACTCATCCCATGCTTTTTTACACTACTGTTGCTTTTTTGTTTTTCTGTTGTTGGTATTGTTGTTGATGTCCAAGGAAACCCACCAACCACAAGCAAGCATCCACTTTCTTTTTGTACTTTATCAGTGTTAGCACTATCACAGGCAATAGGTCATTGATCATCCTTTGCCAGCATTGTGTTCTGCCTGCCATATTTCTCATTTCTCCTTGAACATCTGGGAGTGTTGTTCTCTTTCTTCCTCATTGTTGCCTTTTTGTCTTTCTGTACTTCAGCAGTGTTAGTATAGTCATTCATTCATTCATCATCCAATTGTGTTGTCCCATGAGGAGCACAGGAGCCTGGGGCTAGGCAAGTTGGTCCTGATAGTTAAGATGAGAATGACCAGCCTCACTCATCCCTGAGTGACATTATGTGAGCAGTAAACCCCAGCTATCCCTTGGATATAAACCTGCACAGGCTGAGTCCGATTGGAGTGCCATAATTATCCACTAAACCACCAGGCGCCATAGTTTGGTTGTATGGTTACCACCTGGTGTAGTAAATGGCTTCCTGGTGTACAGGAAACCGTTTGGTTTGTCACTTAGTTTAGAGTCACCCATAGGCTGAAGGAAGAGGAAAAATTGAAGGAAAGATAGACAGAAGAGGAAGGATGGAAAGAAGGAAGGAAGAGAGGAAAGAGCAGGCACCCGAGAGCAGCACTACATCGAGTGAGTGGAAGTTGAATGCCCCAACCTACCCTTCTATCCTTGCAAAATTTCATTAACAGTCCCTTGACAGTGTTGTGTTTTACCCTCTACATTTCTCATTCTTCTCTCAACATCAGGGAGTGCTTTTCTCTCTCTCATAATATTTAGTTGTATATTGCCATATATTTGCAGTTACATAAAAATATTTCATGTATCACCTCCATATCCTTAGCTGGAAGGGAAGTGTTAGTGAGCTTTTCATGGTGGTAATTACTTTAAAGAAATGGCATATGGTCACTTTACAGTCTTTGCGTATCACCAAGCCAGACATGTTAATTATTGGACCTTCATTCGTATTCATCACCTCTTCGGAATGATTTCCCAAGTTTATGTTGCTTATATTCGTATGCATGCATTATCCATTTTCTTTCTAAATATTTTCCCATTTTCGCCCACAGCCATCTATATCTTTGCACCGTTTTCCAAAAAATAATCTTTGTTCAGAGAGAGATTCTTATTTATTTTTCATAGTTTTCACAAGCCAGTTTTCTTTTCTGTAGTCTGTACTTCCTTCCTACTCTTTGAATATATTTTCCTTGTTCATTCATTTGAAGCCTTTTCATGCTTTCATCAAAACTTATTTTTTCCTTCCCTCCACTGCTCTTTCTACCTATGTGTCACATTATGTTGTTTTGATCTTGCTAGGTAATATACTCAAGTCATCATACAGACTGTTAGCATTCCAGATTAAACACTAGAGATGTGCTGATACCAAGATGTTGGCCACTACGATACCGATACCCACTTTTCAACCGATACCAACACCGATACTCCAATACTAACAAATGTCCGATTCTTTGCCGATACCGATACTTTTTTATTTTGATTTTATTTGTGTGATTTTATTTTGATTTATTTGATGCTGGTAACTTGAGCGTTGTTAATGCAGGAGCAATATAGTAATTGATATATAATATTAATATATGATAATGTTACATCATACATGTAATTATAATGTAATATAATATAATATCATAACCATCTGTTTGTCAGTGTCATGAAACATGAGTGTCTTGAATCACATAATAAACCAGAAAAGTATCGGAGTATCGGCCATATTTTTACCTTGCCGATACCAATACCGATACTGCAAAAAAAGGCCGATACTGCCAATACCCATACTATCGGCACATCCCTATTAAACACACATTTTATGCTGAATCCATTGGGTCTGATTTCATATTCACTAATGTCTCTTTCATTGACTCATGTTCACAAGGTACTAGCTCCTAATTTTTCCACTTTAATTCATTCATTGTGATAAGTCTTCTTACACTTTTCATCCATGATCCTTTTTGCTTTACTTTACATGTAATGGTCATATAATCAAACAGTCTTTGTTGTACCCTTTCTCAACTGCTTGTTTCAAAGTGAAAAGATAAGACTGAAGAATTGCAAGACAGTTACTAACTCAATACTACTTACAGGTTCCAGTGTTGTACATTGCATGTTTCCTCTTGTATTTTATTATACTGAAATTATGCATAACTCAATTCTTGTACATACTTTTCAGCTGATGTCTAGTGTAATGTGAATAATAATTGTATGTCATTGAATACATAATGTTCTTTAATACAGTACATTTTCTGAAAATGAGTTCTTCCATTCTGTCTTATTAATAAGTGAATCATTCTTTGACTGTCATACTGAAAATTTGTAATGATGTATAAGAAGGATTAGTTACTGTTATGAAGTACAATGATGTTGCTGCATTTAGTGATAACAATGTGTGTCATGGTTCAGGTCAAGGTGTGGTACTGGATTCTGAGCGTCCTCACTTGGTGCTGATAGATGACAATGTGCTGAACACTGGTGTCACACTCTACCATCTTAACCATGCTACCACCACCATTGGATCCTTACCATCACAAGATATCAGACTTGAGGTAGGTCACTCCTTAGAAATACTATAACAGATTTAATCCCAAGCAGTGCATATTGAGATAATATTCAGTATCATGTGTAATAGTAGTAGTAGTTGTAGTGGTGGTAGTAATAGTAGTAGTAGTAGTAGTAGAGGTGGTGGTGGTGGTAGCAGTACTGTTTTAGTACAGTAGACCCATGCTATACCAGATCACTTGGGGGGAAAGCCCAATTCAATAAAGCAGATAATCCAGTATATCTGATGGTCTCCTCCCTCAAGTGGAATTTCAAACATGTTATGAAAATTAAATTAGTAAAATAAACATATTCTAGCACTAAATATGAAAACTGTTCTCATTTCACACTAACTTGGCCCAGAATTTCACAACCCTGTCACAGCACTTCTTTATGACTTTTTATAACAACTCAGCAGTCATGAGGGGAGAGGGCCAGGTTGGGGTAAAGAGAGTAGGAAACTTATGTATTGTACACTGCCTGTATAGATGGATGTTTACTACACGCACTTTCACTCTTCTCATATTCTGTAGACTGAGTTACGTGTCATTCATCATCACTGTTGGCACCTCTCTCTCTGCTGACAAACACACTACAGATACAGTATATTCCAGGTCCCCTTCTGTTTTAACAACCATTATTTTGTTTACCGTGTATTTACTTTCACACCTGGTCACACACAATCTCAAAACCAAGATAAAAATTTCATTCACTATTGGCAGGCAGTCTAGCATCACCTGAATACATCAGATTTGAAACATTCAACCTCTCACCATTTATTACCAGTTTCACTCATTTCTCTACTAACATTCATCTGGTAGGCAAGCACATAGGATACCATAAGCATACAGTATTAAGATTTGTGAAGGATGTGGAGTAAGGCTGTCTGATTAGTCAAAGTGTAGATGAGAGTCCTTAGATGATATTATAATGTAGAGAGAATGATATGAATAGGGTGGTGGAAAGAATGTCAGTTAAATTAGTGAGTTGAGGGTGGGAAATAGGATGGAAAGACAAGAAGATGTTTGAATGTTGGGAGTGAATGTTTGATAGAGCTGGGTGTGGAAGTTAAAAAAAAAATGACAAAAGATAGAAGTTAATGGATGAAATACATACAGGTGGATTTTTTTTTTTTTTTTTTTTTTAATGCAAGGAAAAAGGAACCAAACGTCAGAAGCCCGCAAATTGTTTTCTCGAAGAAAAACAAAAACAAGAAAACAGAGTTCAGTTCAAGATCCATTCATTTTGAGATGCTTGGACACTGCATTTAAAAGATTGGAGGTCATAGGTAGTAGGAAATACTATATAGACAAAGGAAGTCAGTTCCGGAGTTGACTTGTTGCGTACATGGAGGACTGGGAATAATTGTTAACTCTTGCATTAGAGAGTTGCAGAAAAGGGATGAGAGTTTGCCACTAGATGAGTGTTACGTGTCCTCCATAGTGGTGGAGGGATGCAAGCAGTCAGTTCAGAGAACCAGTGACCATTGAAGTAGGTATTGAAGAGAGACAAAGATCCAACATTTCAGCAGAGATAGGGGTTGAAGGGAGCCAGTAAGAGGAGAAGCGTTAATGAGACAAAACCTTGTTGAGAAGAGCTGTATGTGGGAAGCCTCCCCACACGTGAGTTGTACTCTACACAGGGGCAAATAAAACCCATGTATGAAGTCAACAACTCTGCTGGGGTAAAGAAGACATGGAGTTGGCTTAGTGCACCTAATCTCTTGGAAGCAAATTTTACCTGATAGGGATTGTATTTCCTTTTTTTGGCAGTTGATAGAATACTCTTTGTTTGAATGATTGGATGTAAGACTTATTTTATTGGTCAGTTTGGCTTTTTTGCTTTCCTGTTCCTATTTTTGGATCACCTCTTCTCCATGTGTTAGTGGAAAATAGGAATATGATGATAATGCTTATAATGATGATAATATTACACTAGGGAGGTGAGGTGTTGGAGGAACACTGCATTATTGAGCTGCAGGATGGTGTAGCCACCCTACAAGCCAAGCCAGATGCTCAGTGTTGGGTCAACTCTCAGTTTGTTGACAGTCCCACCAAATTAACTCAAGGTCAGTACCATCAGTATGTTATGTATTTTATAGCAAGACAGTTTATATACCATTTCTGGAAAATTGTATTCATGAGAGGCAGAATCTTTGTTCATTTACAGAAAATGACTAGGTTTTCATGTAAATATGATATTGGAAAAAAAATTAAGGTTGTTACATTCAGCAAACTATTTTTCACCGTAGGGCCATTGTACATGCAAGTAAGGAATTTGAGTCAAATTTGTCACACCTTATCAACCCCTCTGGGTATAATTGAGTCATGGATATAATGTAAACTCTGGTGAGTTAAGGAAAGGAGTGTTTTACTCTTTAGTGAAAACTTTTAATATAAAATCAAGGATATCCCAGCATGGTTCTGTGAGTTTTTCTAAGGGATATTATCAAGTCATATGACATCCAGAATGGAGGGGGGAGAGTGGCTGGCTGAGGAGGGTCACAATAATGATTGTGGAGGGAATAGTTTCTAGAAGCAGACACAAGGAAGACTTGCAAGTGGAGCATTGGAATACGGCTTTAAGACAAGAAGTAGCTCATGATTGTAACATTATGGAGAATTGCCATCAAGTGAAAAGACCCACACTGGCTAGCATGGTCCATGGTCTTTAAATGCAAAGTATCATATATGGAATATGTATGGAAGCAAAATTGAACCCCCATACTATTAGCTTTCATTCTATGCAGGTAGCCTTTGGGTTAAAACTAGTAGGTGGATGACTAGCTTTTCTCCTGGAAGATGGAAGTACTGCGTGTCATATTCCCAAGTGACCCTGAAGTAACCCAGGGTCTGAGAGGGAGAAGGATGCGAGCTTTTCTTTATCCAGCATTAGATCTCATAATTGCATGAGACTTAAGATACACACATCATCACATATCCTTCGTAAGGGATGGAGATAAGCCAGTCTCACAAACCCATAAGATATTGTCTTCTGTCTGCCGCCACAAAGGCTAGTGTAGTGCCCAGAAAACTTGGCAGTGTTGGGATCAAATGGCATGACTGAATTGGTGTGTTAGACTGTCAGCTCTGGAGGCTGTGCAACAGTATACCTTAAATGGTGAATAACATTCCATAACTCGCCTCAGAGAGTGACCTTTGCCATTTAGTTACTTTTCAAAATGGAAATGAGTCTGTCTGTTGGTAGATATTTTCAGGTGTAAGGAGATTTGTGTAATGAGAGCTGAGAGGTTTAGGATGAGAAATTGTTCAGGTACGGTAACTCCTCTTGCATTTTGCATTTAGGTTATTGTGTGGTTGGTTTGGACAAGGACTTAATGTGTACAGTTATCCCTCTTTTTTCTTGTGTGTTGGGGAACAGACACACCCATGATTAATGAAAACCTTTCTAAAAAGGCCCCCACAGCCAAATTTTAACCATTGTTTGCTTAAAAACCCTTTGCAGCTCCCAAGCATCACCAGACGTTAAAGAGTCCATTTGTTTAAAATGTATTGTCACCTGATAAAGCATTTTTTTTTTTCTTAATCCCAAAATACACCTAAAAATAATGTACTGTATTTTGTGCTGGATTACTCATTTCTGAATAAACAAAACTGGCTTAGTCAGAACCAAGAAAAATGAGGGATGGCTGTATGTACAGGTGCAATAATAAGTTGTGCAGCACTGTAATGTACTAACCAATTAGGCTAGGTGTATAACAGACCTTGCTACATATATTAACATGACCATTGAACATCAGGTTTAAAGAATTTTTAGATATGATGTTAGTGTTCACCCACTTAGTTATTTGTATAGAGGGTTTAGTAATATTGCATTGGATGAACATTTTGTATGTACTGTAAGCTTTCCTTTTCATGATGTTGTATAATTTTCATTACCCTGTGAATTTGTCAGTCTAGTACCATATTATTTTATTTTAACTGCTTCATACATTTCAAACCTCCTCTTATTTTTCCGCACCTCGTTGTGAGAAAGATCCTCGTCCATTGCTGGTGAGATACTGTCTGCCACAAGATGGCACTGGTTTCCTACATGGTACACATACCAGTACCTGTAGGACAGTGCCATAAAAACAGATGTCAGCCTGTGGTTATTGGGTCTGTTTGGCCAGACAGACTGGGGTTAAACAACAGCACCAGCAACCAGTGCTCACATGTGAATAATAATGTAATATTGTGATGCAGGGTGTGTGATTGTGCTTGGTGGAAGTCATATGTTCCGGTACAGCGATCCCCAGGAGGCTGCTCGACTGAGGAAAGAAGGTCACCGCTCCCATCTCAACCTCTCCAGACTCTCCTTCCTCTCACGCTCTTCCTCTGACATTGTCAAATCTCTTGACAACCTTACTGGGTGAGTCATGTACTGTATATTAGGTTTTCACATCTTCATTACAAGTGTATGGAGATGTATTATTCACACTACACTCTTTGGAGACACCTTGAGACGGTCTTTCAGCCGTAATAAACCACCACGCATGCATTGTAAGTGGTAGAGCAAGGAATTAATTCCAACACAGAGAGCTGGGGAGAGGGTCTGTTCTGGGTAAAATGCACTTCAAGGCATAGCAGCTTTCACCCCAGGGTTGTCAGTATCTCTTCTGCTCTGTTACAGTGGTGCTTTATACTGTAGTGCACTTCAATCACTTCCACCATGTAGCAATGCATTCCCTATACTATAAGTGGTGCTTCTTTCATCACAATCTGCTCTTGTCTAAGGTGTGTGTGTGTGTGTGTGTGTGTGTGTGTGTGTGTGTGTGTGTGTGTGTGTGTGTGTGTGTGCTTTTTTTTCCAAATTCATCTGTAAAGGTTTGAATTATTTTATATTGCTTTTGTTCAGGTTGTGAACATTATTTCAGTAGTGTGTTTGGTCTTAAGAGAAGTTGATAGGAGAAACAGAGGGGCTGGGTGAACGTAGCTGGGGTTAATGTTTGGGTAGACCCTTGTAGGAGTACAGTGAATCATGGTGGGTACTCCTGCTGGGTCCATCATTACCATTACCAGGTTAGTCACATCATACCACACAGATATGAATGATGAAGGGGGAATGGATAGCTTCTGTTGCCATTGGTATGGCCGTCTCAAGCACAGAAATTAGAAAAAGAAAGAGGTCATTGAGTAATTATTGGCTGAAAATGATCATCTGAAGATCAGCTGTAAATGAAAATGTTAAAAAATATATGCATATGTTGGTAGTCTCTTGCTTAAGGACACAGTATATAACAGTTTTTTTTATAACAGAACAGAGTAGAAGTTGTGAAAAATGATGCTAATACACCTAAGGTACTCCGGTATCCTGCTCGCCTTTATATGCATAAAGAAATGCTAATGTCTTGAGGAACACAAAAATGTACCAGTATATATATATATAAGTTGTGGAGATTGCAGGAACACAAAAACATATCAGTATATATAATTTTTAGAGATTGCATGAAGGTGTGTTTGCATAAAGGTGAGCTTTCCTTGAAATGAATCTAGACCAACTGGATGCTACCTGAAGTACTACTAGTTAATGTTAAAGTAGCATTAAATCTATGGATAAAGACATGATCAGCAATTTATTTACTATGTAATAGGCCAGTAGTTGACTATGCTGCTGCTGTTTAGATTCCTGTCTAGGAAGACACAAACACTAAACTGAAAAGTGCAAAGAATCGCCACAAGAGAGTTGCCAAACAAAATTTTTTGTTTTGTATTGAAAAGATTGAGTCTACCCTCACTAAAAAAAAAAAAAAAAAAAAAAAAAAAAAAAAATGCAGTGATACTGTACAGTTGTATAACTAGAAGAAAATTAGCAAGAAAGTTTATAGAATGCTTACAGACTGGAGGTCAGGAGGGCGAAACTTTTATCTGTTTCACGTAAGAGTTGTTAGAAATGTAAAGAAATATGGTGGTACAATTAGGGCATGTGACTTATGAAATCAGTTACTTGTTGAAGTTGTTTAGATCAAAAGTATTTAAAAATTTAAGGAAATATATGATAAACAGTAATACAAGACAGTGCTTTGTGAACCTGATTCAGTTCTGTAATATTTGGTTAGGTAACATGCATACACAGGTATGCACATGCAAACACTTATGTATCATGTATCTCCATTATCAGTGTAAAAATAATTTTCAGGTAATGTAATCCATCTGTTGGTAAATAAGGAATCAATGTTATTTTACTTTCCTTAGTGTGGACAGTGAGTTAGAGAAGACCACTGCAGATGGCAGCAGCTTCTTTCGCATGACAAAGGTTAGTGTTGTATGTCAAAGTAACTCTTCTGTAAGTTGTCATCATTATCATCATTTTAACCTCTTTTTCCCATCTAAGAATGGGGTTAGACAGCGTTCAGAAAACTGGGGAAAGGGAAAACATGATTGAAGGAGAATTATCAACAACGTCCATCCATCCATCTATCATCCAATCCTATGTCACCCCATGAGGAGCGTAGAAATACCCGGTGAAATTGTCCTGACACTCATTCACTCACCATTCAGGCCCTAGGAATCCTGGCTCTGCATTACAGTCCTGAGTCTCTGTAAATAACCTAGTTTGTTCATAATTATATAGAAAATTTGCTCCCTGTCTCCCAGATGAAACTGCATTTTCTTGAGGGCTTTTTAGACTAGTCAAGGCCAGTTGAGATTTTTGGACCCACTTGATGCTCACGAGAATGGGTTTTAGCCCAGTACCACCCTCAAAGTGTTCATGTTGGCTGGAGTATCTAGTGGGTGGAGCCAAGATGGAATCAGCTGAGTAATGTAAACAGAGAGAATGAGACTGTGATAAATCAAATTAGCCATAAATATCCTTGTTATTAGTGTTCACAGTAGCTGTTTGTATGTAATTTAAAAGAAAATATTACAGCTCGCCAGTGTGTTACCACGACAATCATGGTAATGAATTCTCATTACACCATGAAGTGAAATAAATGTGCAGCTTACCTTTCCAGTTTAAACAGAACCACAATAATCAGAGGCAGAGGCTGTACAGTAGTACACGTCCTTAAGGATTATATCTGGGAAATAGTTGTAAGTGCCATTATATGCTACAGAGCCTCGCAAACTTTGTATTTCTCATCAGACATTATTATCCCATTAATTCAACCATAATTAATCAATTTTTTCAATTCGGGTTTAAACAAGTATATTTTTCAAGCAGTATCTTTATTTATATCACTGTTCCATGTCATTGTTGGCTGTCACTTGTGCAAAATTCTATTTTTGAAATAACATTTAGCTTGTCCTCTATTATTGCCACATAAGCTATTTAATCTGGGCATGGGATGCTCCTGGCTATCCTTATTGTCCAGTGTTACCACACATCCTTGTGTGCAGGACTGGGTAACCCAGGCCTGGCTGTGCAGCAAAACTGCTTTAGACCAGTACTGACCAGACTAATTTGTCTGACACTGTCTTGCCAGTACAGCCATGGGATTATTCTTGACTGGTCCATACTGGTCTGAAAGTCTCACGAAAATGCAGCTTAACGTACATCATTGACAAGACAACATGGGGTGCAGTTTCCACTCTGCTGAAGTTTATGTTAACTGTCATGTGTCCATGCCAAGGACTTTGTATATAACATGCCCGTGTATCTAAGTTCATGAGTCTGTGGTGTTGTTGAATATTTGTTTTTATTAGTAAGTAAGTAGTGGAAAGTAGAATGACACAAGGAAGGAAAGTAGCTGGTGCTATGAAGGCCTTGATAAAAAACAGAGGCTTGAGTGTTGCAGCTGCACGAGGTTTACATGATGGAGTGTTAGAGCCAACTTTAACATACGGATGTGAGACTACAGTGTGGCATGAAAATGAAAAGTCAGGAGAAAGAGCAGTGGAGATAGGCCTGTTGAGAAATGTATGTGGAGTACAGAGAGTGGATAGGACACGGAACAATGTGATTCGTGAAAGATGTGGAGTGAGGAAGTCTGTGGACACCAGAATCAAAGAGAGTTTACTGAGATGGTTTGGTCATATGGAGAGAATAGTTGACAATAGAGTGGTGAAAAAGGTATATCTGGGTGAATTTGAAGGAGGGAGGAGGCGAGGTAGGCCAAGGAGAAAGTGGAGGGATATGGTAGATGAGTGTGTGAGGAGGAGAGGTATTGAAGTTAATGAGGCTAAGGGACTGACAGGAGACTGAGCTGGGTTGATGAATTTTGTGTGGAGAAGCACATGACCAGGGATTTGGTACCCCTTTTTAATGTGACAGCGCTCGGATTGACTCTATCAGACAGATATACTATGTGAAGCTACAGAATGTGATGATTTTTTTTTCCCCCCCCATCTGGAGCCAGGATTCCGTGGGCTTGAATGATGAGTGAATGGAAGTGTGGCCCATTGAATTGGGCAAACTTAGGCTGTCTGGATGGCTACTCCTCACCCTGCCCTAGGGTGGGAAGAGAGGTCCAGTTGATGTTGATGATGATGAAGTAAGTAGACATGCTGAGTGCAAGGAAAGTTTAGTTAAATAACTGTAATATATAGCCAGGCCATTCATTCATTCCTCGCAGTACATATAACTGTCACCAGCTGTTTCTGATCTCATCCACAACTACCTCAATCCTCATTTCCCACACTTCTCCTCACAGCCCTTTCAGATACTACGGAAAACCCAAAACAAATGCCAAATATATAATAATGAGGGCTAGTGGTAATAGAAATCACTGTGGTTGCAGGAGTCAGATGGATACATTTTCCATCAACACACCTTCATGTGTCTTCTCCATCTCCCCCACACACTTCTCTAGTAGGTGTTTTCAGCGGATGTAAGTGGACCACTCCCACAATTTGAATACAAAGTCATGGTTGCAGGAAATTCAGTGAGCCCCAGTAATGAGGTAGGAACAAGTCTTCTTAGTTACTGAGCAGAAAAGAGCTAAGAATCTTTGTCAGGTGAATACAGATGTGCTGGAGTCACTAACACTCGTTGTTTGTCTTCAGCACATGAGTGCCCGTAGATGGTGCCACCTCTGAACACCACAAGGCTGCCATGTCAGAGAGGCTGTGATGCTGTTTACTGAAGACAAAACTTTCAGATTTTTTATTTTCTTTATTTTTTTAATCGTTACACTGAATATCTTAGTATTCTAAAGCAGGTCTGAGATGTGTTTTGCAGCCTCCATTCTGACAGATCAGCAACTGTGGCTGAAATTTCAGTTTCTGTGGATGGCTGATGTTCATTTCACTCAGTTAAAAAAATGGATTTTGAATCACAAAAATCCAGTTTGGTGTGAGGCCGAGCCAAGAATTTTGAAGACTTGAATGATGTGTCAGTAGGTGTTAGGCTCATTTCACTGGGCACACAGTAGGTAGTTGTCATAGTTTAATTGCCTTCCATTTCCTGTAGTGAGACCATACCCATGCCATTCATAAGAAGGAAATAGATATAACATAAAGATGATGATGATGGTGATCAAAATTTCATATCTAGATTGAAAACTGTTGTATGTCATACAGGACTGTAATACATATTCTCTTAAGAATTATTTTTTTCAGTAATGTTTTAAATTCATATGAGAATGATTTTTTCTGATATTGATATCAATTCAGCAGACATCCAAAGTGTGTGAAACTACTGACCTGTGTGAGATTTCAACACAGACCAGCCTTCATACCCACAGTCAACCAACCACACCCATTGGCAGCTATCCTGAGCAGTCTGGTGCCAACCATGCCATTAGGAAATCAAGGTGAGTTCACCGATAATGCACAAACATTTAGGTACAGTACTGTATTGCTGAATTTTTATGATGAGTACACAGATACTGATTAATATTTAATTAGGACAGATTTTCCTACCTTCAGTGCCAGATCTTAAGCTATATGTCATAATATGGAAAAAATTGGGGGGGAAGACTGAGGAATATCACAGAAAAATTGCTTATTTAAAGTATGAAATACTATGTTAATTGCTGTTTAGATACTTAAATATATGTTTAAAAATGGATATTTTTTATTTTTATTTTTTAAATTCTATTGTTCTTCAGTATTTCACTGTTATTTTGATTAGCCATCTTAAATTATTTTGTATGCTCATTTGATCATATGATCAGACAATCCTCCACGCCATGCTCTCACAGCTCTCATGTTTATAATGCTTTACACATCCAGGCATGTAATCAGTTAGTCTTTTTTGAACATTCACTGCTGTCTCATTATACCGTGTTTTGAATATTAATTATGGTACATATTCACATTGCCCATTCCTAACATGTCTTTCAATCAAAATCCATTATTTTTTCCCCTGGCACCCCAGAATGACCCATTACTATACATTATATGCAGGACTTTTACAGAATTGTCAGTTGGGAGCACTCATCACAAACCCTCTTTATCTCTTTGGCATGTGTTTTGTCACTTTTCACAGTTGATTACAAATCTTGCCCGTGTCTTCCACTCTTCTGTCATCATACAGTGCATATGTGTAATCAGAGACATCAAACCAACTTCCCCTTTTACTCCATTTATATTTGCTCATACCTGACCTTCAGTTTCATTTAATATCATTTATCTCATACAGTTACATTACAGTATATCGTCCTACCCTCTTTAAACTCCTCCTTGCATCAACCTTCCTTTTGCTTGCCTGCAGTTGAAGGGTCTGCACAGTTAGACAGACTGGGATTGCCCAGAATAACAACACCTCTGACACTTCACACAGCCATGGTGCTGGAGAGGAATGCCTTCATGTCATAGCATCTATGTAACAGGGCAGCTCAGCTGCCTGATTATACAAATGTCCCTCAACTGCCTTCCTGTTCCTCAAAAGGAGGATGGTAGATTGCAGTCCACTGAGTACATGCTTCAGATGAGCTTGGGACTACAACACCAACCAAGCCACACAATCATCTTTGTGGGAAGGACCGTAGTTTGACCTTGGTGCGGTGCTGTCTGCCAGGAGAGGGCATCAGATCCCTACACAGTTTATGTACTGTATTGTTCCTGTAGGATGACCCCACAGAAGCAGATGCTTCCCTGTGGTTGATAGATATGTCTGGTCAGATACACTGAGGTTAAGCAACAGCAGCAGCAGCCTCTATGAACTAGGAAGTGTGCCATTAGAAAGCATATCTGTTGCCCAGGAAGGTGTAAAGAAATTTAGTAGGTAGGCTGGGACAGACTTAAAATCAGGTTATCATGTTAGGCTTATTATGATGGGTTAAAGAATCTATTTATAGAATTAATCCATACAGAATCGTAGGTTATCACTCAAGTCATGCATATGGAGGGTCATTGTATTTGCATTTTGTGACAATGTACGATATGAAATTATTTTGTAACATTTAATTTCTTATTTACAGTTTATGTCTGCCATTGTCTGGTGAAGAAAAAAATGAAGGTGATCCAGCTGAATCCATTAACTCCACCCCTGCTTCTGACACATTTTACACGGCAACCTCTGTCCTCTCTCCTGACCCCCATGATCTTACTTCCCCACTGTCACCCCTGCCACTTGACCCCGCACATGCAGCACATTCCAGACATTCTGACAGACTGCCTGGTGGTGCCGAGGGTGCCTTTGTTGATGAGAATTGTGATCATGCCCTTAAAGTGCCTAAAGAAGATGCAGGCGAGTGTGATGTACAGGTAGGCTTATCGCATTTTGAAAAAGATGATGACGACATGAGTGCTTCAGTATACAAATCTCCAAGGACTAGTAGTGTTACTCAGAATGGTGGAGAGGCATGTGAGTCAAGTATCACACATCAGTCTGAAACAGTACCTGCAGAACTAAATTACAAAGGTGCTTCCAGTGAAGTAGATATTGGTGCTCTGCTCACATCACCCATTCTTCAGCCCAGTGACCTTCTCAAGCCTCAAGGTTCCCCGGCTATAAGTGCTGAAGCTACCTCAACACCAGTCCGAGCAGAAGAAAAACAAACATTCAGAAATACCTTGGCTGGTATTAAAGCTCAGTTAGGTGAGGATAAAAAATTAATTTCATGGACCAGTGTTATGCATGAACCAGATACTACATGCCCATCAGATATAGATAATGATAACTGTGAATCTCATAACAATAATGGTGTAGCCAGAAATGGTAATGAACAAAAAAATGCATCAGATGCATGTGAAAGTCTAGGATCATCCAGCAACACAAAATCCAGGAGTGCAGAAGACAGTGTCGCACGGATTGACAGCATGGAAGCGTCGTCAGTATGGCACTCTGGCTTGGATGAGAAGGAAAGGAGTGCTCTCATCTCACCTGAGGATGAAATATCTAATGCATCTCAAGTTCTTATGAAGCTGCGGGAAAGGAGCCAGGATTCCAACATTAGCGTTCAGGAAAAGGTGGGAGGTCATAAGTGTTTAGATGTACAGTATTCATTTATAATAACCCCCTTCATTCTGATTACAGTACTTATTCTTGCTGTCTTCAGATAATTATGCTGTAATTATTGCAAATTTAACAGCAGATTTTTAGTAATTCAGCAGTGATAACATATTAAGGAGCAAAAGGTCCAAGAAGGACCGTGGGTGAGAGATGCGTCATGGCATTCAGTTCATCAGCCAGTCAGAAATGAGCAGCATTACCATGTCTCTTACTGTCAATAGGGTCTTCATTGTACACCAGTACCGGTATTTTTTGGAACTGGTGTACATCTCATGCCTCTCTATTTTTAAAATTATTGTCTCAAGCTCCGCCACACATTATCTGCATTATTTGATGGTCACTCTCGCTCATAGCACTTTTCAGGTAGAGACCAGTCTGTTTACTGTCAGCAGGGATGCAGCCTTCTGTCTTGTGCATTTTCATATACCGTACATACTCTTAAACACTTCACCCATTCTTTATTCCTAGTACCATCATCATCCCAATGCTACTTTGGTGGTTATGTACAGGATGGGTAGGAACCAGGAACAGGAAAAAGGAAAAAACACAAAATGGAACTGTTATCTCAATATTGAACAGAAATAGGCCACACCTCCATTCTTTCATCAGTAAGTTCTTCAGGATTCGTAGCTCTGATAATTAACTAGTATGTGTGTGAATGATCATGCATGTGAGGTTTAGTCAGGATTCCATGGGCTTGATTGGGAAAGGAATAACTAGGCTCATTTCACCAGGCATGCTCTTGATCAGTTTTCCCTCTGTCATGTTTTTCTTGGCTTTCCGTACCTTGCCTCACCCCATCCTTGGGTGGGGAAAAAAAAAAAATGTGGATGATGATGATGGTGATGAAATTATTTTTGCCCTTCACAGAGCTCCATCTGGTAGCTTGTACTTTGTATATTGAGTGTTAAACTGTACATTAGCTACTGAAGTATTTTGTGAAAGTAATGACTTTGTATGACTTTTCAGCTTAGTGAGCTGGATTCATTAAAGAACCACTATGGAAAATTAGAGGAACAAGTGATGCAGCTGCAACAAGGCAGTAATGACAAGCCCCTGAAAGACTACCCTATATCACCACAGAAACCTGGCAAGGAGGGTCATAAGGCTGAGAGACCTGCAGACCTCCCCCTTGACTCTACATTGCTGCAGGAAGACAGGTAAATGAGCACACTTCCCTTCACACCTTGGTGAGTCATTTTTAAATTTTATTTTGCCATCTTGAAGTAATTTATTCAACTTTGGAGAGATTTTTTATACTGGACAGATTAGGCATAGCCTTCATATATATATATTAGTTGACAACAATAGGTATCCTTAGAACTGAATAAAACCGGTTGGAGTTTTTCATATGGACTTGAAACTGGTGGACTGCATGCTGATTTTTTTTTTTTCTTTTTTTTTTTTTCTTTTTTTTTTTTTCTTTGCAGTCTACTGTCCCATTTTGGGACTACAGGGAGGGAATTTAGACATTTTATTTGCTGTGTCATGTCGGTCACTGTACGAAGGAGTTATTGTCGAACACCAGGAAGCTGGTTTGTAAATCACTTCAAGCAGTAAATGAAAGTTGGTTCAATGACAAGTCATGTACTGTTCTACTGGTGGTTTGAATGGTGAATGTAGGGATACATAAAGTGAAGTCATAGGAAAATGCAGCTTAATTTTGTCTTTATGAAGAGGTATGTGGGTATAGGACTTATTTACAATGTTGAATGGTTCTAAAATTGGTCTAGAATGAGTGCTCCTTGGCTCTCCAGTGTGCTAGTATTAAACCATATGGGATCTTTTGCATTAACATCTGCAGCTGTTATTAGAGTTGGGATGTTCTGGAGTAGGGTGAGGAATGGAATAACTGATGTGCAAGAGAGCATGATGAAGGTGATGGTGTGTATATTTTTCCACTGTTACTTGCTTCTTAGTGCATTTTTAATTGTATGGATGTTTTTTCTGTGCTGATAAGGTTATATCTGATTGTGTTTGAAGGTGGGAGGAGGCATGGTAGGCAAAGAAGATGAATAGATGTGGTAAATGAATATGTGACTGCAAGATTTGGAGGGTGATAGGACCAGGGAACTGACAAAGGATTGAGCTGGGTGGAAGAATTATATTCATGCTATCTCTTGACAATTTTATTGAGCGTTGGAAAGAGTTTTGAAACTCAAGAGGTTGCTTACAGCCTTAATAAACCCTTCTCTACAAGAAGTTTTTCATAACATTAATAAAATCAATAAGTATCCGCAGCAGTAAAAAAAAAAAAAAAAAAAAAAAAAAAAAAAAATGTCACCCAGAGAGTGTTGAGACCTACAGAGTTATTTGAAAATTGGCCAGAAACTTCCCTGTCCCTCCAAGTGTGCCTCAAATATATTATAATAAATAATCATTCCACTATTAAAGAAAACCCTACAATTGTTTGCAGGCTGGCACTGTTGATTGAGCGTGAAGTACAGCGTCGTGTGCTGGAGGAGGTGGTGGCACGAGAAAACACAGCTCTGGCCTCCCGCCCTCATCCACGTCGATACTACCGTTCCATGAGCACCTCTGCTGACCCATGGACACTGTAAGCTACACCTCCTGTACCATGCTTTCCCAATATAGTATGCAAACTTATGAATCATAGGACTCTTTAGTAGCTGAGTCCATTCCAAACTGGATATCCACTTGGCCATACTCAGTTTATCCACCTCGTTCCAGACTAGTTAAGTAAGCTGAACATGACAGCCAGTCATCTTGCTCCTAACAGTCACTCTTCTGGTGTCCTTTATACAGACAGCATATGTCCCACTGACAGTTCTTACCTGAATTAATGGGCGAGTAAAAACATCAATTTCACTTAAGTAGTAAGATGAAATATTAATCTTATGCTTTTTCTTCCAGCTCTTTTTGTAGCTGTTGATATGATTATAATGAGATCAAAATCAGTCATAAATGTACTGACTGACTGCCAGTAAAGATTCAGCAGGAGACTATGCATCCAGGAAAGTAGTCATTAGGTGAAAAAAGCCGAGTCATTCGGCATGAGAACTACCCTTTGAAATGTATAAGGCGAAAACGTTTGTGAAAGCAATTGAGTAGTGAAGTCCATAGATTGCAGGAGAGAATAGTTGTGTTTACCAGGTATGGCCACAGAAGTAATAGCTATCAGTTGGATAGTAAAAAAAAGATGCTGTACAAACATGTACAGTATATACTGTATAAGTGAATTTGAGGGACGATGAAGGTAGGAAATGCAAAGATAAAGATTATACTAGATACATTAAGTGGAGGTATCAGAAAGTGGGTTTTAGAAACTGAGAAAGCAAATTGATGGATAAAAAAGAAATACAAGATGCATGAAGCAGATGTAGGCGATGGTGATTCATGTGTAGAATGCACCCCCTCCCCCCACTTTTACAGAATGTTTCTCTTCACAAGTTTTGTGAGAACAACTTAATTCTGTGAAGCACATTATTGTGTGTGGATTGTCACCAGTTAGGTGGTGCCAATTATATTGAAGGCATGAATGATGAACGAGTCGGCATATGGCTCATATCACTGGGCATCCTGTTGATAGACATACTTTTGTTTTCGTTTTTTCTATTTCTGAATTGTACGCACTTCCCCATTTCTAAGTTACAGGCAGAATGTAGATGATATAAGACTTTTTTTTTTTTTTTTTTTTTTTTTTTTTTTACACACAGAGGACTGAGGGTTTTGACGCCTTCAGAAGTGCGTCCATACACTTCAATGAGTGTAAGTATAATGATTGTCTCCATACTTTGTAGAGCAGCATTTCTATCAGTTGTATTTAGATAATTGTTTTCATATTTTGATATATTTTTTTAGTCATGAATCTGAAACACTGCAGTACATAAAATCTGATTATTTATATAATACTTTAATACATTATTGGATCTCAGGCTGGATTTGAGGTTGAGGGTGAAGGTGGGAACCGGCTGTACCAGAGTGCTGCCTCTGCTGATGACCTTCTCCTCACACCAGCACCACTTCAGTCTCCTGCTGGTACGTAGCTTCACCTTTACTGTTGTTGTTGTGGCGCCTGGCTCATCTGGATGGGAACCACTGAATGGCAGGTTGAAGTTGTCCTTGTGCAGTCCATCTTCCTCAATTTGAGAGATTGGGAGGGAACTGAGGGACATTTCGTATTATTTATAAAGGCTTCAACATGCTTGCATGTGTCAGCCTTGGTTATTTAATAGTGGGTCTCCACACTGCTCAATCTCTGGCAGCCTCCCTATTTAGTCCCTGATCCCTGAGGTCGCACTCTCTGACCTTATCCCAGGTCTTTTCGGTCTGCCTCTCACAGCGCTACCCCCGATGTTCACACTTCTCACTTTCCACACCCAGTTGTCATCCCCCGTCCTCTCATCATGCCCAGACCATCTCAATCTACCCCTCCTCATCACAACACCAATACACTCTGGTCCTATTTTTCCTGTCAACTCTTCCACTGTAAACGTAGCCTCCCCAGGCCTCACAGTCAAGGATGCATCCACCTAATCATTGTCATTTCTATATAGTTGGGTCTACAAATATCTTCTTTCTTTACTGCCCAGGTCTTACTACCATACAGCGTTATACTCCTAACTCATGCTGCAAGGAGGAAGAGCCCTCTTAGTGTATGGAGAGGCTAAAGTTCTCTGAACTTCATCCAACCACTCCTCACTCTAGCTACAGAGCTAGCTCCAGCCCCATCTCCAGCACATAACATGTCTCCCAAGTAATAGAACTCTTCCACACACTCAAGAGACTCACCAGCAAGATCAATTTGTTCATGCCTGACAGTCTCCATATGCTGTCCCAAACACACTGCACACATGAAATCAACATTATCTTGCAGTCTACTTCTAACACTGAACATATAAAAAGACATTTTCTTCCAAAGTAAATAGTCAATGTATCTATGAAATCAGCTTGTAGATGAGCATATATTAAGGAAAAATGTAATACCAACCAGCCATTAAGTGACTAGGAAGTTTACACAAAGAAGCTGGGAAAACACAAAGAAATAGTGAGAAATATGTCCGTGCCGTGAATTAGTCTTGTGGTCTGAGTGCCTTAGGCACAAGAGACCAGCTTAAGGCACTCTAGTCAATGAGGGGATGAGTTATTGACTACTCTGGAAGAAGGTAATCATGTCTTGTGGGGCATTATAATTGTAGACTTGCATTAGTGCATCTGCTTCTCAACTGTCGTTCTTTAAACGACTCCTCCCTGTCACTACTTCTGATGCCTGCATGGTATTGTAAACAGTGCAGTGCCATTTTGTAGGGTGCTTTCAAAAGGAGAGAGTGTAGAGTGAAAAAGCATGATTTTCTCACTCAGTTAATGGTAGCTCTTGATATTTATCATGCTCAATTCTTGGAGATGCCATTCTTTCTCATTTTGTGTAGATTATATTTATTGTTTTTCAGCAGCAGACTATGATATGTCGTGTGGAATCTGTGTTTGCATCCCTGGTTATGAGATGCGAGGTGCTGGCTCATCAGCTCACTGGGAGTATGAGGTCAGTTTTTTGTTATGTTTTAACCAGAAGAGCATTCTCAAAAGTGTAAGTACAGTAATTCCTCGATTATCTGATGTACTAGAGCCAAAGGCATATCCAGATATGGGCAATGTTTGAATACAGAACAGTATCCTCTGCTGTAACCATACCCAGCCTACTACCTATACCCAACCCATATGTACAGTACCCCTCTTAATTTTGGCAGTGTTCTGCAGTCTTTTGGCTGTTTTTAGACATCAAAAAATACATTGCAATATGCAGTATAATCCTGAACACTAAGAAAACAGTGCAAAAACAACAAACCCCCCCAAAAAACTACAAATATGCACAGTAGTCCTTCTAATTTTGGAAGTGTTCTCCAGTCTTTTGGCTCTTTTTAGACATCAGAACACACATTGGAATATGCAGTATAATCCTAAACACTAAGAAAACACTGCATTAAAAGAAAAAAACTAAATGTACAGTACCACTCCTGTTTTTGGCAGTATTCTGCAGTCTGGCTATTTTTAGATGTCAGATACATTGTAATATTCACTATAACCCTGAACACTAAGGAAACAGTGCATAAACAATAAAAATTATTAAAAAAAGGACACAGTTCACATACCACTCAGTGAATGGCAGACAGACATTGTAACCTGCCAGGCTGCAGCAGGCCTACGGGTATCCCATGTGGTCTAGTGGCCAACACTGCCACTTAGGAAAGGTCAAAGAACTTCTCCTCATCCCCCATCTGCTGAAGCCAGCCAATGAGTGGGGGACCTGCAGCAAGGTGATGGGCCACCTCAGGACTCTCTGAAGACAGCCGCAAGCTCATATTTAATGGCGACTCAACGGCTGTCACTGTGCTTGATTGGGTCCGAGAGTTAAGACTGGGGTTGAGAGGGTGGTGTTGGTGGTGGGGAGAAGGGGTTGACACTCGTGGGGGTGACGGGCTTGAAGAAGGAGTTGATCTTCGTTTGATGATAGGTGCAGCACTTGTGTCAGAGGATGACAGCGTCCCTGACTGCCAGCAGATCCATCGCCAGCTTGAGTGGCACTAACTCCCTGTTGCAGTGAGGGTGCTTAGCATATTTGAGCACCTGCTCGATGCTGGCCTGTAACACACCAAGACGAGGGAGTGATGGAGTGGCAGGGTGGCCAGAGTCAGGGTCCTCGTCCTCATCCTTGTCCTTGTTGCCTTCCTCTGTCGGACCTGCAGAGACAGCAGTGGCGATCTCCTCATCAGACAACATCTGATAACCTGGATCACCGCTGTCATCGTCCAACCAATTGCCCACGTCGTCGACATTCACACACTCGCCTGCTTTTCCGAGTCATAAGTGGAAATTGTCCACGTCAAATCCTTCAAATTTGTGCACGGCCTCGCATCCCTGAATGAGACAGGACCAACCACTTTCCAAGGTTTTTATGGAGACTTCCTTCCAGGCATTGGCCCAGTTTAACACTGTAGACTTGATGTTGTAATGCCGCAGATTCTCCAAGGTCTGTTCCCCACGTGTTTCGAATCCTTCCTTGTCCTCAAGTACCATCATCACCTCGTTGAGGAACCTCCCACGGTACAGTCTCCTAGCTACCATGATAACACGTTGGTCCATTGGTTGAACGAGAGCAGTCACATGAGGTGGCAGAAACATGCACCTAATACGACGGTTATCAGCAACCAGATCCTTCTCCAACGGATGCACAAGGGCATTGTCGAGGATCAGGAGTACCTTCACCTGGCTGTGAGGGATACCAGACTCCTCTGTTTGATAACAGATAACCTCCTTGACAAAGTGTCTGTGGAACCAATCTCGGAAGATCTTTGCGGTAAACCAGGCCTTCATAGAATGATACCTCACAACAGGCAGGCTATCCATCGACCTACGGAGACAACATGGCTGTTTTGCACTTCCAGCAATAACGAGTTTGAGGCAGTGCATCCCGTAAGCATTGGCACACAACACTAAGACACGTTTGGACAGCTTCCGACCAGGCACAGTTTTCTCCATCTCTCGTGCCAGGGTGTTGGTGGGCAAGGAACGGAAGAAGAGGCCACTTTCATCAGCATTGTACACTTGACCGAGAGCAAGGCCCTCCTTCCCAATCAGGCACTGCACTTTCTGGGAAAGTGGCTCAGCATCCTCCACTGCCACGTCCAAAGCCTTGCCATGTGCCTTACAGTCAGTAAGTCCATGCTGAAGTTTGAATTGGAAGAGCCAATCCTCGGATGCCTTGAAGTCGTGCATGTTGTGCAGGCGTGCAAACTTTTCAGCTGCAGCCTTCAACTCGGTCCCACATACAAGCATGCCGGCTCCCCATTCCTGGCAGAACCAAACTAAAGTTGACTGGTCAGTGCTGGTGGGCTGGGACATCACCTTCCGGTCGCCTTTTCGAGTATTATCACCTTAATCCTATCTGTACTGAATCAGCTTGTCCCGTGATTTCTTGATATCATACATGATTGAAAGGGCCAAGTCACATTCGTGCAGAATGCTTGAAGTTGGCCAACCTGCTTCAACCTTGCCCAATATCTCATGCTTCTTCAGAGTCAAAACCCCCCTCTTGTGTTTTTCGGGTGGTGGGGCCATCATTACGCACACGAGAACACCGCAGAGGAGGATGAAGGCCTGCAGATGGTAGGGCACTACCACAAACTCAACAGTGGAAGCTGCCATTGTTTTACCCCGCCCAAGCACATCCACACGCGTAGAGACAAAGGCAGGAACTGAGGTGCAGTAGCGCTGGGGAGTGTAAGGCTTTACCATGTCTCTACCCTTGCTTGGCAATGAGCATGCAAGCAAAAAGCGGCACACTGATCTACGAGCCCAGGGGTCCTTTTTGCTCGCCCAGGCAAATGCCATAACATGGCAGAAACACTGGGTCCCCTTACATCATGGGCCTAAGGAGTGGCTGAGTGATCCGGACGGCAATGCAACTTTTACCATTTGGTAAGGAGGCGGATGGCAGTGTGTGGCCGGGAGTTTCCGACTAATCCGGGCTGCCGGGGGATTTCGACCCTTCGATAGGGAGCTAGACAGCCATTCGTGGTCAGCCTGTGGGTTGTGCTGTGTTTTCCTTATGCACGGCCAGAATGTTATCGGTGATCAGGGTGGCCGGGGGATTTCGATTATTCGGTAGGGAGCTGGACAGCCTTGTTTGCTTTGCTTGTGAGTTTCAGTCCATTACCTGCACGTGGACAGAGAGGCCGTTGAGCCACCCAACGGCTTTTTTTACTTTGCAGACCGGCTGGCCGACCAGGGGGACCAGGGGACTTTGGCCATTTGATTGGGAGCGGGACAGCCTTTCTTGCTCAGCTTGTGGGTTACGATGTTTTCCCCATGCAGTGCTGGTATGTTACCGGTAATTGAGGTGGCTGGGGGATTTCGACCATTCAGTAGGGAGCCGGACAGCCTTGTTTGTTCTGCTTGTGTGTTATGGTCTATTACCCGCGCGTGGACAGAGTGGCCGGTGAGCCACCCAACGGACTTTTTGACTTTGTAGGCCAACCAGCTGCCGATGCTGGAACTTTTACGTCTGGGTACAGACAAATAAATCTGGATACAGGTATAATAGAGCCTTGGCATAACATCTGGATACGGAGTGTCTGGATAATTGAGGGATTACTGTATTTTTTATTTTTTCAGTTATATGTGTTTATTGGAGCATTCACAAGCATTCACAAAAACATCAGTATTTCTTCTTTTTTAAGTTATGGCAATCAGAAGAGCATCCACTGGAACATAAGTATTTTTTATTTTTTAAGTTGTTGTTTATCAACCATGGTCTGTCTGTCTGAGCGGACCTCATCAAAATTTGTGGATGTTTGTGACTGTTGGGCTTCAAAAGTAGATGTGGATAAGAGCAGTGATATTTGTTTAGAGAGGTGACATCATCATCATCATCATCATCATCATCATCATCAACCAATCCTACATTGCCCCATGAGGAGTGTAGAAGCCCGGGGCTAGGCAGTTGGTCCCGACATTTACGATGAGAGTGACCAGCCTCACTCATCCCTGAGTGGCATTACATGAGCAATCAACCCCAACCACCCCTTAGATATAAACCTTCACCGGCTCAATCCGATTGGAGTGCAATAATTACCCGCTAAACCACCAGGCGCCAAAATTTGGTTATATGGTTACCACTCAGCGTAGTAAATGGTTTCCTGGTGCATAGGAAACCATTTGGCTTGTCACTTAGTGTAGAGTCACCCACAGGCTGAAGGAAGTGGAAAGAATGAAGGAAAGAAAGACAGAAGAGGGAGTGTAAAGTCACCCATAGGCAGAAGGACAAGGAAAGAATGAAGGAAAGAAAGACAGAAGAGAATGGAAGGAAAGAAGGATGCTGAGAGCAGCACTACATCGAGTGAGTGGATGGACACGAAGTGATATGGGTGAGGGAGTTTGGAGTACATGGTTACAGTGACTGAGAACAGAGGTAAATGTGCAGTGGAAGTAGAAAGTAGACTGGCATAGGGAGATGGCTGGTGTTAAAAGTCCGTAATACAAAACATTGTTCTGCGGGAGGCTTGAGGGAAGAAATTTTATTGCCTACATTAACCTGTGAGTGTGAGACTGTGGTTTGCCTTGAAAATGAAAAGTTAGAAATATGAGTATTGGAAATGGGTTTATTGAGGAATGTATGTTGAGTGCGGGGAGTGGAGAGGATAGGGAGTACAGTAATCCTCGCTGTAACGGACTAATTGGGGGGAAACCTGATCTAATAAAGCCGATAGTCTGTTATATCTGATGTCCCCTCCCCCTGTCCCTAGGATTTCATGCACATTTTAAAAAATGAAATAGTACAATGGTATATTCTAGTACTGTACTGAAAATGAAAATTATACCCATTTTGCACTCTTCGGACGTATAATTTCACCATTTTGCAGTTTATTTCACATCCTTGCCGTAGCGCCTCTTAATGACTAGTATAATATTACTATAGTTTGTTATTACAGCTCAACAGTCATGGTGGTGAGAGGGCAATTTAAGAACAGGTTGAAGTAAGAAAGGTAGGAAACACATGCATTGCACCCCATTTATCAGGCTTTGTTGGTTATAGCCAATGGAAGTTCGGTGGCCTTCTTAGTGTCCATTAAATTTGACACTGGGGTCCATTATAATGAGGGTCTACTGTAATGTGATTCATGAGAGACGTAGAGTAAGGATATCTGTGGATACCAGGGTGGAAGAGAGTGCTTAGATGGTGTGAAAATATAGTGAGAATGAGTGTGAATTTGGCAGTGAAAAGGGTGCATTTGAGCAGGTTTAAAGATTGGAGGAGGCAAAGGAGAGCAAGAACAAGGTGGATAGACATGGTAAATGAGTGTTTGAGAATGAGAGGTATGGAAGTTGATGAGACAAGAGAACTGACAGTGGACTGAGCTGGTTGGAAGACTTTTGTATGGAGTGTATAACAAGGATTTGGCACCCTTTAATTCCCAGTGAAGCGATAGTCATTAGATTTACACCAGCTAGTAAGCAGTGTGAATGTGGATGTTTATGCCTGTGAGGTGGAGTCACAATTTTGGTGGCTTGAATGGTATGTGAATTAGAGTGTGGTCCATTTAACTGGGCAAACATTTGTTAGTTCTCCCTCTGTTACGTTCTTCTTGTTCTCTGGACCCTATCTTATCCCATCCTTAGGTGGAAAAAGAGATCAGGATAGTGTTGATGATGATGATGAATGGCAGGAGGAACAGCATCATGTTTAATTTGCTTATGCCTACAGAGTCATTCATCTTTGAGATGAAGTTTTGTGAATGATGGACAGTTGAGTGAGCTGGTTGCTGATTTATTTCATGACATATTTTATTTCCTTTTGATTAGCTACATCCAGTTCATTATAATGATGAAGTATATTTAGTTATGATTTTAGGCTGCTGTAAGCAGAGTTGAACTTAAATTTTTTTAGAGGATGTTTATCCAGATTTGTGTCTTCCTCCTTCTCCAGTTTTTGTCATTCATACCTATATTGCCAATTATTACCAACCCATACACTTGTGATAATCAGGTAAGGAAAAGCTGTACTGTGTGATGACAAATACATCATGCTTGAGAAGTAACTGAGTCAACTTAATGGGCGTTGTCTAGTGTCCTAACATGTATATATACAATAACTGTATCATTCAACAGGTGAAGATTGCAGCAGGAAGTGATTCTTGGACAGTGTTCAGAAGATACAGAAGATTTAGGGAGCTTCACATGTACATGTGTCATAAATACGGAGCTCCGGTAAGGGAGATTTATGAATTTTGTGTTATTTTCTCCATGTAAAGTTCATTATTATATGGCCAGGACCTTCCATCTTCCACTAGGCATCAGAATGAAACAGTGTCAATTTTCATTGCACATTTCACTTTCTCCACTCTGCTGTAATATGTCTGTCTGTCTGTTTATCTATTGCAAGATGCCATAATCCTGTGAGGGGTGACCACAAAAATCGTCTATGTCGCCCTGTCCCCCGCCATTTCACTGCCCTGCTCCCAGCTCACACTGAGTATATTTTTGAAAACATTTTGTAGCAATGTAGTAAGGTATATGTGATGTTCTTGGCAGGTTGAAGAATTGTACTTCCCCCCACGCCGCCTCTTTGGCAACTTCTCAGAACGGGTGGTGGCTGAACGCCGCGGCCAGCTGGAGGTAAGCATGTCATTTTTTCATTGACGTTGACTGCCTAGCAGATATATATATATTTTTTTGTATTTTTGCTAAACAGCTTTCTAATACTGTTACTATGCAATTTGACCACAGAGTGAGAATTAATGTCAAAGGAGGAAAAAAAAAGAAAGTCAGGTTGAAATTTAAAAGAGGCAACAGTGCAAGCAAATGATGCCAAGATATGGTGAAAGAAAATAGGTGAGAAACCAAGGTTGAAAGTTAAGGAAGCAGAATGACTGACTAATGACTAATGATGAAATATTCAGTCCCTTATCCCTGA
Organism: Coenobita brevimanus; assembly: GCF_032717465.1. Taxonomy (NCBI): domain Eukaryota; kingdom Metazoa; phylum Arthropoda; class Malacostraca; order Decapoda; family Coenobitidae; genus Coenobita; species Coenobita brevimanus. Next base: position 5,190,188 of record NC_137059.1, read on the forward strand.
GGTCACGCTGACTGACTTCATTCCCAGGTCTTTTTTGATCTGCCTCTCGCAACCCTACCCCCAACATTCACACTTCTGACTTTCCGCATCCAGTTGTCATCCTTAATCCTCTTCACATGCCCAAACCATCTCAATCTTCCCCTCCTCATCACAGCACCAGTACACTACAGTCCCATCCATCCTCTTAACTCTTCAATGTGAAACCTAGCCCCCCAAGGCCTCACAGTTGAGGACACACCACACATCCATCTAACCATTGTCATTTCTGTATGTTTGACTCTACAGATATCCTCCTCCTTTACTGCCCAGGTCTCACAACCGTACAACATTGCACTCCTAACGCATGCCACATGCGATCCCATATCACGGAGGGAGATCCCCCTCAATGTCAGGAGAGGAAACAGCTCCCTGATCTTCCTCCAACCACTCCTTACCCCAGCTACAGAGTTAGCTCAAGCCCCACCTCCAACACATAGCATGTCCCCCACAATAACAAAACTCTTCCACACACACGAGACTCACCAGCAAGATAAGTCCTTTCATACTTGATACTTTCTATATCCTTTCCCCAAAACACTGCACATTTGAAATCAGCATTATCTTGGAGTCTACCTTCAATACCTCTACATCTATTATGCACCCACTTATCACAAATACTGCACAAGGTAGAGTTACTTTCCACACCTGTGTGGCTAACCGCACATGGCCACTGCTGCTTTGACAGTACTGCCACCAACCCTACATATCATCACTTTTGTTTTAGCCAAACCCATGTATGCCATTCCATCTCTTGATTTCCTAAATCTTTCCTCTGCCTTCCTTTCATTCACTGTAATCAACACCAAGTCTTCAGCACCAACATCAACACTGTACTTATAGGTGGAAAAGGTTCTGTATATCATTATCTCAGACAGAAATAAGACTAATGACATACAGTGTGTACAAAGATACTTACCACACCCAGATATCTTACCTTCCATTGTTGTAATACATATACTTTACTGGTATTTGTGACAGGTGTACCTGCAGCAGCTAATTGTGTTATGCAGTGAGCTGGAAGGTTCCCCTCTGTGTGGCTCATCCCCCTCCCGCACCACACTGGCCTACTTTTCCCCTTTCTTTCAACGAGGAGTGTTTGAGACTTCCCGTCACTCCACCAGCTAGCTCACTCAGAGTAACTGTTCTCAGTATGAAACCTGTAGTGCTTTTGGGAAGTGTGCTGACAATGAGGTGCTTCCCAGGTGGTAGCCATGATATGCTAAACCCAAACATTGATCTTGGCATTTGTTCAAATTCTATTTTTTTATTTGTATGTTGTAAAGATGTATAAGATGTATCCATAATACAAACTATAATGATTAATTAAGTTAGTTTTAAGACTGCATAGAAATTGTCTTGTACATAGTCATAATATAGTAGTTTTTATAGAAGTGCAGACAGATGGTAGTTTTATAAAATATTTGCGTGGGTATATATTCCTTAATATGCAGTTAACTTTTACGCTTCAATTCACAACTTCATATAAAAACCAGTTAAAGCTAAGTTAACTACAAATTCAGTAGATATGTACAGTAAAGGACAGTATCATCAAAACAGTATTCCATAGAATCAAGGAAGCATTAGTGACAAGCTTTGTTATTCATATGTTAATGCTACAGTAATATGCACTGTCCCTGGTTCAGAGGTTTTTATTAGTAATTTGGCTGTTAACTGCATAGTTTGAGCAACTATGGATTCATCATCGTCATCATCATCATCTGGACCTCCTTTCCCACCCTAGGGCAGGGTGAGGAGTAGCAGCATTCAGACAGCCCAAGTCTGCCCAGTCCAATGGGCCACGCTTCCATTCACTCATCATTCAAGCCCCCGGAATCCTAGCTCTATCTGATATGCCAAAAAACATTCACCACATTCTGTAGCTTCATATAAACATATCCGATAGAGTCAACTGTGGAACATCTAAAATATAACAGGTTGTACAGTAGTTGTTAAAAAGAAGCATAAAAGGAATACAGTGTTTTGATACCATACCTATCAGGGAAAGTATTGTATGAAAATGTTAAAGCAGTAAATGTTAAGCATGATGTTTAGCAGCAGTGGGATCTGGTCCGTCAGTGCTATATGTCTACCATTATGTTAGGCAAGCTGCGTAACAGTTATGGCACCTGATCCATCATGGCTATATGTCAGTACTTAATGCCTAATCAACCCTTATCCAGTAGATTACAGTTGTCAGTTGTACCTCAGGTAGCTTATGACCTTCATACAGGGACTCACTGCTCTGTAATAATAATAATACTTAAAACTGTTGAAGCCAAGAGAAAGTTGGTCCATTGTGTAAAGTATAAGAAGCATATTTAACTTTGTAAACTTAAATGAAAGATCATGTTATTCATTTTCTTACATATTAGTTTTAAATTTCTCAGAAGTAAGTGGTTAGATTACATATACTTTCATGTTTGTTAAGGACTATGTTGTCTAGATGTGTGTTATGAACAAAATTATTTTTTTATTTCAGTAAAGTATGTTTTAGATAATTAGAAATGTATGGTCTGTTAAATTGTGCATCGTGATAAAGAAAAGGATTTTGTATTGAATATTAAGAGTGAACCTTGTCCTGTATATTGTGATACTGTCCCAGTTTTAAGATCTTTTTGTTTTGTTATCATCATGGTACTATCCTAGCTTTAAAAAGCTTTAACACTTTTAAGTAAGCTAATATGTTATAGTACATTTTATGATACCTTTTAACTTCAGTGACCCCAGAAATGGTGGTAGACTTTAGATTGACTTCTGTATGCAGTGAGGTATAGAGTATGCTGATCTCTTGGTCTTAGTAGAGAGTAACAGTTACAGGAGTAATATTTTACAATTAAAGGCAGATTTTAGGGATATGGGTACTTTACATTAGTTTTTTATGACCCAATGGCACAAAACATACCTAAATAATATTATCCTTAGTGGGAAGAGTATGACGAGGGCTGTTATACTCTTCCTACTGAGGTTACAATTCCCTAAGAATGCACCTATATAGATACTATTTTCTTCCATTGCCTGTAAATACAGTTTCCTTTCCAATGCGTAAATTCTTATTGTGTAAGCTCCCTTAAGTGACTACAGGTTATTTATGTTGTAATGCTGTCAGGGGTGTAGGTCAGTCTTCTACCCTTAACCTCTGCACTACACGTTATGTATTTTATATCCTATTATTTCTACCACCAGATGATTTTATTCGGCTTTTGGAGAGTCTTTTTGAACATGAAGTAGATATAGGCTTCATTAACTCATTCACTTCTAGAAGTTTGTCCGCATCGTCATTTCCAGTTTTACATTGTTTTCCCTCGTATCGTGGAATTGACAGGTTCACCTGATAGCATTGCTCCACATTGCTCTGGTCTGTGCCAGCCGTCTAGTAGTACGTCTACATCTTAGGTCATATCTTCCTTATTCTACCTCTATGTTGTCTGCTCAGTACCTTTATTTCTACACCACCTGATCCAGCCTCCATGGTCCAGCCTCTTAGCATGTTCGGACCATCTTGATCCCCTTCTGTTCCTGATGCTGTACACTCAGAGCCATCTTCTCAGTTCTTCTGAGGATGTCCTACCATCTGCCTTTACCCCATATATCCAATGGATCATTTTCATGATATTTCATTCGTCTCATTATACCTTTCTCTGTTACACCACATGTATCTTTGCTCTACAGTGACACTAATAACACAGATACCAAACACTTTTATGGACAGTGAGAACACTCACAGTGTCAGAGTGGGCAACAGCTCTCTCAGCTTTTTCCAATCATTGAACATTTTGCAATGGCACTATGCTTGGCAACATCCTCTACACTGATGACATCACCAATTCAGCAGAATTTGTACACACCTCCAGTGACTCATCTTCTTTCACCAAGGAGCTTATTGATTTACAACTGAGTGGTCTGGCTGTGCCCCTGCATCTGCTGTATGTGAAATTTACTGCCAGCCTCGAGTATCGTCTAACATCATTTCTCTTGTACTCTTAATGTTTGCAGCCAGTACAGAAGATACTGTTATTACCCACACCTTGGCTCGTACCACCATAAGGTCAACTGATATGTCTTTCTGCTCCATCCAGGAATACCTGTATGATTTTTTCCTTGCCCATCTAAAGATTATAGATTGGCACAGGAGTCATCTTGATTGTTAGCTACTGGTGGTAGACTTCATGCTATTAAGCTTGTTATCTCATTGGTCGTACATCCCTAGGTACTGTGCTTGCTATTGGGACATGGCATTGGTATGTCTAGGGATTGACCCATACTGTACATGTCAAGCCCATGGGCATCTGATGTCTGGGGATCCCTCTATACATTGTTAAAGGTGTGGCATATCATTGTATGCTCACCATGTTCTCAGTTGTCCTCTTTTTAATGCTGTCTGTTATAAGTCTTTCCTTTCTTTGTTGTGTCTTGACTGTCCCCTGTCATTTAGCTCATGTTTTGAGTAAATCCCAGATGTAACTGTTGACCCTTAGTGTTGTTTTCAGCTTCTGTGTGACACATATGTGGTGTTTAATCACCTAGTTTCCTGCCTTATCTTGCTTGACTGCATCTTAACTTGTCTTGATTATGTCGTACCATTGTTTTTATTGTTTTTTTTATCTATCATGTTTCCTTGTCATCTTTTGCCATTTCTGATTCACTGTCTGTAATGTATTCTTCTTTTGAATTAGTGCCACATAGCTTATGATACCTTGCACAAAAAATCCATTATTCAGTTTGGTACAACTCTTTTTTAAGGATAGGTGACTGTATAACCCTGGTGGCATTACTTAATTGTAAAATCTCTTATTGCATCTTAGTCCCATCACCCTGATGACAACCCCCCCCCCCCAAGGAGTGGTTGGAAGAAGTTCAGGGAGCTGTTGCCTCTCCTGACAATGAGAGGGCTCTCCCTCCATGCTAAGGGATCTTTGTTTGCAACATGTGTTAGGAGTGTAATGCTGTATGGTAGTGAGACCCGGGCAGTAAAGGAAGAGGATATTCACAGGCTCAAATGTACAGAAAAGACAGTGATTAAGTGGATGTGCAGTGCGTTCTTGAGGGCGAGGCCTGGGTGGGCTAGGTTTACAGTGGAAGAGTTGAGAGGTAGGATGGGACTGGAATGTATTGGTGTTGTGATGAGGAGAGGTAGATTGAGGTGGTTTGGGCATGTGGAGAGGATGGGGATGATAATTGGGTGCAGAAAGTGAGAAATGTTTACATTAGGGGTAGGGTTGCAAGAGGTAAACTGAAAAAGACCTGGGATGAGGTAAGGGAGAGGATGGGGATGATAATTGGGTGCAGAAAGTGAGAAATGTTTACATTAGGAGTAGGGTTGCAAGAGGTAAACTGAAAAAGACCTGGGACGAGGCAATTGATTGTGACCTCAGAGATAAGGGACTGAATAGGGAAGCTGCCAGAGATCGAGCAGCATGGAGAGCCGCCGTTAGGTGACCAAGGCCAACGCATGCAAGCATGTTGGAGACTTCAGAAACAAAACAAAAAAATGTATGGGAGGGACTTTTTAAATTGAGTTAAATATTGCCTTCATTTACCCAGTCTGTCAGGGGGTTCTCCTTAGCAGCTTGATTTATTCACAGGAACATAGACTTTTCAAACAAGAGAGGTTAGATATAGCCTTCATAGACTTTCACAACAAGAGATCTCCCTGAAACTGCATAAAATTAAATAGCAAGAATAGGTTAGAAACGTATGCCACAAGATTGAAGGAGTTCATTCTTGATTACTATTTACAATGTTGCATTTTCCACTGTATGCCTGTATTTTGTCTCTTCCCTTCTTTGTAAAGTACTTGATCCATTGTCGTACCTGTCAGAGCTGTTATTGTATTTTCCAGTTTTATTTTATACAGCATGCCAGTAATCCTAATGTTCCATATTTCTTTACCATTGTTAAATTTACACATAACATCCATGTTGTTATTGGACTAATTTTCTGTTATGATATCCCAAGTACCTTATATGTGTGCAGTGAAAATGTTTGTATCTCTGTCTTCATATTGATCGAAAAAAATGTGAAATTTATAAAATTAAATACATTTCATATATTGTAGTTGTGAATCATATTGAACTGTTTTTACAATACAGGCAGGGTTTTTTAATTCATCTCCTGAAAAAAAGAAATCAAATTCACCCATCTAAAACAAATGCAAAACTAAAGCCCACATTTCTTACTTCTTGAGGTTGTGGAGGTGATTTCGGTAAAAGTAATGGAACTCTGCCAGATGATATCATTAACTTGCAGTATAGGAAGACCTTTGATTTTAATGGGGTTGTAGCTTATCTACTATACCTACTCAGACCAAACAGTACTACTTAGCAACAGGAAGACCCTCAAATCTGAATGTTACATGTAGTGATAGTGAGGAATCCATATCATGACAGCCATCAGAGGATAGAGAAGCTGTAATTCCAGTATGTAACATCTTTAGCTGTCAGTCAAATAAGTTCATGCTTCCTTCTAAAGGAATCTACATGTTAAGATTAGTTATGTTACATCTGATGTTTTTATGGACTGGAAGTTAAACCAAGTGCCAAAACCAGCTAATTGCCTCACTGCAGTTACTGGAAACTGTTGGGAAATAATAAATCGGAGATGTGCAGTAAGATATGTAATAATGTGATAGAGTCAGCTTGGATGCTGACTATGCACATGTGGCTGAATGTTTCTTGCCTGAGAGTGATAATTGTGTGGCCAGTCACCAAGCTTGTAGCCACATTTCAAATGATGGTAGTATCTCTCATGGTTGATGATAGTCAACCATGTATTGTACTAAATCGTTAACTCCTTCAGTATGGTTGGTAAGGAATGAATACTAGAATATGTTACATGAGGCTTTATCAGACTGGTGCAGATTAGTAGTGACTTAAACACCATCCCCAGAACTAGTGCCCAATGTTTCATGCATTTCAGGAACAGTCTTTTGCAGTGAAGTTATTTCAAGCATGAAGTCTAAGCACCTCTGTCCTTGAATGTTGGCTATGTCAAGATAGATAACTCACTATCACTACACTTGTGAGTGATGATTAGTGGTGCCTTCCCAAATGCCAGAATGTATGATTGTGCTAATAGCTTCAAAATCTGGGTAATAATAAAGAATACATTTTTACATAATTTTGTTAATGATGTTTGCCATTGTAAAATCAGATACTTTCCTGATTCTACTGTAAATCATTGAGTTCTGATCCAGTTATTTCTACAGCAGGTAAACTGATTTGATTATTGGTTTATATGGTTGGATAGCCAAATACAAGTATGGTAAAAGAAATGATCCAGTAATTGCTTTGTCCCAATTTTGTCAGATTAGAAACATTTGCCTGTGGAATGCACTTGTGTTAATGACTCCTACTGTAATCTCTAAGAATGTAATGCAGTAAAGTATTTAGAATTATTTAGAATCTCAGCGTATAAATTAATATTACATATATGCATACAGAGCTTATCTATGCCTATGATGTATTATTAAAGTGATTATGACTTTACTATATAGTATGGTAGCTCATATGATGTCTGCGCAGATAAGGGAGGTATAGTACACAGAAGCTGCTATCATGGTGGCTTCAGTCAAGGTTACATGTAATATAGTATAAGTGTGAATATAAATTGTTTTTTATTTTGTTGGTGTTTTTAATTAAAGTATATACTGTGAATGACAGTGCTGTCATGGAACACTTGGTGAATTTCAAAGTCTGCAGATATATCACACAGTGTGTGTACTGTATATTACTTCCTTATTCATAACTAAACTATAAATTTGTCACTTGCAATCCTTGTTAAAATTAACAGTGAACACAGTAGTTACATGATGATATTGCACATGGAATATATTTTTTATGAGTTAACTGTTTCTTTGATATGATCCAGTCATCTATTCTTTACAGTATTTGTGCTGACAATGAAGTATTATTCCATTTATACTCGTATTTATAGCTAACATTTTTATTATACAGGACTGACATTATCTATTACTGTACTTTTATGTTTTGTATTCAGTACGCTTCATTCATTCTAAAGGCATATCTGTGTTTCCATTCCAGGTTTTAACTCATGACATGGGTGCAACTGTATTTTTATGTCTTTTATTCAGTATGTTTCATTCATTCTAAAGGCATATATGTATTTCCCTACCAGATTTTAACTTATGACATGGGTGCATTTTTTTTCATTGTATTTATAATAATGTCTGGTTAACAGTATTCTGTATAAGCACTAGCAGTAAATTATATTCTTCCATTTCTTTTGTAATTAACATAATGGTATGTAAAGGGATTCAGAACTACACCTTTGTTACCTAAATATTTCAGGATCATGGTGTACTGTAGTGTGCCACGTCAGTGTACAGTAAGCAACAATAATCGTGTCGTGAAATTTGGTGAAAACATAAGCTAACGGGCTAAGCGTCTGGTACATTCCGCCGTCTGTCATATGGACGATTCATAATGTTTCACGAGTTACATTTAATATTCGGACAAAACCGCGACACGACTACTGTTGCTCACTGTACATTGGTCAATCCATTTTGTATTGTTCATACTGTATTTATATATTCTCGTATGTGAAAGAAAACATTCATTTATTTCAAGGAGAACATTGCATTCTTATATTGCTCTGTAAATTTTCTTTATTCATTCATCATACATGATATTCTCAAGGCAGGTTGAAGAGGAATGAATCATGGGTATTCTTTTTTCTGAATCTTTATGTAGCATACCTTGCAAGCACTTCGAAAGCATTTTAAATTACAATATTGGTGATGAGATCCTGCAGTTCAGTTTTTAAAAATATAAAATCCTAAAATTAACCATGGTGTTTCTTCCAACCAACCATGCTTTATCTTCTTGCCATTGGGACATTTATGAGGGAAAATGACATCATTTCACTGAAATATCATTTGGCAGTTATTGGCACTAGTGGAAAAAATCCCATACATGTAAAGAGTAACCATGACTCCTTTAATGCTGCAAAAGGTGGTGTAACCTCCCCTGTAAGTAGACTGTAGCACCAGTTTAACAGGGCAGTACTCTCGAAGTGGATGGAAGGTTGGTGATGGGGAGAGTTGAGGCTCCTGTTTCATCAGCTCTCAGGACCAGCATCTGTTAATGAAACACTGAACTTTTTCAGTGTTTCATTAACCCAGAGAGTAGGCCAGCATACTCTCCTATAAATATTCCTATTAACTGTGAACACTAAACTAGATGCACATCACACATTACACTTAAGTGTTCCAAAAGTTTGCAAAAAATGACGTGTCAACTCCAAGCCTCAGAGTCCCGGAGGTGAAGGAGGGGGGGACCATAAAAACCCCCACCATTCACCTCTCTTCTGATGACAGCCTTGTGGGATGCATGGACCCATTGTCTGACTCACTCTCTATTAATTTCTGCAACATTCATGGCCTTTCTTCTAATTTTCTCTCTGTTGAACATCACCCTTCTTCCTCTAAACCACATCCTTTTTCTCACTGAGACTCAGCAGTCTGAGGCAACTGGTAGCAACACTTTTCTGTAACCTCCTACTTTCTCTATACTGCTCTCACTTCAAAGCCAAGGGTGGTTGTTGTGTGTATGTACTCAAAAACATATCTTGCCCTCCTGTTCCTGAACTTGAATGCTCTGAATTCTCAACACTGGTTTCAGCTATCTTGTTCTCTGACTATATATATATCTGAACTGTGTACTTTCCCCCTAATTCTACTGATTATGAACAGTTCTTTGGCTATCTTACTTCTAAGATGGAGCAATTCTGTAAATTTCTCCTTTCTCTGGAAATCTCCATTCTAGGTGATTTCAAGGTCCCAGATGACTGGCTGAAGAGTGTGATGGTAAGTGTATGTTGGTGGTAGGTGATAGTAACCATCATCCATTCACTTGATATAGTGCAGTCTACTTCTTCCTTCACCTTTATCACTTTTTTTTTTTTTCTGTGTATGGCCTCTCTCTTCCTATTTCTCCCATCATTCCTGTCACTTTTTATTACTCTTCTTTCTTTTTCAGGTGGCTTTACATTGAACAAGAAGCCAAATGGTTTCTTGTAAACCAGGAAACCATTTACAATGCCATATAGTAACCATATAACCAACCCATAAAACTATCTATCTATCTATCTATTGCCAGACGCCTCAATCCCGTTTGGGGTGGCCACAAACAAATTGCCTCCACGTCGCCCTGTCCCCCGCCATTTCACTGCCCTGCTCCCAACTCACACCCCCCTCTCTCATATACCTCTCCACCCCATCCCTCCATCTCATCCTCGGCCTCCCCCTCTCTCTTCCCCCCTCCACCTCACTCACATACACTCTCTTCGTCAGTCTCTCACCCTCCATCCTCTCCACATGGCCAAACCACCTCAGTGTGTTCCTCGTAACGCTTCCTATCACATCCTCATCCACACCACAACACTCCTTTATATCCACATTCGTCAGCCTCTCTCTCCATGTGATTCCACAGGCTCCTCTTAAATAACTCGTTTCCACTACTCTCACTCTTGACATGTGTCCTTCCAACAACGTCCAATTTTCACTTCCGTACGTTAGAGTTGGTATCACAATACTGTCATGTAGTAACTTTGTTACTTCCATGCTCACTTCCCTGTTTCTTATTACTGCTTCCAAATAACCAGCAACCATTCTTCCCTGCTGTACCCTTTCAAGCACTTCACCCTCCAAACCCCCATCCTTACTCATCACACTACCCAGGTACTTAAACGTACTCACATTTTCCAATTCCTCACCATCCAACCTCGCTGTACATTCACTGACTTCACCTCTCTCAAAGACCATCACTTTACTCTTCCCTACATTCACCTTTAGATTCCGTTTCTTACACACTCTCCCAAACTCATCCACCAAGCCTTGCAGCTCCCCTTCGTCTTCACTCAACAACACAGTATCATCTGCAAACAACAGTACAGGGAGTTTCCAAACACTATCCTCTCTCACCAGGGCCACTCCAACATCCACTACCCTACCTTGTACCTCTTTTATTACCCCATCCATGTACAGATTGAACAACCATGGAGACATGACACATCCCTGTTTCAACCCAACCTTCAAAGAGAAAAATTCACTTAGTTCACCATCCACACGCACTGCAGCCTAAGCACCATCATACATACTCTTCACAGCATTCAACAACTTCCCATCTACTCCATATATTCTTAAAACTTTCCACAATCCTTGTCTATCCACCCTGTCATATGCTTTCTCCAAATCCATGAAAGCTGCGTACAACTTCTTTCCCTTCTCTAGAAACTTTTCCACTAAAGATGTAAGAATGAATATCTGATCTACACAACCTCTTCCCTTCCTAAAGCCTCCCTGTTCTTCTCCAACTAATTTCTCTGTTCTTTCTCTAACTCTGTCAATAAGTATCCTACCATACACTTTTCCTAATATACTAAGAAGACAAATGCCCCTATGATTACCACACACTACTTTTTCCCCATTTCCTTTGTACAAGGGAATAATTATACCTGACTTCCAATCCTCCGGGACTGTACCTTCCAGGCCAATCTGCATAAAACAATTAACTCAAATGACCACCCGTTACGCAATTATGATGTCTGACTGTAGAAAGATAGATAGATATAAGGGGAAGGATGCCCTAGAATGAGGAATTATAGAGGCATAAAACTTTTGGACCAGATAATGAAGGTAATGGAGAGTCTTAGAAGGCATGATGAGGGGAAAAGGTGAATATTAACCCGCCCCGTACCCACAACGTACGATGCACGTTGCAACTTTTTTTCACGCTCGGTCCCCACAACGTACGATGAATGTTTTGTTATTGTAGTGTCCGTTGTTTGCACATTTTTCAAATTTAATGCGTGTTTTTGGTATGTATACATGGGACACTTTCCTCTACCTGATGCCAGGCAAGGAATTGCCTTACCCCGCATGACCTCCACCCCCCCCCCCCAGCATGCCCTTGTCTTGGCAACTCACCTGTTACTAAAATGCAGTAAAGTGCCACAGGGGGCAACCCGACACCCCCACAAGGAGCCCATAGAGGAACTACGACAGCGTGCCGGGACTCAGGGTGACAACGGCAAAAGTCCACCCGGGCCGAGCGCCTGTATGACCCAGTGCTTGCCCGCTGCCACCATAGCAGGAATACAAGACTACCATCCGGGTGAGCCTTCCCCAACCAACATCGGGGTGGAGCTGTTTCTCCAGCTCCTGGCAGCACCCCTGAGATGGCCGGCAGCTGCTCAACCCTCCTGAAGGAGAAGGCTTGTAGCCACTCTGAGGGAAATAAGGAGATGGCCTGCAGCAGCTCCCGCCTTCGTCAGGAGACGGTCTGTAGCCACTCTGAAGGTGCCCTTCTTGAGATGGCCTGTAGCCTCTCAACCCTCCTGAAGGAGACGGCCTGTAGCAGCTCCGAGGGAAATCAGGAGACGGCCTGCAGCCACTCAACCCTCCTGAAGGAGGCGGCCTGTAGACGCTCTGAGGGGAATCAGGAGACGGCCTGTAGCTGCTCTGAAGGTGCCCTTCCCGAGATGGCCTGTAGCTGCTCAACCCTCCTGAAGGAGACAGCCTGTAGCTGCTCTGAGGGAAATCAGGAGACGGCTTGCAGCCGCTCCTGCCTTCGTCAGGGGATGGCCTGTAGCTGCTCTGAAGGTGCCCTTGGGTCTGCTGGCAGCTGCTCCCTCCCCCAGGCCACGGCCAGTAGCCGCGCCCTATGGCAGGAGACGGCCTGTAGCCGCTCCTCCATCAGGAGCTGACTCCTGTTTCCCAACCCACGACTCAGAGGGAGTCCCCAGCCTGGAGGAGTACTGGAGAGGCCCCATGACTTCCCCCGGCCTCTTCTCCCTGCAACCGGCTCTGGAGAGGACCCACCTGGTGGACCCCGATGTAGACCGCTGCCGCAGCCCCTTCCTGACGGCACTGCCGAGCACTGGGGACTGCAGCCCTTGGGAACCCCAGACCGCCCCCAGGACCCCCGGGCGGGATCTCCCCACACCCCGACGCCGGAGATCTTCGTCCTCCGTCAGGCGCCTGAGCGAGAAGTGCAAGTAGTTGTTCGGCCCCAGCCCTGAGGGTCGTACTCCAGCCACTAGGCCTGAAAGCGCGGGGCCCTTTGCCACCTGCAGTCCCGGACGAGAGAGGACGCCCCTGCGCGTAATCCCGTGGCCTCTGGACGCAGAGACCCCCGGCAGAACCCAGCCCCGTCAGTAGTGAGGCTGTGACACCCCCGCCGCCCTTATACCTGACCGCCATGACGCCCAGATCAGAAAGGAGTGACAGTGATAGCACAGTGTCCGTGACTCGGTGACATGAAGGCAGAGCAGTGAACTAACCACATCCCGGAAGCTAGTAAGAGAAGCACCAGTGATGATGTCAAAGTGGTGCAGTGAGTAAAAGTGATAGTGCAACCGTGAACGTGGCCACACAGTGAGATAAGGGTACCATCTGATAACACCTCCTAATATTAAAACCGTACACAGACCCCAATGTTAAAGTAACACTTATCCACAGTGAAACAGTACCAGCAACTCCACGAATATATAAAACTTAGACTTCCTGTAATTAATAATACGTAAACCTCAAGTACTATTCATTTTAACCCGAGCAGTATCCTGCGCGATAGGCCTACTGATAACCCATCTAGACGTAAGAGTCCAATGTAGGCTATCTGTATCCGTGACATCTATCCATTCCACTGTGTAGCTTAGTAATACACGTGTAAGGTTGTTGCCTTGAGTTTTTGTCCTGCCTCTCTCCTATTTGTCTAAGCTCCAGTCTAGAAAGAGCCCAGCTACACACTAGGCGTTTAAGGGACGGGGAGCCGACCCTTAGAACGCCTAGCATTATAGTTACCAGTGACCTGGCCAATAAAGACATGTCGCGCCACGGTACGAAATTCAAGGCCAGAGTGATTCCTCAATCGATGACAATGTGGAGGACAAACTTTACGTAGCTTTAGAGGAAGAAACGGTCAGAAATTATCAGTAATGTCGCCAAAAAAGGTGCTGTACATATATTGATGTGTTAGGTGAGTGAAACAATGCTTATATCGCCTACATTACTGTGTGAAAACCAATATACTCTTGTACTACATATAAATTCTTACCAAATAAAAAAAATAAACAAGTATGTGTAGTTTGGAATAGTTACCCCTCCCAAGAACACGTTTTCTCTGGAGGCAGACCCCATTGAAAACAGCCAGGTGAGGGCATTCTTACTTGTAGTGGCATTTTAATGAGGCAGTTTGGATTTATGCCAAACAAAAGGTCCAGTGATGCCATACTCATTGTCCGACAGCTTTAGGAAAAGTATACATATAGGAAAGAAAGGGGAGCTGTCCTTTATTTTTGCTGAGTTGAAGTGTTCCTTTGACAGTCCGTAGGGAGGTGGTGAGGCGCGCATTGAGAAAAGGGGATGGGGGCTAATTTACTACATTTAAAGCCATATAAAAATGCGCTTTCATTATGCTTGTTTTAGTCAAAGGAGTACAGCAAGATAGGCAAGTGCAATGTATAGTAAGTATATACTGTATATATTTTAGTAAAGATCATTGTTCATTATTTACTGATGTGTCGAAAATAGGGGAGCGTATGCCCTCTCAATCCGTGTCTGGTACTAGCAATAACGTGCCGTGAAAAAGTACGAAGGAAATAAAGCAGTGGCTGAAACATGGTGTCACTTTAGCTGGATTTACAGGACATTTAATACTAGCTCGAATTTCCCGGCGTCCGTGCTTGGCCTGCCACACACGTGACCCACCAGATGGCAGGAGAGACGATGTAAACAGTGGCAGACGCTGAGGCGGGGATTTTGTTGGTCGGATTGCTTCTGCTGGGCGTGTAGACTTTTCGGTTTAATAGTTGATGGTGGTTATATTCTGTGCTTGCCAGAAAATAGAAACACGGTCTTTTGGGCACTTTGGTGAGTACTTTTTGTGTTGTGCATTGTACATACTTTAGACACGATTTATTTAGCAACGATACTGAAGAACTTGGTTACATGCCGACAAAGGTCTGGCGTAAAAAAGAAGAAAAAAAAAAAGTTTTTGTTATTTGAACATTTCAGTATCAGTGCTCTTCGTACTGGCATGTTCAGTCAGATCTTTAGTACCTGCTTACCCAGTCGAATTCGGGTAGACTATATAGCCTAGGCAAAGTAGCGGTGAAAATCATGCTTAGAAGACAATGCATTTATAATACATCATCGCCATTATCTTGCTAGGGCAAACGCCGTCAGACCATAACATCACTCACGCTCTAACGCCATTCTCAGGGGTCTCTTCATGCATCCTTCGAGGCAGTGATGCTTCTCCCTCTCAGCATCTCTTAACATGAATGATCAACCTGTTCAAGCCATGAGTTCCATGACCTTCCCCTGGTGGGTTGGAATATGAATCGGTGGTTATTTACAAAATCAGCACCTGTAGTAGGAAAATAATATAATTCTTTTTCACCTTTTTGGTTCATATACGCCAAATTACCTGAAATTCGGCCAAAAAATTGTGTTTATTATTAAAAAATCAGGATTCAGAATGAAAATATTCTAAAGTTAGCTGGTATTTCCCCTTTAGCTCACCAACATGCCGTGACGGACTTCTGTTTTGCATAAATATTGACTTACAGTGTAAATAAATGTATTTGCATGTTATTTTCCATATACAAACAAGAAATTTGACAGACCTCTATTTTGCATAAATATTGATTTACAATGCATATAAATGTATTTGCATGTTATTTCGTTTATACAAGCAAGAAATCTGTCGAGGCGACTTGTCAAGGCAAAGATGAAACGTCTGCTAACTTTGGTCTCTTCTATCATGGGTTAACTCCTTCAGAGGTCACCAATGAGCAGGGTCAGCCTCAGGAAAATGGGCCATGTATCCATATACTGGTAATTGGAATTAACTCTCATTTTAAATGTCAGGACCAACTTGCCTAGCCCCGGGCTCCTACGCTTCTCATGGGGCAATGTAGGATTAGATGATGGATGGATGGATGGTGATGTACAGTATTAGGCTATGTGGGTAATCATTTATTACGTACCTGGTTGTTCCAGCATTATCCCATGATCCTTCAAAGGCATTTAGTACTAAAGGGGCCAATTTGCCACTTCAGGTCACTGTTTGGTGTCCATGTCACACAGCCATAGAGTAAGACAGGGAGCTCCAGTGCCTTGAAGATTATTCACATGGTGTACTCACCTGGTTGGCTACCCCTGTGATTTAACAGTTGGCACGGCAAAAATTTTCTTGTTGAATAGGGTACCGTAGGTGGTGGTGACTGTTATCCACTCACATGGTGTAGTGCTGCCTACTTTCACCTTTATCATTCTTCTTCTGTGTCTGCTCTCCTCTCTCTCTGTTTCTCCTGTCTTTTGTGTTGCTTTTTATCACTCTTCTTTCCCTGTCAGGTGGCTTTATATTGAGCGACAAACCTAATGGTTTCTCTTAAGCCAGGAAACCAGTTACAGCACTGGCTGGCAACCATATAGCTAACCAACCTATACATGTTCCCTATGTGTCAGCAAGTGGGTTGGCAGAGGGTTAGTCCTCCTTCTGATAAAGCAATGTAACTGAAATATAAACGGCTGCCCCTTGTGGGATTATGGCGTCAGGCTATAGCTAGATAGATAGAATATGGCATAGAGTAGCCTATATTTGCTGGCATGCCAGCCCTGTCTTTAGTACCTTATGCTTGGTAGGCTGATATCATAGGAAGGGCTGAGTTGTTTACTATATGCCAGATGGTTATACAGCTAGTTGGAATTATTTTTGTAGGGAGTGTCAGTCAACATATCCGAACAGAGTAACTCCTAGTAATAAGTGGAGAGATCTTTTGAATGAGTCGATAGAGCTAGTACTGACAACCCCATCAGGCAGGGAGTTCCAGTGATCAATACACCTAACACTGAAGAACCTGCATCTGCAGTCAGTTGTGTGGGGTTTGGCCATCTTGAATCTGTGACCCCTAATGCTAGTTGCTGGAGCTGAGGAAAAAGGATCTTGCAGTGCAGTGGAGGATTGTTGATGGAAAATTTTCCAGCATTTAAGTAAGCCATCTCTAAGTAATCTTCCTTGCACAGAGTAGGGGTTCAAGATTTTTAAGCAGTTGACATACAGTAACTTAACTCTGAGAGGCCATCAGTTTGTTTTGTCTATCTGCATTTTAATCCTTCAACACAAATAATGGCATGCCAGATACCTGAGTTGAGTGAATTTGTAACCATGTAGGCCAGACTGATGCAGCGAGAACCTTTAATCCCAGCAGCTTTGCATTCTCATGAAATTCCTTGAGGGCACTATGTTGTACCTCCAGTTACTCCGCTAAGATAGCTGCGTCATCAGCAAAGTCAGGGTCAGTAACCCTAAAATTGCCATTTCATACTCTACAGTGACTTGGACTCACAGTCTGGTCAAGTACTCTGTCCATGCACATGTTGAAAAACATGGGAGCAAGGACACAGCCCTCTCGTAATTCAGTACAGTACTTACTAGGAAGAAGTTAGATAGATATTCTCCCTCCATATTGGCATTTGCCATAAAAATATCAGTAAAGTAATGCAAGAGGGGCAACATTCCTTCTTACTTGTAGGGGAGGTAGTTTATTTGTAATAGAAGGGTTATTAATAGTTCTAACAGCTTTTTCCTGAATTTTGTCTAGTTGTTTTAATACAACCTCTCCACATCCAGTCCACAAGGATGAGCAATATTCCAGCTGAGAGCACACGTGACTCTTATGAATTATAGCTAACTGCCCATCAATGAAGAAGTTATGGACTCCATACAATATCGGTAATCCAAGTTTCTCTGAGGCGGGTTTAGCATATGATCAGACATGAGAGGTCCAGCTGAGGGCACTGTTAAGTGAAACACCGAGAATTTCAGTACTTTCAGAGATAGGAATATTAGTAGCACTGAAGGTACTGGTAATACAGGGATCTAGCAGTATCTGTCTGTTAGTAAATTGTATAGCTATACTGCATTTGGTTTTACTAGCAGTAAAGGAGACAAATTTATTTTGTCCCCATTCAGTGATCTTAGACAAGTCTTGATTTATGGAGATGGCTGTACAGTGAGTCCTCGATATACGAAAGGGATAGGGACCAAAAAAAAACTTTTGTAATGCGAAATTTCGTATATTGGAACGATTTTCCCTATTGAAATATACATAGAAAGGGGGAGATGCATTCCAGGACCCCATTGGACCCCCGACTTAAACTTTACCCCTCCTATTTTGAAGTATGCAATACACGTATACAGTACTATACTATTGTACAGACATTAAAAAATAAAACATACAGCTAATTACTGTAGTATTAGTACTGTAGTACAGTATTAGACGGTGCAAGGCCTAAAGCTCGCCCAATCTCCGAGACTCCCTGCCCCTCCTCGTGGCGTCTTATTATTTCCAATTTCCTCTCAAGAGTGAGAGTACGATGCTGGTGCCCAGATGCTGGAGATGATGCAGGGTGCTTTGGAGGCATGGTGAAAATATGGAATGGTGAAGAACAGCGAAAAACAGCGTAACGTTCAGTGAAGCTGAGAGGGGAGGACGGATGTGACTCGACTGAGAAGCGCGCGAAAATGTGTTTACCAAAGAGGGGTTAGTACATTTTCTTGCCGCAAGCGAGCGCAGCGTTGTACAGTGTGCCCATTTTGAATTTTTTGTATTTCCTCTCATATTGCTTTTCGTACCATCGAGACAGAGGCTTTTCGTATTGTGGAATTTGTCCTACATTCATCACTTTCGTACCATCGAAAATTCGTACGTCGAGTTTTTGTATACTGAGGACTCACTGTACTCAGTTGTGAGTTGGAGATAGTAAACTTTGAGAATGGGTGTTTAAGTATAAATGAACTGTGCAGTGTTGAGTCATCTGCATATAAATGGATGGGATTGTGGGTGACGGATAAGAGATCATTGATATGCATTAGGAATGGGGTTGGAGCCAGAACTGATCCTTGTGGCATGCTGGCATTAATTGAGTGGAAATTGGGGTGTACATCATCTAATGTTGCTGAGGTATGAAGAAATCATCCATCCATCCATCCATCATCCAATCCTACATTGCCCCATGAGGAGCGTAGGAGCCCGGGGCTAGGCAGTTGGTCCTGACATTTAAGATAAGAGTGGATGAAGAAATCAGAGGAACAAAAGACAGTCCATAGCAAGGGAGTTTGGATTGCAGGGAACAGTGCCACACACTGTCAAAAGCTTTAGAAATATCAAGGGCTACTGCTTGAGCTTCTACATGTTGGTCAGTTGATTGATGGATGGTATGAGTCAGGTGATTCAGTATATCAATAGTGGATTGTTCATGGCGAGAACCATACTGTGTATCACCAAGTTGTTGGATTCATGGTGCTTATTAAGTACAATCTCAAATACTTTGACAAGAGAAGATGTGATAGCTATTGGTTTGTAATTTGAGGGGTCAGAGGAACTTCTTTTCTTTGGAATTGGGTGGATATTGGCTTCTTTGCAAGAATTAGGGAATGAAGAAATTTATATGCATAGTCTGCATAATTTAGAGGCAAATTCTGGGGAGCACTTTTTCAAACTATTGGAGGAATTCCATCTGGGCCTGGAGCTTTGATGGTTGATAAGTTGTCTGGAATGGATTTTACTTATCTAGCCTGTATTTTAAGTCGAGCAATTTCAAGAGAGTCAAGTTCTAGTACAGGGACGTTCTGGCTGACTTCCTGTAATATAGACTTTCTGGCAAATGTACTGGCAAGGGTATTCGTTTTACCATGCAGGTCATTTGTAATATTAACATTTGAAGAATTTAGTGGGGGAACGGGTGATGATAAAGTTATTATTGAACAACTTCACAGTTGACTAGAATATTCGATTGTCATTAGGACTGTTTAGTAGTTTGGATGCTTGGTTGTGAAGAAAGTTTGATTTAGCGAGATTTATTACTGCATTTGTATGGTTTCTAGCAATTTTAAATTGTCTGAACAATTCAGATGTCTTTTATTTTAAGTAGGAGTTCTGTGCTAATGACTTGGCCCATTGCTCTGGCACAGTTGCTATCAAACCATTTTTAGGAGTCCAACAGTTAATTGTTGGCTTGGCGTGAACAATTCCATACCAGTTTGTATTAATTCATTAATGTGGGACTGGATAGAATTGATATCACTAGAGAAGAAAGACTGCCATGGAATGTCAGCAAGATAACTTCTGAATCCACCATGAAAATTCGCAGAACACAGTGGAAATGTTTACCTTGGGAGGATGATATATTAGGGATCTTCGCAGAGTTAATTGGTTAAACATGACGTACATCGAACTTGGGTACGCACTGTAATGGGTATGATCACTATATTGGCATAAATGACATATTGTGGGAATAGTGAGATTCAGATGGACCTGACAAAAGACAGTCATGTATGCCTTGTTTTAAAATTCGGACACTGGTGAGAAGTGATGTCGAAGGGAAGAGGGAGGAAGGGAGAAAAGAAAAGTGCAATAAAAGACGAAATGAGGAGGTAGGCGTAAGTGAAGAAAAGAGGTGAAATGAAGTGGAGAGGCAGTGAAGAGAAATGAAGTAGAGGGAGGATGAATTGAATGGAGTAGAGAATGAAGAGAAATGAAATAAAAGGAGGGTGAAGTGAACTTGAGGGAAGGTGATGTGAAGTGGAGGGAGAATGAAGTGAACTGGAGGGAGGTTAATGTGAAGTATAAGGAAAGACTAGTGAATTGGAGGGAGGTTAGTATGTAGTGGTTGGATGGAGGGTGATATTAAGTGGAGGGGTGGATATTGTGAAGCTAAGTGGAAGGAAGGTGAAGTGAAATGGAGGGAAGGTCAAGAGAAGTAAAGGAAGGGTGAAATGGAGGAGAGGGAGTACCGTATAATGTAAGGCGGAGTAGTGGGAGGGTGGTGTGAAGTGGTGTAGAGGGAAGGTGGTGTGATGTGGAGTAGAGGGAGGGTGATGTGGAGTACAGAGAGGATGGTGTGAAGTGGAGTAGTGGGAGGGTAGTGTGGAGTGGAGGGAGGGTGGTGTGAAATGGTGTAGAGGGAGGGTGGTGTGAAGTGGTGTAGAGGTAGGGTGGTGTGAAGTGGTGTAGAGGGAGGGTGGTGTGAAATGGTGTAGAGGGAGGGTGGTGTGAAGTGGTGTAGAGGTAGGGTGGTGTGAAGTGGTGTAGAGGGAGGGTGGTGTGAAATGGTGTAGAGGGAGGGTGGTGTGAAATGGTGTAGAGAGAGGGTGGTGTGAAGTGGTGTAGAGGGAGGGTGGTGTGAAGTGGTGTAGAGGTAGGGTGGTGTGAAGTGGTGTAGGGGGAGGGTGGTGTGAAATGGTGTAGAGGGAGGGTGGTGTGAAATGGTGTAGAGAGAGAGTGGTGTGAAGTGGTGTAGAGGGAGGGTGGTGTGAAGTGGTGTAGAGGGAGGGTGGTGTGAGGTGGTGTAGAGGGAGGGTGGTGTGAAGTAATGTAGAAGGAGGGTGGTGGGAAACTAACCTATAAAGGATAAAGTGATATGAAAAGAAGAGGAGAGGAGGAAGAAAGGAAAGGGGAGGGGAGCTTAAGAGTGAAAGTAATTAATTAAAGGAAGTCTGAAAGTGGAACGTACTGGAAAAAGTGAGAATTAATCTCTCAAGCTGTCTCTGCTTCATAGCTGTTCTGGTAGGCCAGTACATAGTTCCAGTAATCCAGTATGATGTAAGCTCTAGTGCCACAATAAGTCATGTCTAGCCCATAGGTAAAGAAAACACAGTAGTTATAGTCAAGCAGACTCTAAGGTATTACAATATTTTACTGGCCACTCTTTCTAATTACAGCTCAGCATTGTTTTATACAGTATTAAAGTGTTATATAGATTTGGCATACAGTACTGTACTTCATTATGAAATATGTGTTTGATAATGTGTATGGTACCATTACCTTTACCTAAAAACTTATAGAGTACCATACTATTGTCTTTCTTATTGCAGAAGTGATCCAAGTGAGTCATAATTTAGGTATGAGTGATTTTTCCTTTAATTCCGTGTTCTGGGTACACCTAGGCTACATGTCTTTAAAACAACACACCATCAGCACACAAAAACACACATCAGTACCCATGCAGTGAATTATTAAACAGAGATGTGTCATATTTGTACTGAATTGCACAGTTAAGCAGAACATATAGTCTAAACCTGTACTATCAGTGGTAGGTGGTGACAGCTGTCATTCACCCATTGGATATAGTCCTACCTACTTCTTCCTTCCCCTTTTTCATTTTATCTTTGTGTCTGCCTTCCTCCCTTCCTGCTTCTTTATTTCCATCCCGTCACTTTTTGCTATGGTACTCTTCATTCCACTTCAGGTGGCTCTACAATGAGTAACAAACTTAATGGTTTCCTGTGACCTATGGAAACCTTTTACAGTGATGGGTGGTAACCATATACTGTAGCCAAATTACGGGGTGAGGTGGAGCCTACTATGGTACCCCTATTAACTGAGTGGAGAGACAAATGTGGTGTTCCAGGAACCAAATGTCCGCTCAATTCCCCACCCCTTACTGTGATGAGGCACTGTCAGCCTCAAGGGGACATCAGCTTATTGCACAGGACGACCCTGCAGGGGAGGTTGCTTGCCTGTGGTGGATGAGTCTGCTCATTCAGAAAGATGGCTTGATTAACAGCAACAACAACAACAACAACAACAGCACCTGCACTCTACCTTAATTTATATATTGATTGATGAACCCTATGTCATTTTAGTGTTTTGTATAGCCTATATGCCCCACCCATTAAAACTGAGAGTCATCCCATGGCTGAAATAATGTACTTGTGTAGATGAGCCTGCGTGGGACAGGCAGGTAGCCCAGCATGGGATAATATTGCATGCAACCCCTGTCCACTGCTCGGCTCTCCTGCAGAGTCAGCTCCACTTGCCACATCTGTTGAAACATGAGGATCAAGGTTATACAGTTGAAGATGTGTGTATGATGCTGGGTCCAGTGCATTCATTCCATACACTTGTATCTAAAGTACCTAATTCAAAGTAGGCAGTACACTGTGTTGTATTTAGACCCTTGAGAGTCACTGGTGAGAGGTATACTGGTAACTGACAGCACAGTATCTATCAGCTGTTGTAAAGTTTTAATTGGTGCATCATTATGGTAGGGCTAGGATCCACATACTGTAATGGCCAGGCAGCTATTAGACTGTGACACATGGCTGCCTTAAAAGGGTTGCTTGTGCAATGTTTTTTTCTACACGGTCACTTCCAGAACGTAGTTTTGTTATCACACTTTGAAAACATGCTCCGTGACTGATCATTTAAACATTCCCTTTTTGTCATCCTTCCCTCTACAATTTTTAAAATTTTTAAAGTTAAGGTAAATTTTATTGATCCTCTGATTTTTTTTTTTTTTTTTTTTTTTTTAGCTAATTTTTTTATTTTATCATTTTGATTGCCACTTTTTTTTTTTTTTTTTCCAGAAAAAAAAAGTCAGGTTAAGCTTCAAAGATTGTTAAGACTGTATGATGTGGCACTCACTTTTAAGTTAGATTTTGCTTGAATGTTTTTTCTATTCAACGGTATTTTCCTTCAGAAGTGTTATCTCATTAGAACACAAGCATTTCAAAGTTAGATATGATGTTCTAAAGATATCATTTTTAGACTGCTATTTTTGAAGAAAGCATCAGACAACATATTAAAAACTGAGATAATCATTCCCAAGGAAATGGAGGGTGGCCTTGAGTATAGCACATCCCATAATAAAGTAGAAAAATACTTTAATATGAAAAATGTGAGGGCAGTTAAGATTTAATCTTATCAGGTGGTATTGTGGTACACAGTTACATCAAGGACTATGGAGAAACTGAAGTTGAGTGGGATAGTACCATATGTTTGCATATTTATAGACCTGTACATTACAGTTCTGCTACATTTTTGGCTATAGCTCAACACTTTGAGTGATACTCCATATTCAAGTATTGCTAGCTTTTATGATTTGGCCGTGCAAATTTTGTCATTTGACGAATGATTTGGTAAACTTTCAGCTGGTAGCAGTTATTTTATCATTACTGTATTTAATTTCAGTAAAAAGCAGCAGAAATGAGTGAAATTCCAAAATATCAGAAACCTTGTTAATGAGGTTCTACTGTATTGTATTATTAACACTACAGTATTCGGGGCTGATGACATGCCAATGCATCGTTTGTTGGCCAACCAATTCCAGGCCAATTATGTGGCAGCATGTCAATTTTTTTTGCGATTTTTCATGGCTCAGATACATGGCACAACAATTTGGTGAACACGCTGGACATGCACAAGTATTTTGCGGAAACTCACTCTCAGCCCGGGAACGGTTAGAAAATTTACGCAAGGCTGGCCCAGCATAGGGTTAAACTAACCTTTGTCATTTGTAAACGTAGTTCCTCAGGATGATTTAGTTTTAGGGTTTTCATCACTGAAGATAAATGTTCATTAGACACTTCAAATCCCAGAAAATTGTAGAGGTGAGACAGGACTTTGTGTGGTTCCAGCACCAGATGTTCATAATGTACCACCTGCAAATCATGAATTTTTGTTACAACAGTTATTTTTTCACTCAGGGTAGTTATTTGAAGCCACCCTCAGGAAGAGGCTTCATTCCACATTTGACACCAGACAGAAATTTACATGGTGATGAATCCCAGATGCATAGGGTAAAGGAGTGGTTAGAAGAAGTTCAGGGAGTTGTTGCAACAGTCACTAGGTTTGCACGACAAGCATTAACACACCATGCAATGGATAAATAAATTAATCATTGTTTGTAATGAATTATTTAGTTGTCAGTTATGTGAAATTGTAAATGAATATTAAAAACTTTGAGGATCAGTTATTGGATACTTGTGAGAAGAGTGCAGTATAGTATTGTTTTCATGGAACTGGGGTAGGGGTGTGATAACTGTCTGATGCTTTGAAAGCGGTGCAAAGAGGACAAAAAGTTAAGAACCACTGGCCTAATGATAAAGCAGTACACCAAATAGAGCACAAAAGAGACGTGAGAGTCAGCAGCTGGTGCTGTGCAGACGACAGCCATAAAAAAAGATTGGCACCTACTTGGATTCCACATATGATAAGCAGAGTAGCTGAGCTGAGCACCTTCTCACTCAAGCAGGTGATACTTAACATTGGAGGAAGGTCATCATGCCATGTGAGGCATTCCAAATGGAATCTGGGATGTTACTTCTATCACCATATAAATTGCTGTCTGGTGTCAAAAGTAGAATGAACTTTTTTCCTGAAGGAGACTTCAAATAACTGAAGTGTGACAACATACAATACAGTGGATTGATAACTAAGGAAATTAGAGAGTGTGGTGCATGCCTTAAGATGACAGGAAGGTGATGGACAGACTAATTTGAATGACTACTGTATAGTGATACTGCCATCAAATCCTCTAAATTATGAGAACCATAGTTGAAAGAAAGAGAAGCGTAGGCTAGTTTAGGGATAGCGAATCAATGTATGACCAGTTACTCTTACTTTGATTGAACCTGGGTATTGTGAGTGGATTAGGTGTGCGTGATCCACCATCTGGGCCATGGCAGTACACAGCTCTGCTCCCTGTGGGCAAGAAGAAATGCAGTTACCTCCTGCCTCGCACAGTCACCGCTTTTTCATATTTGGTTGTGCATGAAATCTGTGGAAAACAGTACAGTACACTGTTTTCTCTACATTCATCATGCCTATTCTTGAATTTGGTTTTCATTAGTCTAACCATATCTAAAGCTTTGTTTCTTCATCCTGACAGATATTCTAACGGTTTGTGGTTTAGTAATGAAGCGTGTACAGTATTGACACCTGAATTGTCTTCACCCAATGTTGTCTCAAGAAACCTTGTTTGTCATGTCCGGCAGTGAAGCCTGTTCACGCACACGAAAGAGAGAGAGAGAGAGCACCATCCAGACACTCATTTAGTTCTCATTTACCATGTTATTCGTCTTCTAAACTCGTAAAAATACCGGTACAGGCAAAACCAGTTAGCACTGTGCATAAAATAAGTGACATGATCAGGGACTGTATTCGTGAACTTTCTCGAGCTGCCGTGACTTTTTTTTTATGAGTTTATTTTTACTGTTATATTCACTCCTGCAGTTACCAGACACTTTGCAACCCAACAATAGTGTGTGTACCATACTCTGACCAGACAAAGATCTGAAACCCCTTTCAGCTTGGCCCATGGCCAAGCATAGTTATAATGGAGGGTTGATGAGACTCTTAAGTATATGAGAATCTTTCCTATCTCGTGACAGACATTGAATTTTATGCAACCACAACATAGTATTCAAGCTGCCAGAATGGCCTAGTTTTCACAGATGAAAAGAAACCAGATATAGTGAATACAAGTGTTACAAAAATATGACATATGATTTGTGATAATTAATTGCAATGGATTCTTATTAATTGTACAAATTTGTTAAGAATATTTATCACTAGGTTGTCAGTGCACAAATCCAGTTAGGTATAACCTTATGCTGCAAGTTGACAGTCTGTTGGTAAATGCGTTGGCGTGCGCTGAGTATCGCCCTGGGGTCCCTTAGCGCCACCACTATCTGTAGAATGAGATTTTATGTGTGAGGAATGCTTAGACAGACTCATGTTTAGGTGGTTGATTCTTTTTGACAGGTTAATAAGTTGGGCAGGAGTGATACACAGGATATAGCCTGAATTCTTTATACTTTGTCTCTGTTTCAGGCTACACAGAACCCACCTTTAGTTTTATGTGTATATCTGAGAGTTAGAATTGTGTACAGGTATGCTTGTTTGTCTTTATTACGTCAGGAGTGTTTGTGTGTGTGTTCCTGTTAGAATTAGTTATGTAAACATAAGTGTATATCTGAGTGACGATTATCTAGTTTTGTTGTGTGTGTGTGTGTGTGTGTGTGTGTGTGTGAAAGAGGGGGGGGAGTTGGTTTCTGTAGATTTATAATTGTGATGGACCAGAAGTGACTTAGATTGACCCCTGGAATGCTATGTTGCAAGTTAGATCACACAGGAAAATAATCCGCTTAGCACCATGAAAATATATAATCCTTGGTGTCCTCTGATAATTATACCTGCCTTCACCTCAGAGACTTCCTAACGATAGGCTTGGGTACATAGCCTTCGTTAATCTCATCACTGTTTGGGTACATTTGTAAGCTGAAGTACTGTAACATAGGAGGCTTCATAAGGACTGTAACAGGAGGCTTCATAAGTACTGTAACATAGGAGGCTTCATTACACCTCTTTCTTAGTATTAGCAATTTATACTGCAAATGTTATGTCTAAGACACTCTTTGTTGATACTATAACAATTTAAATACCATACGAGAGGCTGTTGAGGAGTAATTTGTAAAGTAAATCACTAAGAAATATGTGTTAGGGAGTCTCCAGAACCAGTTTGTCCTGATAGTTATGCCAACCCAAGATAGGTACAGCCTTTTCACATCAGCTTGACCTAAAATTGCTATCTCCCCATCTTTAATGCTCAGTTGTAACAGGGAAATGGGATTTTTTTTTCCCTGTCAGCCTGGACAAAAGACAGGAGTTGTAGTGTCCACTTTAGATAGATAAAATGGAAATGGTGTTATAGGTGTGTGCAGTAGTGAATTATTATTATTATTACTCTTATTGAAGGCCATGCTACCTGTAGATCGTGGGACGGACACTGGCAGATAAGAATGTTCAAATTGTGTGGTTCGGGTTTGTGGAGCAAGAGTTCAGCTTAATCCATTCAGTTCGATAACATTTTTCGTTCTGATCAAACTATCATCAGACGATTATATTGAACGTAAGATAGACCGTTGGATAGACTTTCCAGATTGCAGGGATTCGACTTATTAACCCCTTCACTTCTGCAGGTCCCTTGTAAATTAGATAAAATCGTGTGTAAATAGCAAGAAATAACAAGTGCATCACTGTTCTGAGATATGAGAGCAGTAGAGTTGTTGTTGGTACTGACCTTGAGAGTGTTGGCGTAGTGCTGAATTAGGTGGATGAGATGTGAAGGCGGGAGGCGCACGGTAAAGGCACCTCGTAGAGCACGCTGCCGGCACGCCCTAGCCACACACCCTGCCATACCAACACCACTACCCTGTACACACACACACACACACACACACACACACACACACACACACACACACACACACACACACACACACACACACACACACACACACACACACACACACACGAGAGAGTTATTAGTCTTCGCAGTGACTGTATGCGGACATTTGTGAGAAATATCAGTGGAAATATCAGCATGTAATTGTATAGGCTATATTTTGCTTCCATAGGCTATCTTTGGGAAAATCTTGCATGATTAACCACATCACTTCAATGACGTATACGATTAAAGTTTTGATCTTGCTTAGAGACGATTTTATTCAGCCGAGGAAAGATGTTGTACGATGATGTATTAATATATTTAAATTTAAACTTGCTACTTCCAGACGATTTTATTTAGCTGAGGAAAGGTCTTGTTCTGAAGAGTTGAAAATCGTATCAAACTTCACGTCGAGTAGACTTAAGCTTAGTGAAGGCTGTGAAAAGTAACCGGCATGAAATAGAGGTCGTGAGAGTGAAGTGGTTAAGAGACATTTAGCTTACGTTGCTGGTTTGACAGTATGTGGTGTAGGATGCTAATACTGCACGTGACTTCCAGAGGTAGGGCTCGTGTAGAAGGTCAGGGTGCCGTGCCAGGGAACAGTTGTATATGTGTTGTAGCCACCCCACGCCCTCCACACCCTGTTATATGAACACGGGTTAGGTCAACACACACACACACACACACACACACACACACACACACACACACACACACACAGAGTTGCTTATATTCACAAGTTATTTCGCCAGGTGGAGGTTACATAAATACTGTACTCTATTGGTACAAGGCACTTATGTACAATTATGAATAATGGAGGCTCATTTTCTGCCAGTACACTATCACAATTACAGACCCTTTTTAGAGCCATGTTTTTGTAGTTGCTTCGGAGATATCTTAAGTCCTTATCCCAAGCAACTTATTTTTGCTTGTTGCGTCTTGTTATTCTCGTGTTATTGAAGCAAATTGTGTCTGCTAGAAATATTTTAGTAACATAAGAGAGAAAATTAATTTGTTTAATAAATCGCCAAGAAATCAGTGCTAAGAAATCTCCGAGGCCATATAGAATGCGACGCTAATGTTGAATACAGTTGTCTGCCGGTATCCGGAAGGAAGTTGGAACATTGTTAGGACTGCGAATGAGTTGAATCTTTATGGGCAGTTAATAATATACAACTTTTGCCTTAACTTGGCCCAGAGTTTCGTCCTTTTGAAACTTAACTTCCTGTAGCTCCTTTAAAATATAATGCCACGGCCCTAAATGCTCCCCACAGCACTTCCTTTTTACTAACATCATATTTTGGTGTTAATATGTTGTTCAGACTGAGAATTCAAAGTGGAGATACGGCAATTTCAGGCAAAGTCATAGTGAAGAGAGTATAATTAATTACAGAAAGTCTAAACAGAATGAGGAAGGTCAGAGTAGGTATGATAATTGTAGGGTTCACCTGTTTGTCATCAAGTATGTGAGGTGGTGGTTCTTGGTGTTCCTTAACAATCTTGTACAGCGGCTGATAGAGGAAAAACACGTCGTCCTGGTAAATATTGAACAGTGCGTCTGTCAGGAGGCCACCACCGCCATGGTCATTGGAGAACACGAGGAAGTTCTTGGCTAATGAACCTGGTTTTAGTCGCAGCCGCAGCGGTGGTGATACCTTACCAGTGGACTCAGGCGGTTCTCCTGTGGCCTGATGGGGTTTGGCCTCATCATCCGCTACCAGCACCACCGGGGCGTTGGGGTCCGGCTCCAGCCCTGCCATACACACAACCGTGCTTAGGCTGCGTCCTCACCAAATGCTGACTGGTGTGGGCGAGAGTTCTGCATCACTGTTACCCAAAGAAGTTCTTGCCCGCACCCGCATGCATCCAGTTGGGGCACTTGTTTGGGTTACAGTAATGTAAAACTTCTGCCCGCACCCACCAGCAGCAGCATACATTTCGTGTGGACATTGCCCACAGTTTGCCTTTCGTTTACAGTATGTACACCAAATCAAAAGAGTGTAGTGCAAGAGTGATTCAGTGATATCGTGGCGTTTTGAGGCGAATATTCTTATAATTTAGTATGCTAGCTATTGTCTGTAGTGTGAAATTGATTTACTTGAAGTGTGCCCCGGTACGTTCTTTTATTGACGACATTATGTAAACGTAGGCAACGCTACGCGGTTGCAACCCTCCATCTGACCAAGCACAAACCCCCCACCTCCCTGCACACCTAACCAAGCGCATAACAGCCCTCCCACTCCCCTCAGTATAGCACAGAGACAGCAGATCGCATTGAAATCTCTGAGAAAACAAATTATCATAAAAAAAAACTTCGGTACTTAAGACACAGCATTATACATATGAAAAGGCACCAGTTCACTTTAAGACATATAAGTATGTGAAATTTCATGACTCTGTAGTTAATACTTTCTGAGATTTGCTCCGGAAACGAAAATGTCTACGCCCAGCCGCCCAACTCTAAGGACGGACACCAGTGATGACAGTACCCTCCTCTGAGTGTAAATATACATCAGTGCACACTTAGGCATGAAACACTGTGACGCTACACGTGATGTTAACTTCAAAATGCCTGACAATTCTACTCCATGTTGGTTCCAGACGTTGTTGTTACCGTAACATGCTTAGTCACATGGTAATGGATAATAATAATCTCGGGACATATCAAGCTATACTGAGCAGTTAGGATATCCTCGGACCTTCATATGCATACTTTTCGATCGTGTGTACTTTACGAGTATATCATAGTCATTTACATTCTAACTTAATTTACCACCGTAATTACAATGATTGGCAGGATCCAGGAATAGAAAAAAAAAAAAAAAGCTTGAGCAGTTATCATTCGATTTCCTGTTGAAATAGGCCATAAATGAACTAACTCATTTGAATCATCTACATTAAAGAGCCTCGTCTGATTTGGTAACTCGAAACGACTGGGGTAGAGCCAATCCATATACTGCTAAGTTTAAAAGGGGGCGTAATGTTTGTTAAATACATTGTCATACATATTTCGTTCTGATTCTATTTATAACCTCCGCTTCCTCATCACTCTTACGTTGCGTTCGCACACTGGCTTAACATATCGAGCCTTCATCTTGGCCCTTCATGTCTCTTCTTACCCTCAGACGCACTCAGTATGCCGTACCATGTAGGCTAAGCACTTACATCTTCACCTTTTGGTCGATAGACTTAGTTATTCTTTATCTAGCTCTTTCTTATTCTGTTTAGTGAGGAGGAGTGAGGGGGTTTCTGGAGGGGAGGGGGGGAGGGTTGGAAGAGTGAGTAAGTGTCAGGAGGACTGAGAGGGTGTCTGGAGGAGTGAGGAGGTGTCTGGAGGGGGTGTCGAGGGGTGAGGGGATGTCTGGAGGAATGAGGGGGGTATCTGGAGGAGTGCGGAGGTGTCTGGAGGAGTGAGTGGGTGTCAGGAGGGGGTGTCGAGGGGTGGGGAGGTGTCAGGAGAGGTGAGGGTGTGTTAGAACGTAATATGACGAGCAGATTCTTAGTTCTTACTTATTCATAAGGGCTAATGATTACTAGAAATGGTCGGACTAACACAGATATCATGTTTCCGGTAATGCCAGATGTGTTTTGCATTTGGGAGAGAGTCCTAGGAATGTAAATACTGTCACCATTAGACGGGATTTCTGCAGTGGTTAATCGAAGAGGGTTGTCGTACCTGTTATTATTATTATTATTATTATTATTATTATTATTATTATTGTGGAGTGTTAGTGCCAGCGTTAACATGTGGATGTGAGGCTATGGTGTGGCATGAAAATGAAAAGTCAAGAGTAAGAGCAGTGGAGATGGAACTGCTAAAGAAGAGAGGTATGGAAGTCGGTGAGGTTTTGTGGAGGGAATGACGGTGGTGTTAATGGTGTGACTTAGTAATGTGGTGGTGGTGTGGCTTAGTAGTGTGGCTTAGTAGTGTGGTGGTTGTGTGCCCTAGTGCGGTGTAGTTGTGTAGTATAATGTGGTGTGGTTGTGTGGCGTAGTGTGGTGGTGGTGTGTAGTCTGTAGTGTGATGTGGTGATGGTCTGGCGTAGTGTGGTGGTGGTGGTAGGCCTTTGTAGTTTGGTGTGGTGGTGGTGTGACGTACCTTTGGTGTGGTGGAGGTGTGGCATATTGTGGTGTAGTGTGGTGGAGGTGTGGCAAAGTGTGGTGTTGTGTTGGCTTAGTGCGATGTGGTGGTGGTGTGTTGGCGTAGTGTGGTATGGTGGTGGTGTGGCTTAATGTGGTGTGGTGGTGGTGTGTAGTATGTAGTGTGGTGTGGCGTAATGTGGTGTGATGATGGTGTGGCGTAGTGTGGTGGTGGTGGTGGTGTGGCGTAGTTTGGTGTGATGATGGTGTGTAGTATGTAGTGTGGTGGGGTATTGGTGTGGCGTAATGTGGTTTGGTGGTGGTGTGGCATAGTGTAGTGTGATGGTGTGTAGTGTGGTAGCATGGTGGTGTGTGGTGTGGTGGTGGTGTGTAGTGTGGTGGTGGTGTGTAGTGTGGTGGTGGTGTGGTGTGTGTGGTGCGGTGGTGGTGGTGTGGCTTAGTGTAATGTGGTGGTGTGGTGTGGTGGTAGTGTGTACTGCAGTGTGGTGTGGTGGTAGTGTGTACTGCAGTGTGGTGTGGTGGTAGTGTGTACTGCAGTGTGGTGTGGTGGTAGTGTGTACTGCAGTGTGGTGTGGTGGTAGTGTGTACTGCAGTGTGGTGTGGTGGTAGTGTGTACTGCAGTGTGGTGTGGTGGTGGTGTGTACTGCAGTGTGGTGTGGTGGTAGTGTGTACTGCAGTGTGGTGTGGTGGTGGTGTGTACTGCAGTGTGGTGTGGTGGTGGTGTGTAGTGTGGTGGTGATGGTTTGGTGTGGCGTAGTGTGGTGGTGTTGTGGTGTGTACTGTAGTGTGGTGGTAGTGTGTACTGAAGTGTGGTGTGGTGGTGGTGTGTACTGAAGTGTGGTGTGGTGGTAGTGTGTACTGCAGTGTGGTGTGGTGGTGGTGTGTACTGTAGCGTGGTGTTGTTGGTGTGGTGGTAGTGTGTACTGCAGTGTGGTGTGGTGGTGGTGTGTACTGTAGTGTGGTGTTGTTGTGGTGTGTACTGTAGTGTGGTGGTAGTGTGTACTGAAGTGTGGTGTGGTGGTGGTGTGTGCTGAAGTGTGGTGTGGTGGTGGTTTGGTGTTGTGTTGTGTGGTGTGGTTTGATGTGGCGTAGTGTGGTGTGGTGGTGGTGTGTACTGTGGTGTGGTCGATACTGCCACGTCGCCTCATAAAGGGGGTGATGGGGTGAAGAGGTGTCAAGAGGGGTGAGCGTTGTTAGGAAGGGTGAGCGGCTGTTAGGAAGAAGTGAGCGGTTGTTAGGAAGGGCGAGCGGTTGTTAGGAAGGGTGGGCGGCTGTTAGGAAGGGTGGGCGGTTGTTAGGAAGGGTGGGCGGCTGTTAGGAAGGGTGGGAGGTTGTTAGGAAGAATGGGAGGTTGTTAGGAAGGGTGGGCGGTTGTTAGGAGGGTGGGCGGTTGTTAGGAGGGTGGGCGGCTGTTAACAAGGGTGAACGGTTGTTAGGAGGGGTGAGAGGATGTCAGGAGGGATGAGGGGGGGTTAGGAGCTAGGGGGTGTCAGGAAGGGCGAAGGCGTGTCAGGGGTGTGGGGGTGTCAGGAGGGGTGAGGGGGTGTTAGGAGGAGCTGTGTAAAGAAAAAAAAAATTGAAAGAAAAATGAAAGTTGTCATAAGCTAAAAGGGCATCTGAATTGTGATCCCAGTGGACTGCAGGCTTAATTTATCCTTTTGCAACCCACCATTCGTTTGAGGGATAAAGAAGTAGTAGAGGAACGTTCGTATAAACTGGTAGTTGAGTCGCCTGGTCATATCAGTGCCAGCACATGAAGGCGTCCGTCTCCAGCAGCATCCTAGCAGTGAAAGAGATGTGTACGTGTGTTTCATATTGCACGGCATCTAGTACTCTTATTTTTCTTCTTTTTCTTCTTCTTTAGCCAGGAACACGTACCCTTAAAATAGTAGACAATATAACCCACTGAATAATTTACTGGGTTGCGTAATTACAGTGATGTATATTTAATAGCCTTGTGTAAGGGGAACGTATGCCTGCTTAACCCTTTGACGGCGACAGAAATCCTAAGTATTATATCGTGTGGATCTGAAATAACGTTTAGCTAGACGGTATCAGTGTTGCGGGGACGGCTCAGTGTGCTGGTGTGGGCTGGGTGGGACAGGAGGAGTAGGAAGTGAATAAATGATGCTGGTTAGACACTGATAACGTAGGCCTGACCGATAGAAGTGTGTTATATATGGGCCACTCTGTGCTACATGCCAGATGGTTTGATTCAGCACTGTGGTGGCTTCTCGTTTTGAGTCAGATGACATATTAAATTTTATTCTTGCTATCTCCAGGCAATTCTGTTCAGCTTTTGATAGAGTTGTAGGAGTTAACGTATAGCCTACATTAACACACACACACCACATCCTAAAAGTTACAGAACAAAATCTGCCGGATGTAGCAAGAATAAATTAAGGTAATACGTCACGGATTATTGAAAGGTGTCCCATAGCCAGTTTGTTAACTTTGTTTTCGCCAGACGAGCCTGGGCCACTCTGCTTGAATATGAAGTCGTGGTTACATGAAATTCGATGACCCTTCGATATAGGTAGGAATGAGTATCCTTGGTTACTAGTCATCTTCCACTTCGACTACATTTGGTCATTACCTAAGCTGAAAATAAATGGTTAGGGATTTTTGTCTGGTGACATCAAATAGACTGTAACCCTAAGACGACGCCAAAAATCTTAACCATTTATTATATTTGTTTCACCGGTCGGGGACTAAAGGTTTGCGCGATTCCGTCAGCACGTCAGTCCGTCTGCAATTTCGTGTCCGCTCTGTAACTTCCACATGCATTGACAGATTTTTATATAGTTTCACACAATTGTTCCCCATACCATGACGGTGTGTCGTGAGGAAGAAACAAGCATGCATCTTCTCCCAAGGTCAGTTACATATGTATGGTTATCATTTGCTAGAGGACTTTATATTGCAGGGCAGTACTGAATGCACTTGTTATTTATGTATTTACATTCACTTATTATTTATTTATATATTTACTTTGTCGCCTCCAGGTAATTTTATTCTTGTTAATGATGGACTCCGCCATTTGAGGTTAATTTATTACACTTTATACACTTCTTGACAACGATCTCTTTTAGTATAGCAGTTATGAAACTCGCTTTTTTTTTTTTTTTTTTTTTTTTTTTTTGTGGGGGGGGGCTGTGACGGTCACAGTACTTGGTTTCAAAATTCATTGCCCAGTCTCGTTATTTATTGTAATAAAATGAATCGATATCTATATCCGCCACTGTATTTGCCCAGTGAATGAAATATTTGTGTACCTTTCATTTACAGTGACAGTAACTACCCAGTGTCATATGATCGTGAGGTGGTGCTGTGCTGAGCACAATATCCAACGGTAGATACGGGACTCACCTGAGAGAGAGTTCCTTTTGCTGGACGGGTACACGAGGTAGAGGAAGTTCGCCACCACAAACACACACAACAGTACAAGTAAGAAACGTACGCCTTTGCTGGACCTCATGTTGCTTTTCCTCTTTTCCATCATCTTTCGCAGAACCAGGAGCCAACTGTTGTTCCCCAAGAACCCTTTTAAGATACGGTACTGTATTTGTTCAGTGTTGTTCCTTTTTTTTTTTTTTTCTCTCCAGTTTGATACCATTCATTTGTTTCTTCACTAGTTCGCTTCAGACCTGGTACCCTACTATTGTTTCTTAAGCAAATACCCCGCGACACCTGTTATTTATTTAGTGTCCTTTTGAAGAGTTTTATGGGGTCAGAGGTCATACCATAGACAAAGGATTTTTTAAAATTCTGTTTTTATATGTTCATTATTCATCATGGCAATGTGCACAGAAGTATGTCAGTGTGAGGTGAGTGTGTATAGACCATCCAGCATTCCTTTGGCAATGTTGCAGTCAGTCCTGTACCTCCCAGTCCTCAGTACGAGTATGTGCACATCTGTAGTGACATGACTGGGTCAGAGTCGCCAGAAGACACTTCTGTACAGACCGTATAAATTGTTTCATTTTTTTCTTTTATACCTAAACTTTACTTTGTAGCATACTCAAGTACTTTTCTGTGATGGTAACAATGATTTTGTTGCCGACGTGGCACGACATTAAGTACCCAGTGTTAAGAACGTGCTGTACATAATCACTTGCAGTAAGATTTTTTTTTTTTTTTTTTTTTTTTTTTTTTAATACTATAAAGCGTATCTATAACATTAGTAGTAGTACTAAAACTTCATGTCGTCTGTTTCCATTCCGAGTGCTTGTGTCTGCCTTACTTGTATTAGGCGCCAGCGGCTCCATTATAATTTCCGTCTTGAAGACTGTTCCGTCAAGCACAACTGCTGGGGTCAGACGATAGCCGCGGCCAAACAGAGGATCTCAGTTGCCCATATAATCTTGCAGAGTCTTAATGGGAAGGTAGTTGTCCAGTTTCCCCTTGAACACAGCTCTGTTTAGCAGTGTCAGCGTCAGGTTGAAGATGATAAGAAGAAGACCACAAGCAGCCACTCCTTTTATTAAAACAACAATGAGCCTGCCCACTGCTTTCAAAATACCCACAGACGCCTTGCCTTCTGACCGAGGTTTGCGGTTATTGTTGTCGTACTTGTGGGTGGTGCCTTTGCCCTGCCCGTTTTGCTGCGTCTTGCCGCTGTTGGCTCCACCGTCGCTTCTTTTTCTCGACGAGGATGGCATGGTGGCTGAACGATACTGAGGATGCCGGTGGCGTAACTTTGCTTTCTCAGCACACTTCAGAAACAGTTTTAACCCCTTCACTACGATGACGTCTTATTCATTACAGCCAGGCTATCACTAGACGATTATCTGCAACTAGGAAAGATCACTAGTCGTCCCTCAACCAAGTATAATCGTCTGGAGGCAGTAAGAGTATAATAGAAAGCGCGTCACCGGATTGAAGAGGTTAATGATCATAACTGACGGGCACCGTACCACATCGCACCACAAACAGGATAACTTGTTGCGCTTGGGACGCCCCTGCCTTGCCGCTTTCTGGCTGGAAGTGAGCAGGGATGAATATCGAACTGAGGTGGTGGTGCTGTGGTGAGGTTGTGTGTGTGTGTGTGTGTGTGTTCAGGAATGTTGTGGTGTTTGATGGGCTGGTTGTCGTGCGGGTGTATGGGAACGCCACGGCTGTGTGCTGGCCTGCCGCGTTGACAGGGCATCATAATTTTTTGAGATTCTATGTTCCCTCTCAGCGTAAGCTTAAGAAGAGAATAATTTCTGACAATACTCTGTTCTCTTCACCTTTGCGTAAAATTATCCCCGTCTTGAATGTTTAGCTGTAACAAGAGTTTAATACTTGAATGATGCTAGTCACGAAGTTCTTTGGATAGCATGTTAAGTTGTAGTTTTGTCCTGTTCTGCCATTTAGTTTCGGGAAATTACTTCATTAGGACAAAGATCTCCGCCTAGTTAAAAGGATGAAGCAATAACTGTCACTTCTGTTTTGCTGAACTGTTCAGTTAATCGATACTTAAGCCGGTAAATTTGTGTAATGAATTATTAACCGTAA
This sequence comes from Coenobita brevimanus, assembly GCF_032717465.1. NCBI lineage: Eukaryota > Metazoa > Arthropoda > Malacostraca > Decapoda > Coenobitidae > Coenobita > Coenobita brevimanus. The sequence continues at coordinate 5,227,863 of NC_137059.1, forward strand.
GTTCATGCTGTTTATGTGGGTGTGGTAGGAACAGCGAAGTTCACACATTATTCACCCAGTGCTTAGTTGGTAGCTCAGTGTATCTTAGCAACCCAAACCGCGCCCACCTGTGACGTGTTGTGGTCTCTACCAGTGCCAGGCTGCCCTGAGGGTGACATCACGCCTGCCCTCCACTCATTTGAGTCAAGTCACAGCAGCGTTTGTGTATGTGGGCCAATGGGAACGTAGCACGCTTTCTCACAGGTATAACCACGTGGGGCCACATTACTATGGTTCCATTGATCCACACCACCACCACCACCAATGCTCTGTGAACCAACCCACTTCACCTTGACCTTAACCCCTTTAGGGTAGTTCGTATTCTACGTGCCTTTGGAGATTCCGTAACATTTCCTCCTAAGCATTGTATTTTCCATGTTACGCCTTAATTTATCGTGGGCGATATGTATATCTGCCTAATGCGGACACAGTTTGCCTCAGTAACCCCCAGAGGGATTAAAAGGTGTGATGTGGAAAATAAACCACTGAGGACGAGGCGGTATAACATCTACAAAGCCATCTAGCAATGAGGCTTCCGATAACATCAACGTTCATTTGTGATAATATAGCAATGGTAAAACACGGGAACAAAATATTTTAGCTACCTTAGTGAGTTTTATACTAATCAGATCTGGGTCCCTACTGCTGGAGATTGGAATAATTCTAACTAGATGATGAATATTTGTAAAGTTTTAAAGTTCCTGAAGGAAAGTTTTGAAATATATTTGTAGATCTGTTTTGAAATATATTTGTAGACCTGTAAGCTGAATTAATATTGTTTTGAAATACAGGCAGACAGATCTCCTGCGAAACTATTTTCTTTTCGTGGAGATTGCATATGATACACATCACGTTAAGAGGGAGGTTACACACACACACACACACACACACACACACACCACGTTTCGTTTCGTTTATAAAGGCTCCAGCATGCTTGCATGCAGCGGCTTTCCATGCCGCTCGATCGTTGGCAGTCTCCCTATTCAATCCCTTATCCTTGAGGTCACATTGTATGACCTCGTCCCAGGTCTTTTTTGGTCGTCTCTCCCAACCCAATCCCCACCGTTCACATTTCATATTTTCTGCATCTAGTTGTCATCCCCCATCCACTCTATATGCGCATACCATCTCAGTCTACCCCTCCTCATCACCAATCCACTCCAGTCCCATCCTTCCTCTGACTTTTCCATCGTAAACCCAGCCCCCGCCCCCCTAGGCCTCACATTCAAGGACGCACGACACATCCACCAAATCATTGTTATTTGTGTACGTTTGAGCCTACGAATATCCTCTTCATTTATTGCCCAGGTTTCACTGCCTGCAGCATTACACTTCTAACATACCACCACAAGGCAACACTACCACCACCACCACCACCAAACAACCATTACCATCAGACAACTCCACCACCAGACAACCCCACCACCACCATTACCATCAGACAACCCCACCACCACCATTACCATCAGACAACTCCACCACCAGACAACCCCACCACCACCATTACCATCAGACAACCCCACCACCACCATTACCATCAGACAACCCCACCACCACTGCCACCACCAGACAGCACCACCACCACCATTACCATCAGACAACCTCACCACCACTGCCACCACCAGACAACCCCACTACCACTCCCACCACCAGACACCACCACCACCACTCCCACCACCAGACAACACCACCACCACTCCCACCACCAGACAGCACCACCACCACTCCCACCAACAGACAGCACCACCACCACTCCCACCAACAGACAGCACCACCACTAGACAGCACCACCACCACTCCCACCACCAGACAGTACCACCACCACTCCCACCAACAGACAGCACCACCACCACTCCCACCACCAGACAGTACCACCACCACTCCCACCAACAGACAGCACCACCACCAGACAGCACCACCACCAGACAGCACCACCACCACTCCCACCACCAGACAACCCCATTACCACCACTATCACCACCAGACATCACCATTACCACCACTATCACCACCAAATATCACCATTACCACCACTATCACCACCAGACATCACCATTACCACCACTATCACCACCAGACAACCCCATTACCATCACTATCACCACCAGACAACCCCATTACCACCACTATCACCACCAGACAACCCCATTACCACCACTATCACCACCAGACATCACCATTACCACCACTATCACCACCAGACCATTACCACCACTATCACCACCAGACATCACCATTACCACCACTATCACCACCAGACATCACCATTACCACCACTATCACCACCAGACATCACCATTACCACCACTATCACCACCAGACATCACCATTACCACCACTATCACCACCAGACAACCCCATTACCACCACTATCACCACCAGACATCACCATTACCACCACTATCACCACCAGACAACCCCATTACCACCACTATCACCACCAGACATCACCATTACCACCACTATCACCACCAGACATCACCATTACCACCACCAGACAACCCCATTACCACCACTATCACCACCAGACATCACCATTACCACCACTATCACCACCAGACATCACCATTACCACCACTATCACCACCAGACAACCCCATTACCATCACTATCACCACCAGACAACCCCATTACCATCACTATCACCACCAGACAACCCCATTACCACCACTATCACCACCAGACAACCCCATTACCACTACTATCACCACCAGACAACCCCATTACCATCACTATCACCACCAGACATCACCATTACCACCACTATCACCACCAGACATCACCATCACACATCATCATCAGACACCACCATCCTCACCACCAAAAGGCACCATGCAACACCACCACCACCACCACCATCACCATTGATGCTGCTGCCACCACAGCCACTGCCTTCACCAGCACCACCACCACCACCAAGCAGCATCACCCAGCATCACCACCATCACCAGACATTACCCCTACCACCAGACATCACCACCACCACCATCACCACCAGACACCACCATCACCACAACCATCAAGTAACATTACCACCACTGTTTGACACCTCCATCACCATACAGCACCACCACTACTACCATCACCACATCTACCACTTCTACTGCTACTACTACCCAACAACACCATCATTTCCACGACCACCACCAGAATTATTACATTCACTCCAGTCACCACCACCACACTTACCAGCCACCACCACCACCACCACCACCAACAACAACAACAACAACAACATAGTCAAAAATCACTTCCAGCACCATAGATCACCAGTACCACCACACGTGCAAACCTGTCACCATCACCACCAAACACCAATCAGACAATTCCATTACAGCCATTCAGCACTGTTATCCCAGCGACACACCACCACTTATTGCTGCTCCTGAAAGATGGTCTGCATCTGGATGCTGTATTTTTATCATCAGGTGGTGTGGAGGGAGGCATTCATGTGGTGACACCATTACGATCATTATACAAACATCCCTTCATTCCCATTCTGCTTCTCAAAACGAGGAGGAAAATGGTCTGCAGGAGAAGGGAAGACTCAGTTTTCAGTCCACCAGGTTCATGTTCAGATGAGCCTGAGGTTGCAGCATGAACAACAAACTTCAGTATTTTTTTCCCCTCTAATTCGAAACATATTCAGTTTAGGAGAGACTCATTTGATTCCCCCCCCTCACCCCTTTCCAATCTTCAGAATGTTTTCCTGATGTGTGCTCTAGCATGAAGTGTCACTTATCTTGTCTTCACTGATGACAATGCAAAACTACACTTGCTGCCATCTAGATGTTATTCATGCACAATCAGTCTCTAAAACAAGCATTATACAACCCTACTTTGCTTGGCCTACACATGTACTGTATATGTTGGATAATTTGTACTATAAATTATGAAATAGCATGTGATGTCTTAAATATTTGCTTTCCTGTTTACCAGGTATTGTTCAACAGAATTAGGATTTTGGTATATGTAGCTGTACTTGGATGAATTTTGCTGTTCATGTAATCTTAATTTTTTGCTGGTCATATGTAGTATTCATAATTAGTACATTAGGCTGTTGGGTGTTGGGGTGAGTGTCTGTAATCTGTGATTAGCTACTTTGGTTCTTATGCATCTGGAATAATATGAAGACAGTATGACTGCAGTTTCAGTGTATCTAACACAAGTTGTTCATTCAGAGTACTCCAAGATGTCACGGCGTAAAGGACTCAGCCATGAAGAAAAACGTCAGAAGATGATGGAACTCTTCTATGAAAAGAAAGATTTCTTTCAGTTAAAGGTTTTTATCATGTGGATACAATTAGTTTACTTTTTCTTGTAGTATATTGTCATATTTACTGGTTAACCCCTTCAGTGTGATGGTGTATTCAATCACGTTTTCATCTACATGATATTTTTCAGATTTAGTGAGATATCTTGTATTGGAAGGATCGTTGAAGGTAACGTAACTCCTTCTGTATGAAAACTCACTCCTAAGCTGAATTAAATCATATGTTGGTAACAAGAATAAACCACTAAATACAGCATAAGATTGAAGAGGTTAATGACATTACAGTGCCGCACTGATAATTGATCTGTATATGTCCCTGCCATTTAAAAAAATGTTTGTAAAGTTAATTCTGTTTTTGTTGTAAAGGTTTTGGCATTTAAAACTATTTGTTTACAATGGATGTCACTTATTTTGGTATCGGTAATTTTTTTTGGCTGTTCCCTGATCATTTCATTATGCTGAGGGGAATCTCAGTCACTCTGAAACTTTACAAATTTCTATATTTCCCCAAGCTGCTGACCCTGCTTATAGTTGTTCTGGTTACTGCCAGACAGTTTTATTCAGGTAAAGGAAACACCAAGTACATGCAGTCTAAGGATTGGAGAAATATCAGAAAAAGTACTGTACTCTTTATCATTGTTAAACTGACACCAAATATAAACTGTTAGATTAATTCTATTAAATCCAAATTTGAGATATTCCATCCATCACCATTCATTACCAGTGCCATTCCTCTCCCCATTATATGTATTTTTACTTCTCTCATCACCCAATCCATATATATATTGAACAGCCATGGGGACATCACACAACCTAATTGCATGCCCCGATTGATCATGAACCATTCACTTAGATGCCCATTTACCCTTACACATGCCTCATTATCATCATAAAAACTCTCGACAGCACCTAGCAGCTTACCATCAACACCATACAGTACAGTACATGCGGAGAACCTTCCACAGTCCTTCTCTGTCTGCTTTGTCGTATGCTTTTTCCAGATCCATAAATGCCATAAACTCCTTATAGTCCTTCTCACAAACCTTCTCCACCATCTGTCTCACTGCAGATATTTGATCCACGCATCCTTTGCCACTCCTACAGCCACTGTGTTCATCGTTCACTAGGGCTTCTGATATCCCTCGTACTTTGTCTTCAGTAATTCATCCATATACCTACTAGCATTTCTGATATCTCTCTTACTTGGCTACAGTAATTCTTGGAAGGACAAGTCAAGAGTGAGAGCAGTGGAAATGAGTTATTTAAGAGGAGCCTGTGGAGTCACATGGAGAGACAGGCTGACGAATGAGGATATAAAGGAGCGTTGTGGTGTGGATGTGGATGTGATAGGAAGCGTTATGAGGAACACACTGAGGTGGTTTGGCCATGTGGAGAGGATGGAGGGTGAAAGACTGACGAAGAGAGTGTATGTGAGTGAGGTGGAGGGGGGAAGAGGGAGGGGGAGGCCGAGGATGAGATGGAGGGATGGGGTGGAGAGGCATAGGAGAGAGGGGGGTGTGAGTTGGGAGCAGGGCAGTGAAATGGCGGGGGACAGGGTGACGTGGAGGCGATTTGTTTGTGGCCACCCCAAAAGGGATTGAGGCGTCTGGCAATAGATAGATAGATAGAGACCTATCCTAACAGCACTCAGTAAATTTATGTCACGATAATTCTTGCACTCACTTCGCTCACCTTTATTTTTGTACAGGGGTTCAATCACAGCCTTTTTCCACTCTGCTGGCACAGTTTCACTTGTCCATGCCTTCTTACATATCTACAACAATGACTTCATTCCTCTCTCTCCACTACACCTAATCTTCTCTGCATACACTTCATGACCCCAGCTGCTTTCCCATTTTTCAGCTGCTTCACAGCATTCTTCACCTGTGCGAGTGTCACGTTTCCTGGCACTGCATTTCTTCTTTGCACACCCCCAAAACCAATCATATTTACAACCACTCTGCCCTCTTTATTCCCATTCATTAGGCTTTCATAATACTGTATTCTTTCCATCTGGTTCTTGCTTCATCCCCATGGGTTATAATCTACCACTTACATCCTTCACACTTTCACATTTCCTTCTGCTGTCACTTCTACATTTCTGCACATCTTTCCAGAATAACTTCCCATTTTCTGGGTAATTTGCATTCATATTTCTTCCTAGATCATCAATTACCTCCTCCTTTTTCCTCTTCACCACACATTCTGATGTGTTCCTAACCTCCATAAATATTCTTTCCTAAAACTTCCATAACTCCCACTGGTCCTGAGGATGACATAATGGGTTGTTATGGAGTACCAAGAGAAAATGATAATGGGAATCGATTAAAGGATATGTCAGGAGAGGAGGTTGTGCATTTGGAATTAATATTCCAAACACAAAGATGCACATAAATATAAGTGGTATAGAGGAAACGGGGATCGTATGGAAAGAAGCCCTGATTGATTACGTGCTCGTAGAGAGGTCGATGATGGGAATGGTTGCTGATACGAGGGCTGTGAGAGGACGATGTGGAGGTCTGTCAGATCACATGATCATGGTATGCAAGATCAAGCTGAGACGAGTGAGGTGGATCAGGAGAGAGAGGAGCAGTCAGGGAGAAAGACTGAAAGTTGAGAAGCTGAGGATCAAGGAAATGGCAGATGATTACAGGACCAAAGTAGAGGACGGGTTAGAATCAGTGAACTGGAATGAAATGAATCTGGGCAGCCCGTGTAATGCATATAGGGATTGCTTAGTTAGGAATGCTGAAGTGGTGTGTGGTGTGGCAAGAGTATCAACAAAGAAGAAGGGTACGGCATGGTGGGATGAGGAGGTTGAGTGAGCAGTGGAGGAAAAGAGGAAGAAGTGGCTAAAGTGGTTACAGGATAGGGGTTCAGTTGAAATAAGAACTTAGAGCAAGAAGTGCATAAAGAGACTAGTGAAGAGGAAAAAGGAGGAGGTAAATTATGATTTGGAAAGAAAAATGAATGTGAACTACTCTGAAAATAGGAAGTTATTCTGGAAAGAGGTGTGGAAATGTAGCAGTGAAAGCGGAAAGAATTGTGATGGTATGAAGGATGCAGGTGGTAGGTTACTAATCCATGGAGATGAAGTAAGGACCAGATGGAAAGAATATTTTGAAAGCCTGATGAATGGGAATACAGAGAGCAGAGCAGCTGTAAACATGATTGGTTTTGGGGGTGTGCAGAGAAGAAATGCAGTGCCAGGAGACATGACACTTGCACAGGTGAAGAGCGCTGTGAAACGGCTGAAAAATGGGAAAGCAGCTGGGATTAATGAGGTGTATGCAGAGATGCTTAAGTGTTGTGGAGAGAGTGGAATGAAGTGCTTGTTGGAGATATGTAAGAAGGCATGGATGAGTGAAACTGTGCCTGCATAGTGGAAAAAGGCTGTGATTGTATCCCTGCACAAAAATAAAGGTGAGCGAAGTGAGTGCAAGAATTATCGTGGCATAAGTTTATTGAATGTGGTAGGGAAGGTATATGGAAGAATTATTATAGAGAAAATAAGAGAGATATCAGAAGTCCTAGTGAGTGATGAACAGGGTGGCATTAGGAGTGGCAGAGGATGTGTGGATCAAGTATTTGCAGTGAGACAGGTAGCAGAGAAGGCTTGTGAGAAGGACCATAAGGTGTTTATGGCATTCATGGATCTGGAAAAAGCATATGACAAAGTAGACAGAGAAGGATTGTGGAAAGTCTTGCACATGTATGGTGTAGACGGTAAGCTGTTAGGTGCTGTCAAGGTTTATATGATGGTAGCGAAGCGTGTGTAAGGGTTAATGGGCATCTGAGTGAGTGATTCACAATCGGTGTGGGCGTGCGACAAGGTTGTGTGATGTCCCCTTGGTTGTTCAACATATATATGGATGGAGTGATAAGAGAAGTAAAAACACAAGTAATGGAGAGAGGGATGGTGCTAGTAATGAATGGTGATAGATGGAATATCTCAAATTTGTTGTATGCTGATGATGCAGTACTGCATGCAAGTACCAGACAAGAACTCAGTAGGCTAGTGCAGAGTTTTGCTGATGTCTGTGAGCATTGAGCCGTGAGAGTAAATGTAGAGAAGAGCAAAGTGATGGTTACTGAGAGAGAAGGTGACTCCCAATGTGATGTCACAGTGAATGGAGAGAGACTGGAATTGGTGAGAGAGTTCAAATACTTGGATACAGTGATAGAAAAGAGAGGAAAATGTGCAAAAGAAGTTGAAAGTAGAGTGACATAAGGAAGAAAAGTGGCTGGTGCAATGAAGGCCTTGATAAGAAACAGGCTTGAGTGTTGCACCTGCACGAGGCTTGCATGAGGGAGTGTTAGTGCCAACTCTAACATATGGGTGTGAGACTATGGTGTGGCATGAAAATGAAAAGTCAAGAGTAAGAGTAGTGGAGATGGGACTGCTGAGGAATGTATGTGGAGTACAGAGGATGGATAGGATATGAAATAATGTGATTCGTGAAAGGTGTGGAGTGAGGAAGTCGGTGGACACCAGAATTGAAGAGAGTGTCCTGAGATGGTATGGTCATGTGGAAAGAATGGATAACAATATAGTGGTAAGAAAGGTATACCTGAGCAAATTTGAAGGAGGGAGGAGGCGAGGTAGGCCAAGGAGAAGGTGGAGAGATATGGTGGATGAGTGTGTAAGGAAGAGAGGATTGGAAGTCGGTGAGGCTAGGGAACTGACAAGAGATCGAGCTGGCTGGATGAATTTTGTGAGGAGCACTGCATGATCAGGGATTTTGGCACCCCTTGTGAGCATGCCAGCATCCGGATTGACTCAATCGGATACGCTGTGTGAAGCTGCAGAATGTGGTGAATGTTTTTGGTGTATCCGGTGGAGCCAGGATTCCGGGGATTTGAATGATGAGTGAATGGAAGTGTGGCCTATTTGGATTGGGTAAGTTTGTGCTGTCTGGACATTGCTACTCCTCACCCTGCCCTTGGGTGGGAAAGGAGGTCTGGATGATGATGATGAAATCTCCCATAACACTTATCTGGCTTTTCCTGTAATAATTTTTGCACTCATGTCAACCACTTTTAGCTTTGTTCAAATGAATAGTTACAGCTTTCCTTCACTCTACTGGTACAACTCCAATCCCCCAAGCTTTTTGGCATATTTCCAACAAATATTTAATTATATTCTCAGCACTACACTTAATTATCCATGTACATATCTCATCACTGTCTGCTGGCTTCCCATTCATATACAAAACTTATTTAATTGATGGCAAATGGTCTTTGTGTGCTGCAAATGACAAGGATGCCATTAGGTTACTACTTGCACAGTAGGAGGCCATTGGATGCTGTAGGCTGTTCATTCAGGAATTAGTGCTTGGGTAATAAATTTTTTCATATGCTTCTCAGGAGTTAGAGAAGATGGGTCCCAAGGAGAAGGGAGTTATCTCTCAGGCAGTGAAGGATGTGGTGCAGTCACTGGTAGATGATGGTATGGTGGACTCAGAGAAGATTGGAACTTCGGTCTATTTCTGGGCTTTTCCAAGGTAAAAAATAAATAATGATACTGTAATTTTCTATTCGTAGGTGGGGGCACTCACCATCCACTCACTTAGTGTAGTGCTGCTTTGGGTGTCTACCCTTTCCTCTCTTCCTTCCTCTTCCATTTTTCTTTCCTTCATTCTTTCCTCTTCCTTCTGCCAATGGGTGACTTTACACTTCCTCTTCTGTCATTCTTTCCTTCATTCTTTCCTCTTCCTTGTGCCAATGGGTGACTCTACACTGAGTGACATGCCAAATCAACTTTTCTTTCCAATACACTTTCATCGGTGCCTTAGCAAAATCCAACAGTCACGTGTACAGTACAGTAATGTAAACCTCAGAACTTGGTAAGTTGCACTTAGCAGTGAGGAGATGTAGTAGTAGTTGTTTCTTAGGCAATCTGGCCAAACAGCCCCAAGTCCCTAAGGAAGGCCATGGTCAAGACCTGGGAGATGTTGAAGAACCTGGTGCTGCAGTGGCTGATAATAATCCCGTGTGTTCTAGTGGCGAAGCAGTACAGTGTGTCAGAGAGCCACAGCAGCACTAGAGGGCCAGCCAGGTTTTGGAGGGAAACCCATTGCAACATTGCCATTTAGTAGTAATAATGTTTTGAAAGAGACATAGAGTGCAGTGTAAGCTAGTTTGTATAGGCTGGGCTACTCATTCTGGATATTTAAGGCAAGGGAGACCAGCCTCATTTCCCCTGAGTGGCATTGTGTGAGCAATAAACCCCAGCCATCCTTCAGATGTAAGCCCTCATGTGTCCTATCCAGGTGGGGTACCTTAACCCGCCAGACCACCAGGCATTATTTGGTTGTATGGTTACCATCCAACATAATAATGGTTTTCTAATTTACAGGAAACCATTTGGCTTGTCACTCAGTGTGGAGTCACATGAAGGCAGCACTTCATTGAGTGAGTGGATTTCTGGTGCCCCCACCTATTACTAATTTTGTACCTACCTACAATGAAACTGCAGTGGTTTCCAGTGGTTATAATTTGTTATGTTGTATTATGGTACTAGTAACAGCTAGTCCCATATTAGCCTCTTTGGAGTACAGCGGCCTAAGGCTAGGTTCCCATTGTTGAGATCATTAAGAGCAGGAGACTGGCTGATGCCCCTGTCAGCATTTTACAAGATAGAAAAACCTCTAGCCACCTCTAGGGTTTGAACTGTAGTGCATAAGCCACATCTCTTTGTGACCTGTGTGCTCTGCAACCAGACCACCACATTAATTACAGTAGATATTCTGATGATTTTTGTCATTACTGTAAGTTATTTAGCTATTCTTTTTTCTGTACTGTACATCAGGATACTAATAGGAATAATGTAGCAGATTGTGTTGAAAGAAACCAGTAATGACACATGAAATATCAGTCATCTGTGTTGCTGCCTGGTTTTCATCTGAGAGTCTTGGGTTCAGTTCCCAGCAGTGGCAATATAGTAAGTTGATTTTACCTACGTCATTTCAGTACAGGTTTCTTTCATCATATCGATATGCTGGATGTGCTTTGGGTATGAGCAGAAGCTTTTACTTGCTCGAGTGCCAGGAGGTTGTCTCTTTCCTTTAAACCCACAGCTGGTGGCAAGGGTACTTTAGTTACGAGCATGTGACAAGGTGAGACAACTTTCACCTGGTTATACAGAGGTAAGCTGCCTGGCTCTCGTCTGAGAGTCTTAGGTTTAAGTCTTGGTACAGTAATGACAGTGTAACTCACAGCAGCCTCTCCCCCCACCCCCCTCCCCCAGTAAAGCCATCAACATCCGCAAGAGAAGGTTAGAGGACTTGAATGGCCGACTCCAGGACATGAGCAAGAAATTGAAGATCTCACAAGAAAAACTGGAGCAGGCAAAGGTATGGAAATGCTCTTTTAAGATACAGTATACTAAGTAATGTTAGTCCATCCATCCATCCATCATCCAATCCTATGTTGCCCCATGAGGAGTGTAGGAACCTGGGGCTAGATAAATTGGTCCTGACATTTAAGATGAGAGTGACCAGCCTTACTCATCCCTGAGTGGCATTTACGTGAGCAATAAACCCAACCACCCCTTGCATGTAAATCTACGCAGGGTCAATCCGATTGGAGTGCGTTAATTACCCACTGAACCACCAGGTGCCATAATTTTGTTATATGGTTACCACCCAGCATAGTAAATGGTTTCCTGGTGTTACAGCTTTAATAAAGTAACATTCTTCCAGTCTTATGTGCATTGTTTAAGCTTCACCGCTGTAGTGAATGTTTATGTCATATGTTGTCATGCAGCTGTGTTAGATTTGCCTGGTTGACTGGATTCTTTGATTTAGCAAGTGGCTGCAGAGACAGCATTATTTGTTACTATCTTAGTTGACAGGTAAATACCAGAAGATAGTTCTTATTTCTTTGTCGTTATTGGGAGTATATGCAGCAATGTACAGCTTAAAAAAGAAAAGAAAAAAAGTTTGTATCTTTCTTGGCCTAGTCCCTTCACAGTACTAGGGTGATCACATGATGGCAACATCCATGAAACTCTCAATTTGTCTCTTGCTCTGAAGTCTGTGAGGTTCATTGAATAATACATGGGTGTTGTCGTAAAGGGATTATAATATTATTGCTGGGCCATGCAGAGGTTACAAACTTTTGTTTTGGGCTATACAAATGTCTTGAATACCAGACATTCCCCCTACACTCTATCCCATAGACTAACTCTTTAAGCTGCCTGTAACAAATGGGTGAACAAGAGGGGGAAGTCATGACCTATGCATAAACACAAGCAAGGCTAGCTCATTACTGTCTCATACCACATTTCTAGGGGACACATGCACAAACGCACGCACACACACACACACACACACACACACACACACACACACACACACAGTATGGTTAAAACATACTCTCTTCCTGTTCGCATCAGTCTAGCTCTCTGTTCACAGCTATCTTGGTTATCTCTGGTATTAACCAATTTGCGTGCAGTGTTCTCAGTGTAGGGTGGAACTGGGCATTTTCAAAAGTTAAAGAAGGGAGCCCGGGGGTAGGGACCCGATGAGCTCCACGACTTTGAGCCGATATGGGGAGGGCAGTACACTTAGTACCTCTCCAGCACAATCCCTCACACACGAACCCTGGGAGCTAATGGGATAAGCACAGGCAAATCCATCAGTTTCCTTAATCCATTTGCACCCAGTGTCCTCAGTAGCCTATAGGATGGAACTGGGCATTTTCAAAAGTTAATAAAGAAGGGAACCCAGAGTAGGGACCTGATGAGCCGATAGGTGGATGACTCTACTCTTAGTACCCTTGTGGTACAATTCCACACACAGGAACCCTGGGAGCTAATGGGGTATTAACAGTCTGTAGTTTAACATAATAAGAATAACAACTGAGTGTCAGAAAAATCTTATACCAATGAAATATACAAAACATACAGGTGTGCTTTATTGCATATTCTACATCTGCCCTCATATACATTTTCCTCAAGTCCATCCTGACACTCCATGCTTCTGAGCTGCTGTATCATGTTTGATTATAATCTTTTCAGGATATTGCGATCAACTTCAGCACAAACCTCAATAATTCTCTCCCGAGGATGGCAGCGATCTCATATTTTTACCATACACCTCCCTGACAACCACTGGGACGGGCTATCTCTGCTCTTTCATCCAGTGTTAACGCCATTTAGCACCTGTAAAGAAAAAATATACCATTAGCACCATACATTTCACACACCCTGTATACTGGCAGAACAAGTGTCTTAATATATTACCTGGATACATATTTAATACACTGATCATGAACCCTATGCATTGTCAGAATATCATTATATAGCCATGCTGTATTTTCAGATTATATAGGCAGGTTAATATCAACATTATGAAGTAAATTGCAAGCTAAATAAGAAAAGATAAAATAATATATGATAACTTTGGACTCTCATAGTCAAATTTCTTGTCACTGCTATATTTACCCTCGCCATTTTCCTTCTTTCCATCACCCTTCAATTGCGTTTTATTTAAAGTGGTGCTTTAGTATTATACAGGATGATTCATGAATAGCACTCCACTAGAAACTTGCCTGGAGTGACAGTATTTTTTGTTGTGGGGATTGTTCAGTGTGCTGGTGTGGGCATGGATGTGGCAGTGAGAGCAGGAAATGAATACATGGTGCAGGGTAGACATAATAACACTGACTGAGCTGTCCCTGCAACATGCGAGAAATTGCCTGCCAGACTAGAATAGGAATGTTACATAGGGACCACCTTCTGTTTAGATAGCATAACGTTCTCCACACATACACAGAATCATTCAGTGCATCTGATCTACGTTGCTACCCATCAGTCGTGCTCACACCCTCCATAGAAATTTTGTATTACCTTATATTGAAAGAAAGTACTTATGATAGACATCCCCTGTCCATCACAACTGTCAGCCAAACTATGGTACTGTTCCAATTCTCATTCACTCTGGCACTCAAAAATCACAAAAGATAATAACCCTCCATTTTTATTGTAGATGCACTTCACATTATGTCTGTCACCAGATGCCATAATCCCAGAAGGGATGGCCATAAACTAATCACCCCATTGTCACCCTGTCCTCATTTGTCTGGCTACCCTATCTCCAGCTCAAACCACCTTACTCATATACAATGCCTCTGCATCCTCTGTCATTCATTTTACCCTTGGTCTTCCCTCACATTCTCCCCCTCTCCCTCCACCTCAACCTCATACGCCCTCCTAAAAGTCTGTCATTCTCCATCCGTTCACATTCTATAAAAATGTGACAGGTGGGACGTGAGGATGGTGAGGAACGGACAGAAATGCTGAAGCAACTGTCACAACTGGAGAAAACCCGGGACCAGCTGACGAAGGACATACAGAAGTACCATGACTGTGATCCGGAAGTTCTTGCACAGATGAAAGATGGCATATTGGTAAGTTTACGCTCAGATCATTTGTTAAACATATGTATTATGGTACATGTGTAGTACCTTATGTGGCATTTAACACTAGCATAAGGCATGTGATACTGGCCTCCACACTGATACTAAGAAGAAGCTGGCAAATGGTTTGTTAGCACTCGGTGATTTTTGCTACCAGCTGATGTTCAACTTAGCTTGCCTCTGGATACTCACATTTTGTCAGTATGTGTATTTATTCTTTCATTGGGGGTAGTTTTGCTGTATTTGAAGTGGGAAGGTAAGTGGTCTGCCCTGATTTAGATCATTATTATGTATGGTTGCATTATGTTATTTATGTTATTTAAGGTCATTTCCCCTTCGTCTATATTTAGTCTACAGTATGTTGCTTCATATGTGAACATTTCTTTTTGTCTTTGTTCCTCAGTACATTATTTTTTGTTATTAGTTATCTTTAGTCTGTCTATAGCTAGATGCCATAATCATGTAAGGGGTGGCTGATTGTCTTTGAGTTAGTTCTTTTACATGGAGGGGCATTAACCTTCCACCAACCCACTTGTTGACACATAGGGAACACGTAGCTATGGGTTATTTATATGGTTACCACCCAGCATTGTAAATGGTTTTCTGGCGTACAGGAAACCGTTAGGGTTGTCAAGCAATGTAAAACCACCTGAAAAGGAAAGAAGAGTAATAAAAAGTGACAGAAAAGATGGGAGAAATAGGAATTGAGGAGGGCAGATGAGAGAGTGTCTGAGGGAAGCATAGTATGTGAGAGTACATAGTTAGAAATGGCTGTTTGTGTTTCATGTAAAGTTGGAGGTACTGTGCACGTAACAGGGTACAGTGCTAGACTTTGGTCTTGAGGCCACAGCAAAAGTATCCTTTTCACCCATAAGACCAGTATACCACATCCACAGATTAAAGATTCATGTAGCCCTTTCTGCATCTAATTTTTGCAAAGTAATAATAATTCATTTCATTCATTCATCATCTAATCCAGTGTTGCCCCTTGAGGAGCATAGGAACCTAATAATATTAATAATAACAAATAATAAGCATCATCATCATCTGATCCTGTGTTGCTCCATGAGGAGTGTAGGAGCCTGGGGTTAGGCAAGTTCATCACAACATTTAAGATGAGAGTTACCAGCCTCACTCATCCCTGAGTGACATTATGTGAGCAATAAGCCCCAACCACCTCTTTGTTATAAACCTGCTCAGGCTCAATCCAATTGGAGCTACATAATTACCCACTAAACCACCAGGCACCATAAATTGGTTATATGGTTACCCATCCAGTGCAGTACAGTAAAACCTTGATGTAACGGACTTCAGTAGACCAGAATTTGCTTTTATTGGAATTGAGTAGCCACCGGGCTAAATTCTTATATATCGGAAAAAGTCCAGGTTAGCAAGGGGAAGTCTGAATGCCGCATGTATCGGAATTTCACTTTTTTCGGAATGGCGTGGGTCCCAAGTAGTCTGTTATAGTGAGGTTTTACTGTAAATGGTTTCCTGGTGTATAGGAAACCATTTGGCTTGTCACTAAGTGCAGAGTTGCCTGTGGACAGAAGGAAGAGGAAAGAATGAAGGAAAGAGAGACAGAAGAGGAAGGAAGGAAAGAAGGAAGGAAGAGAGGAAAGGGCAGTCACCCGAGAGCAGCACTGCATCGAGTGAGTAGATGGTGAGTGCCCCCACCTACCACCAACAAAAATACAATAGTAATTATTTTAATAATAATAATTATGGTAATAATACTAATAAGTTTATGAAGTACAGTAATTTACAGTACATAAACTTCATCTACATGAATTATCATCAACAAACTCCATTATCACCAGAAACTTTAAAATATAACAATGAACATTGTGTGATAAACCATGTACAGTATGTGGTTTGTAAGGCTCAGTAGTAGCAAACTGTTTCAATTTGTGCCCCGACATACTTGTATGTGTCACCTTTGGTCGCCTGGTGGAAGCTCTCCTCACTGTGTAGTTTCTAACAGCATCTCTATTCAGTCCTCTCTCCATGAGGTTACAGCCTTTAACCTTGTACCAGGTCCTTTTCGATCTGTCTTTTGCAACCCTACCCTCAGTGTTCACACCTCTCACCCTCCACACCCAGATGTCATCTGGACCTCCATCCTCTCCACATACCCAAACCATTTCAGTCTACCCCTTCTAATCACAACACTCACATTCAAGGCCCATCCTTCCTCTCAACTCTTCATTCACAATCCTAACCCCCCATCCAACCTGTCATTCAAGGATGTGCTACACATCCAGTGAAAAATTTTTAAAAGTGGAGTGTGAGGCTCATTTATGAGGTTGTGTAACTCACTTTATGTCAGCAGTTTCAGCTTAGTCTTAACTTATAAGTGTGCAATGTTATGGCTCACTTTTGGGTAAGAATCCATTCTAGGAATATACAAATGTCACTGAAGCTATGTTGTATATTGTAATTAATTTTGTGTATGAATACATCATGTGCATTATATGTTAGTTGTAAATACTGTACTGTACAGGGTGTTCTCCCAAAAAATCTCAAGTCAGATTCATTTATGACCAAAGCATGATATATGATATAGAATATATCATTGGACTGAAGGGGTTAACTCATTTTTCATTTCATTCTCATACTGAAATATGGCTCATTCCTTTGGCTTAGTGTCCGTCTCCTTTTAGACTGCCAACTGACTTATCAACACCATTTTTTTTTTTTTTTCCCACTTCTTAGTTTTAGTATTCTTAGTTACATTATTCATAGGGTTAGGCATACAACAGAGGAGCTAGTTGGAGAAGAACAAGGGGAATTCAGGAAGGGAAAAAGGTGTGTAGATCAGATATTTATTCTAAGATGTTTAGTGGAGAAGTATCTAGAGAAGGGAAAGAAAGTGTATGCTATCTTCATGAACTTGGAGAAAGTATATGACAGAGTAGATAGGCTAGGTACGTGGAAGGTATTAAGAATGTATGGAGTAGATGGGAAATTGTTGAGTGCTGTGAAGAATATGTACGAGGGAGCTAGGGCTACAGTGCGAGCGGATGATGAGCTGAGTGAGTTCTTTGATCTAAATGTGGGACTGAAATAGGGATGTGTGATGTCTTCATGGCTGTTTAATATACAATATTCATGGATGGGGTTGTAAAGGAGGTGCAAGTTACGGCAGTTGATGTGGGGGTGGCTTAAATGAGGGTGAGGTGTGGAAGATTCCAGTGTTGCTGTTTGCTGATGATACAGTATTGTTGAGTGAAGATGAATGGGAATTCCAATGTTTGGTGAATGAATTTGGGACAGTGTGTAGGAAAAGGAATCTAAAAGTTAATGTAAACAAGAGTAAAGTTATGGTGTTTGAGAGGAATGAAGTCACAGACTGCACAATGAGGTTGGATGGTGAGGATATGGAGAATGTGAATGCATTCAAGTACTTGGGTAGTGTGATGAGTAAGGATGGAAGTTTTGGGGATGAAGTGCTTGAAAGGGTACAGCAGGGAAGGAAGGTTGTTGGTTCACTGAAAGCGGTGATGAGAAATAGGGAGGTGAGGGAAGTTAAGAAGTCACTGCATGATAGTATTGTGATCCCTACCCTGACGTATGGAAGCGAGGTGTGGACCTTGCTAGAGGGGAACAAGTTAAGAGTGAGAGCAATGGAAATGAATTACATGAGAGGAGCATGTGGAGTGACATGGAGGGACAGGTTGACGATGAAGAAGTGAAGGAACGTTGTGGGGTAGATGTGGATGTGGTTGAGAAGATAAAGAGAAATACACTGAGGTGGTTTGGACATGTGGAGAGAATGGGGAATGAAAGACTGACCAAGAGGGTGTATGTAGGTGAGGTGGAGGGAGGGAGAGGGAGGGGTAGACCGAGGATGAGGTGGAGGGATGGAGTTGAGAGGTACAGTATATGAGGGAGGGGGGAGTGGGTTCGAGGGAGGGCAGTCAAATGGTGGGTGACAGAGCGACTTGGAGGCATTTTGTCTGCAGCCACCCTTTGTGAGATTAGGGCGTCGGGCTATAGATAGGTAGATAGATTTTTCACTTTTTTGGGGGGGAGGGGGGGAGAAAAGGGGGGGATTCAACTCTGGGCATAGTTTTAGCCATAGGCCCAGCAGGCCTCCCATATGCCACACTCCTTTTTTACATGTCACCACTTTGGCACTAATACCCACTGTCGATTTTCAATACATACTAGGACTGTCTCATGCAGAGATGTTTTTATGACTTGTCGATGGCTCTTGTGGAAGATAAGTAAAGTCTGTTTTAGTGAAATTCCATTAATCAGACTAATCCTGGCCCCAGCCAGGAATCAGACTCTGTCATTACAGACCTGTAGCCACTCAGCCAGCACCTCCCTTGATAAGCTGGTAATGTATTCCCAAATATCGCAACTTTTCCCCATACTTTTGGTGCTGTTCTTATTATTGTTTAACCCTAATCTGTTTGGCCAAGCACACCTGTTGACCACAAGTAAGCATTTGCTTCTGTAGGGCTGTGTGCAGGTAAAGCATAGTGCATAAACTGTGTAGGGATGCAGCACCTCCTCTTGGTAGACATTGTGTCATCAGGGTTGGACCACGGTCCTTCCCATGACGAGGTGCAGGGATATAGGAAGAGGTTTAACTTTGGGTTGGATGCTACACTTCTCCACCCAGGATGCACAGCACCATCATGTGTAGGCTCATCATCAGCTGTTAATTGGGAGAACTGGCAGATGAGCTTTATAGGTAACATTAAAGCTTTAAGTGGCAATATTTCTGTAGTTTACTAGGAAATTTAGTAACAAAAAAGGTAAAAAAGAAAAATGGCAGCATATACTGAGGACTAACAGTGCTTTATGTAATAGTTCAGTGAAAATTGTATTTTTCTTCCTCTCTCTCACTCACTTCATATCTGTTTTCTTTTTACTGATAGATGATATTCTTCACCTTAGGATATTTTTTCTTAAACCAATAATGTATCATTATCATCATCATTATTGCTGATGTTGTGCTTCCCTCTGGGTATTCCCAGATAGGGTATGACCCTAACTAAATTGCTTCCAGGGCACTTTATCCTCATGTACCTCTGTCACTTTCTCAAGTACTCCTCTTCCTCTTCTTTCTCTCTCACTAGTGTACTGCACTACTTCTCTTCCATACCACATAAGTCAGCCTTTGCAAACATTACCCTTGATCTCACTTTCACAAAACTGTTTGGTACCCAATCTGTTTGTCACCTCTGGCATTTCAGACACCTTATGGTTGTTGTACTTTTTTTTTTTTATATACATACTATTCATTTATGTTGAAATCTCCAATCTCGGCAATATAAAGATATTGTAATTATATACCTTCTGGTGTGAAACTTGTCTCTTACATTACATTTTTGTGAGTCTTTCTCATATATTTTTGTTGTTATTTAAGATTTCTTTTTATTACATTGTACAGGTTGCCCAACAGGCTGCCAATCGCTGGACTGACAATGTGTTTTCTATAAAGAGCTGGTGCAAGAACAAGTTTTACATTGAAGAGGAGGTACTGAATAAGCAGTTCAGTATTCCTGAAGAATTAGATTATATATAGTTTAGTAGGCATTGGAACATTGAGGCTATATTTTAAATTTTATTCTTGGTACTTCTAAATTATTTTATTCAGCTTTGGAGCCTTTTTGAACTGGAGAGATGAGAGAGCTTTCAGTATCCCTATCACTATTGGACCTCTCCATTAAAGCCAAATACACTACTGTAAAATCATTTGATGGGGGTCTGATTAATATGAAATAGGTATCATTGGGCTGAAGTGGTTACATGTATGATATAATCTGAGAATATATTTTTGTATATACCTTTACAGGAAACATTGTGCTTGTAGTTTAATTAACCTCTTTAATCTGGTGATGTCTTTTTCAGTTATTTTTGCCACAACAAAATTATATTAATTCAGATTACAAAGCCCTCTTGTACTGGAAGAAGGCTGTATCTAACCCAATGAGCTAAGAAAATCTCTCCCAGGCAGAATAAAGTACTCTGTATGTTGCAAAATGAAATGGCAGAAGTTTTTATCAGACTGAAGGGATTACTGGGTTAATGTAGCAGTAAAATTTGTTAAGCCTTGATTATTCTATCTATCTATCTATAGCCCGACGCCCTAATCCCGCAAAGGGTGCCCGCAGACAAAACGCCTCCAAGTCACTCTGTCACCCACCATTTGACTCCCCTCCCCCCAACTCACCCCCCCCTCCCTCATATACCTCTCAACTCCATCCCTCCACCTCATCCTCGGTCTACCCCTCCCTCTCCCTCCCTCCACCTCACCTACATACACCCTCTTAGTCAGTCTTTCATTCTCCATTCTCTCCACATTCAGTGAATAAATTCGAGAATGAAACAGAGCATTAGTTCATCAAGGCATGGGGTAATAATAAACATTGTTTCTTATAAAGGACTAGTTATTATGAATTTATTTTGGTAGCTGAACTTAAGGAAGTGAAGTATGACTTATTTTGTTGAATGTAATGAGTTCTTCAATAGATTACTTTGTCATAAGGCAAGAGAATTATGTTTGTTTGTACCTTAAAAGTAATTAATGTATTCTGCTTATGTGTTTTTTTTCTTGTTGCTCCTTGATGCCTTCACTGTGATGAAATCTTTTATATTTTATCTCTGCCATTCTCAAATTATAATATTTGGGTCTAGAGAGACTTTTTGAACTGGGGGGTTAGAAATGGCTTTCATTAACCTCTTCAGAATGTGTAGAGGAGCTGCCTGGTTATACAAATGTTCTTCATCTCCCTTCCTATCCCCCATAAGGAAGATGGTAGACTGGGAAAGAAGAGTCTTGGCCTGTAGTTTACCTGGTTTACATTCAGTTGAGCCTGGACTTGCAATTACTACTACAACAATCCCATCAATAAGAGAAGCATTTCCTAAGTTAAGTCATAGGGAGTCAACAAGAAAAAAATAGTGAAATACATCGTGGGACTGAAGGGACTAAGCATAAACATTAGCATAAAAGTGATCATGCATTTTAGGATACAAAGTTTTACACCTTCAGTCCAATGACATCTTTTACTGTTTCATTCTTGCTGTACAGTCATCCCCAACTTTGTGGTTTAACTTCTGCTAGTTTGAGTTATTCGCAGATTAGTAAAATATCTCAAAATAGGCTAGTTTAAGGTGTATTTTGGATGATTTAATCATATTGAGAGGTTAGTTTAAATCAGAGATCTGAAGAAAAGAAGTGGTAAAGGTAGTAGTAATAGTACTGGAAACCCCAGGCCCCTCTGGATGTGAACCCGGTGGAATGTAGGCTGAAGCTGCCCTCCTTTCATAGTCCACCATCCTCCTTTAGGAGGATAGAGAGGGAACTGAGGGATGTCGTTATAACTGGGCAAAGCAGCTGTCTGCTTATTTGAATACCAAGACATTAAGGTAGACAGTAAAAATTAAATGTGTGAAAGGGAGAGAAAGAAGGAAGTGATACTGAATGGTTTAATCCCCTGAATGAGAGACTGACTTGGACAGTGTATGTGAAAGAGGTAAAGTGGGGGAGGAAGAAAGGGAGACCAAGTATGACATGGAGGGATGGGAGTGTGAGGTAAAAAAGGGGCAGCTTGATGGTGGAGAACAGGGTGACATGGAGGAGATTCATTGACAGCCATCTTTACAGAATTAAGGCATCTGGCTATAGATGGATAGAAAGAATCTGTTGATATATATTTTTGTATATTCTTGCTGTCTCTAATTAATTGCATTTAGATGAGGAGGTATTTCAAATGGGATGAGTTAGATAGCCCTCATTATCCCCTTCACTGATAAAGATCCTTCCTAATTTGAGTAGAATCACTTGGTGGTTGCTTGAGGGAACGCTCACCGTGCTTCCCTTGTCTGCAGCCACCACAGGAAGTAGGACCGCGTCGATGCCCACTGTGCTCGCTGGGGAGAGGCCGCCCACTGTACTCCTCCCACCTGCAGTCCCAGGCTCTTGTGGAACCGTGGTGGCGCCCACCGTGCTTCCCTTGTCTGCTACCACTGCAGCACCTGTCGAGGGCAATGCCCCTTGCTCGCCTCACTCCTCCAGAGGCTTAGCAGGACACCCCTCCTGCTCTCCCCACCCCCAAAGGGGTGGAGTTAGCTCCCTAGCGGAGTTGCTGCTGGAGAGGGTCTGGAGCGGCCCCATAGTGAGTCTCAGGATACTCTCACTACAGCCAGCACCCCGACGTCACCAGTTGCTGTCGGACTCCTTGAGTAGGAGATGCCACAGGCAGCTCCTGATGGCCACTCAATGAAGATGTGGCCGCGGCCCCCAGTCACCAAGGGACGCCTCCAGGACTCCCGGCCGAGACCTCTCCAGATCAGCTGGCAAGCCGTCCTCCACCAGGGGTAGGCTCAAGGCAGAGTACCTACTCTCCCTGTTCTGCCCTATTCCCGAGGGCTGACATTCCTCCAGAGGCCCATCCACGGAAAGGCCTCCCTCTGTGCTGCCCCGCAGCCCTCATCTGATGATCTCATGTACGACAGTGGTCCCGCGCCCCTTCACGGAGCGCACACCTGACGGGACCCCTCCCACACCTGGACGACACCTGCAGTTTCCCTGTCATCATTAGTCACAACTCCTATCCCTGTATCTCCCATAGTGTGTATAATGTGCCACATTGTATTGTGCCCAGCTACTCTATGTTTTTATGGTATACGTGTAAGATTGGTTGGCCTGTGTTTTTGAGCCGTGTTCATTTGGTTGCATGTTCTAGACCTGGTCTTGGAAAGAACCCAAATCAGACCCTCGTACTCAAGGAGCAAGGAGTTGAGCCCTGAGTACACAACATAACACTGTTGGCAGCGGTGGGATTCAAACCCACGCCTCCGAAGAGACTCGTACTCAGGGTGCAACTCCTTGCTTCCTGAGTACAAGGGTCCGATTTGGGTTCTTTCCAAGACCGGGGCTAGAACATGCAACCAAAGCAACAGGGCTCAAAAACACAAGCCAACCAATCTTACATGTACAGTATATTACCATAAATATATACAGTAACTGGGCACAATACAATGTGGTAGGTTATGCACACTATGGGAGATATAGGGATTGGAGTTGTGACTAATGATGGCAGGGTAACCGCAGGTGTCACCCAGGTGTGGGAGGGGTCCTATTCAGGTGTGCGCTCTCTGAAGGGGCGTGGGACCACTGTTGTACACCAGATCATCAGATGGGGGCTGCAGGGTGGCGTAGAAGGAGGCTTTTCCCTGGAGGGGCCTCTGGAAGAGTGTCGGCCCTCGGGACTGAGGCCAAACAGGGAGAGTAGGCGCTCTCCCTTGTGCCTACCCCTGGTGGAGGACGGCTCGCCGGCTAGTCTGGGGAGGTCTCAGACGGGAGTCCTGGAGGCCTCCCTTGGTGGCCGTCAAGGGCTGCCTGCGGCGTCTCCTACTCCGGGAGTCCGACAGCAACTGGTGACATAGGGGTGCTGGCTGTAGTGAGCCTACCCCTAGACTCACTATAGGGCTGCTCCAGGCCCTTTCCAGCAGTGACTCCATTAGGGAGCTAGCTCCACCCATTTAGGGGTGGGGAGAGTGGGAGGGGCGTCCCACTCAGCCTCTGGAGGAGTGAGGCGAGCAAGAGGCATTGCCCTCGGCGGGTGCTGCAGGGGTGGTAGATGAGGGAAGCACGGTGGGCGCCGCCGCGGTTCCATACTGCAGGTGGGAGGAGCACGGTGGGTGTCCTCTCCCTGGCGAGCATGTTGGATGTCGCCGCAGTCCTGCTTCCTGTGGTGGCTGCAGACGAGGGAAGCATGGTGGGTGTTCCCTCCCCGACGGGCACGGTGGGACTGCCGCAATTCCACTAGAACCTGGAACTGCAGGTGAGAGGAGCACAGTGGGTGTCTTCTACCCGGCGAGCAAGGTGGGCGTTGCTGCGGTCCTGCTCCTGGTAGGGGCTGCGGATGAGGGAAGCATGGTGGGTGTTCCCTCCCCAGCAGGCACAGTGGGTGCCACCGTGGTTTGGCTATGCCCTGGGATTGCAGGTGAGAGGAGCACGGTGAGCGTCCTCTCCCTAACAAGCACGGTGGGTATGGTCCTGCTCCCTGTGGGGGCTGCAGATGAGGGAAGCACTGTGGGCATTCCTTCCTTGACAGGCACGGTGGGTGCCGCCGTGATTCTGCTTTGCCCTGGGACTACAGGTGAGAGGAGCACAGTGGGCGTCCTCTCCCCGGTGAGCACAGTGTGCGTTCCCTCCCCAGCGAGCATGGTGGGCATCGTCGCAGTCCTACAGGGGGCAGTAGGTGAAAGAAGCACAATGGGCATTCTTTCCCCGATGAGAATGGTGGGCGTCGTCGCAGTCCTACTTGGGACTGTAGCTACACACGTCCCACCCTGATCCTGGTGAGCGCTGGTCCAGGTAGAGGGTAATGCAGCAGAGTGATGTACCTCTTGTGGATTTCGTTGAGGGGAAGAGGAGCGCGTGGTGGTTGGGGACATATGCCCGTCTTGCTCGGTCTCTTGTCGTGCCTCTCTGTGGTCTCCCCTTGATACGTGTATTTTACCACCATCGCGGCTGAAGAAGTCATGTCCACATGACTGGAGGTGGTACACTTTAGAGGTAGCGGTCTGGTAGGTTGGCATAGGTGTTGGAGGAGTGTGATCCACTGTCGCGTGGGTCAAACTCCTGGTGGGGTTGGTACACTGTCTCGAGGGTGGAGGTGTGTGTGGTCTTCTGCAGGATATGCAGAAGTTGTGGTGTCCCTCGGAGGCGTTGTTTGTTTCCCTGGGTAGGGGTCCAGGGCGTGCTTGATTTTCATTTCTGAAGGTGCAGTGTATAGGGACTGGCCAGTGACTCGGGGCTGAATGCTGGAGATTGGTGAGGCGACCTGGGTTTTATGAGGTCACGTGTGGAGGTTCTGTGAGGAGGATGTGGAGTTGGTGGGGGATATGGTGGGGGACGTGAGTGTGGAATGAAGATTGAGTGAGGGTGAGGAGTGTGTAGGTGTGATGTAGCACGCATATGAATTAGTCATGATGGCGGGGGAGGTGAGTGGTGGTGCGGCTTGCTGGGTGGGAGTGGATCTGGCGTGGTCGAGAGGCAGCGGGTGAGGTGAGTGGTGAGGGATAGAGGAGACGGACGTGGCGATTCCAGTATGTGTGTGGAGTGTCGTGATATTGAATGGAGGAGACCTTGTGGCGCCCATGGGTAGCTGTTTTTTTTTGGGCAGCTATAAGTTGTTCCCGTATGTCATAAATGGGGCACCAGTGATTACATGCTGAAAACTCCCACGGATCTATGGAGATCAGGTGGGTATCCTCCTAAGGAGGAGGGGCGTTTTTTGGTGTGGCGTGGCCAGGGCATACTGGGTGGTGGTGGTAAAACGGTGCAGGTGGTCGGCGTCCGTGGTTTTGGGTGTTGTGCTCACTGCGCCGATGTGTTGTGGGGTGGTGCGGGCGGCGAGAAGACGCTTGACGAGTTGAACAGCTCTGTCAAGGTCTCCCGTTGGGTCATAGATTGTGAAGTGTTCTCTTATGGCACTGGGGAGGATCCTCAACAGGGTGTTGAAAATGTGTTGTTCCCGGGTGGCTGCGTTGGCCTCCGGGTAAGCGGCGGTGACTAGTCGCCTGGCCTGGTTGAGAGTGTCGCCAGGTTGCCGTTGTAGGTGAGGGCCTCGAGCTGGGATAAAGCTACGACTTTCACAAGTGATGGCGTGACTACTTGAGTCACGATTTGTGTGAACTGTGTCCATGTCAGCTCAGGGACGATCTTCGAGGCGATGTGTGAGACTGCTTTTCCCAGGTGGGGTAGAGTTACCACTATCTTTTCCTTGTCGTGCTCGAATCCGATATCCAATAGTGCTTTAATCATGCACATGTATGTGTCTTTGTAGCACTGTTCAGGATCGAGTTTTGGTAATTGTACGTGTGGTTTGGCAGCCATCTTGTCAGATTTTCCCTTTTCGTTCCTAGCTGCTCTCTTCTGACCGGATCTAGAACCACCGTTTGCCACCAGTGTTATGTTACGTACTCAGGGAGCAAGGAGTTCAGCCCTGAGTACGTAGCATAACATATATTCAAAAGGATGATATTCTTTGAGTACTTCGGGATTGGTCCCTAACGCCTCCAGTCCAGTGACGTATTCTATATTTATCCTTATCTCCAGACGATGTTCAGCTTGCACAAGAATTTTCGAAGGGCTAGATTAGCCTTCACAACAAAAGATCCTACCAAAATTGCCTAAAGCCATTTGGTGGTGGTCTGACTTGAATGAAAACACTCATCAAACTGAAGGGGATTAACTAGTTCACTGCGATGATGTACTATTAGCTGTATTTTGCTACCTTCAGATGTCTTTATTTAGCTTGGGGGAGACTTTTCAAACTTGTGGAGATAGAGGGCCTTCATTAACCCACTCAGTAAAGTAGCTAAAATCTTGTGAAAGTAGCATGAACATATTTAAAAAAAAAAAAAAAAATGGATTCAAGAGTTCAGAAAAAGAAAGTAATAAACGTGGTAGAGACAGGGAGTAAGGATGAAGAGAGACATAAGGAAAGAAGAAAAAAGAAAAACAGTAAAGGAACTGTATAATACATGTGTAGTGAGGAGGCACAGATATCAAAATGTATAAATAAGCTTGAGAAGGAAGGAAGACAAGAGTATAGACTGTATACAGTATATATCTTTAAATAATGTTATTAATCATTTGTGAAAAAAAATCGTTTAAAGATTAGATACATAGAGGCGTTATATGAAAGTATGTGGTAGGTGGACCACCAGTTACTCACTTTATGTATTGCTGCCTACATTTTCCTTCACCTGTATCATTCTTTTTCTGTATGTCCTCCTCTCTTCTTATTGCTACCATCTTTCCTATCACTTTCTGTTACTCTTCTTTCCATTTCAGGTGGCTTTACATTAACTGACAAACCTAATGGTTTCCTGTAAGCCAGGAAGCCATTTACAACGCTGATTAGTAACTACTGTATATAACCAACCCACATAATGTTCCCTATGTGTCAGCAAGTGGGTTGGCAGAGGGTTAGTGCCCCTCCCCATAAAACCAATAACTCAAAGACAGATGGCCACCCCTTACGGGATTGTGGTGTCCGGCTCTAGATAGATAGATAGGTAGAAGTCAGCAAACAACAGTACTTTCTTGTTCTTTCCATATTTGTTCACTCAAGGACAAAAGTTGGTCTTCTACTCCACTGCATCTGCTTCACACAAGCACATCTGTCCCTTTCCTCCCCAGTATGCCCTGTTACTTCAGAGCCTCAGAGACCACCTTCTGTCGGCAGAAAAATGCAGCTTATTTATTTATTTATTTATTTTTTTCCATGTTCAGTGTTTATATCCATTTAGTGCACCCCAACACCCATATCTCTCATCCAGGTCCATTAACCTCTTCCTTACAGTTCTGCCTTTTATCTTGGATTCTGGCTGTTGAGCAGACCCAGCTTGGGGTAACTGTTGTGTAGTGATGAGATTAATGAATTCTGTACCTAATCCCTCCAGTTCGAAAAGGTTGTCGTGACTTAATATAGTGTTGTCTGGTGTTTACAAATATAAAATTCAAAAGACAACATTGTGGTGGTAAGGTTATGGAAACAGTCGGGTCGCCTATTTACTTCAGGTCCATCAGGACGAGACCGTGAGACCATCGGCTAAAAATATGTCATATCTCAGCACTTGATTGGTTTCCAAGATTAAAATGTTGAAACTTTGAGGAGTGTGGTGGGGCTGGTTGGACAAGAACAGAGAGGGAAGGTGAAGATGGTGGTGGGGCAAAATGGTGAACTGTATATAGCATTGTGAGTTGGTTTGGTACTCTAAGGTGTAAAAGATTTCTCGGAAATTGAGGGGTGGGGGTAATATCGGTAGGTTGGTCAGAATGAACTGAAATGATGGGACAGGTCAAGTGGAATACTTCTAGTGGCAATAGCTATTGTATGTGAATTTCGAAACTTTAGAGAGGGTAGAATGGGCATGATAGTCAGGGATGATGGTGAGTGGTGGGGTGTGAGGATGGGCATTGTAGGTCACCTGGTAAGGTGATAGTCTAAGATTAATCTGTAAGATTTGGCCGGCTATAGGCAAGAAATGTGTGGGATAGACGGAAAGGAGAGGGCAGGGTGGACTGGGTTGGAGTTGGGTGGTGAGGCATAGTAGAAGTTTGGTATGCACGGTGATGATGTGTATGGTATTGTATATGTGGAGCAGTGTTGATAATGGGAAGGTCTTAACCATAGATTCGAATTCAGTGTGGGGGTATCTAAATAATAAAGTCAAGTTGTGTGTGTGTGTGTGTGTGTGTGCATTTCGTTCACGAAAACAGTAATAGATATTGGCCTAATTCTTTTTGCATTAGGCCAGGGTAACTCCAGGAAGTCAGAAAAATACAAAACAAAAACAAAATGGCGAGTGCACTCGACACGACAGCACAGACTTGTCGGAAATCATGACAAGTGAAAGTATGCAAAAAATAATCTTTTCGACTTCTGGGTCAGAATTGGCCTGTGTGGGTTCAAGAACCGTGTGGATACAAAGTGAATGGTATTTACACCAGGTGACGCCGTTTTCAGCTTATCACCCGCCTTTAGCAATGCGGATCGATGATGTTTTTGACCACATGTGTGTGTGTGTGTGTGTGTGTGTGTGTGTGTGTGTGTGTGTGTGTGTGTGTGTGTGTGTGTGTGTGTGTGTGTAGCTGTTGCCATTATATCTCATGAACGGCCTGAGCTATCAACATGAAACCTTCAGGGTATTAAGATATGGTCAAAAACTTGGACGAGTTCGAAAATGGGCATGCAGGGTCAAGGTCGCCAAAATGATTGCCAAAGGTCAACTAGTTTTTATCACCTGCTTTTAGCACCATTACATCTCATGAACAGCCTGAGCCATCAACATGAAACCTTCAGGGTATCAAGACATGGCCAAAATCTTGGACGAGTTCGAAAATGGGCACGCGGGGTTAAGGTCAAGGTCACCAAAATGGCTGCGCGAAAGGTTTTTGTGTGAAACGCGGTGGCTGAATTCCGTAGAGTTTTGCGAATTGTCTTTGCATTTGGTTTGTAAGTAGCCTGTAACTTGGCCAACAACATATTCTGGCGGGCGACTAGCATTCGGCTCCCGAATGCTTTTCTTTCATTCTTCCTGCTATCAGAGGATTTTATTGAACTCAGGATAGTCCTCTCGGATTAAAGGCGTTAATTAGGGCTGTATCTAACCCCCCGTTAAAAAATTGTCCTAACAAGTAAAATCATCAGGAGGTGGCTATAATGAAAAATGTGTCATCGAACTGAGGATGTTCACCAACAGCCCCAGCCTGGCTAAATTCACTGCCTTAGCAGTGTTTATGTTTATGTTTGTTTATACTGTATGTTTAGTTGCCCCACGCCCGGAGTTCATTGACCCACTGAGCCCTGGGACACCCTTTTCATTTTACTCTTGCCACTCCTGACGATTTCATTCAGCTCGGGGTAGACTTTCTGAACTGGTGGAGTTAGATACAACCTAAATAACCCTTGCAGTACCATGGGCCTTTCCTACATTGAATAAAATTGCCTGGCAGCACTGAGAATAAATTAAAAAGACGTCAGCCGGATTGAAATGGTGGAGATTGCGGCAAACACACGTCTACATCTCAGCCGGTACTCATTATTTTGTGGACATGTATTTGTACATGATTCAGTTAATGCAGATCAGAGTCATTCGTTTTAGACACAAGCACAGAATGACAGCAGAGTTAACCTCTTCATTCTGATGTCTACTTGAATTTGGTGTATAACGTTCTGGCTACCTCAGGACGATTTTACCATGCTTAGGAGAAACCTCTTTCATTGAAGGGGTAAATTTTGGCTATAATTAACTATATTTAACCTCTTTAAGTAAAGCGGTCTCAGAGTAGCAAGAATAAAGAGAAAAGGACGTACTGGGGCTCAAGGGGTCGTGGGAACTAAGCCGGGGGAAGGGAAGGGCAACTACTGTACCCTGTCCACAAGTGTCTGCATCCTGACTGTGTGGTGAGAGGAAGTACACTCACTGGCCATAGTTTGTGCTCATCTCCTCAGCCAGGCTTGTCTAGCATTATTAACTTGTGCAGCTCCAAACAAAATACACCTTGTTAATTTGTGCAGCCCCAGTGCAAATCCACCCCGATTTCATTACAATTTTAATGGGAAACAAAGAGTGAATTTACATCCAAAATATACTGAATTGACATATGACTGTAGACTCAAAGTACTATGGCAATAAGAAAACAAGAATAGATTCTCTAAAAGTTTCCACTGGGCTGTAGTTAATAAAGCATGTGAAAGGCTTGGATACAGTTGAGAAAAGACAGTTCAGTGAGACTTGCGAAGTATATTATATTCCTTTAGAATACACACAATGAAAGTAAAGTATGATACCATTAGAAATAAAATAATAGGTGGTCCGGTGCAAGAATGGAATGCATCCATGGGACTTTATACACCCCCTGCTCAAGCTCCATGCACTCCCCGTTGGACATCCCTGCTCTAATCGTATCACTGGATAAAATGAAATGATAGCTAGGATTTCATGCCGAACGAAGACTATCTCCAATGAAAGTTACCTTTGCAAGACTACATGAGGAACAGTTCTCAATAATAATGTTACTTGCGCAGTCTAGGCAAACCTTCGAACTGTTTCAGCCAAGGGTGGAGAGGGTAAGCAGAAACTGTGGCTCAGAAGTGTATGAGTGAGCATCGGGGCCGAGTTATTGAAATTCAACTATGATCATCACCCAGAATATGACAGACGACGCTGCATTCACTGAGCCCTCTTTGTGGCGGCTGAGCGGTGCTGTGTTTGGTGTTGTGGTGACCCGTGCAGAGGCTGGGATCGCTGGGTCACGCTGCGCTGGGATGGGATTCACGTACATTTTTACGATGCATTCGCAGTTGTATTTTACATTTATTGTTGCCGGAAAAACAAGATACAGGAAGAGTCCGCACTGTGTTTTCCCAACTTTTAGTCTTTCTGCTGAAAATCGATATAACCTACCTTAGTTTTCCTCACGTTGCTAAATTTGCTTCTGTGGGAGGCATAGGAGACATGACAGGACCCTTTACGCTCTCTCTCTCTCTCTCTCTCTCCTTCCTGGGAAAAAAAAAATGACAGGGGCTGTATTTCTAGTTAACTTCGAAGATTTCCCAACGCCTCTTCTTCAGCGATTTATTTTGCCCATCACACCTTAATAATCCTGTGGTAATCCCAATGCAGACTATATCGACAGTAAACAGATACACATAACATACATGAGAAGGAAATGTGTAAAAAAAAAAAAAAAAAGGAGAAAGAAAAATAAGTCGCCAAGGAAGAGAGAGGAGTAATTCATTTTCGTTGGTAATCATGTGTTATTCTGTTGCTCAGAATAAACACAAGGGTAACAGCCGGTCTAGAGCAAGGATGCCCATCTTAATTTTGTAGATTTGATAGCATTGTAATGAACTATATTCTGTTCACCTTAATTAGGCGAAACACTGGCATCCCTCCATCTTGAGTGCTGAGCTTTTGTTGTTAAATAACCCTATCTGTCTGGCCGTGCAAACTCATCAGACGCAGGCAAGCAACGACCTCTTCAGGGTTGTCCTATGCGATAATCCGTGTTCCCTTGCGACTGACAGCGCCTCATCACGGCGAGGCTCGGGGAATAATGTGAAGATTTGGTTCCTGGATGGACGCTGCATTTGCTTCTCTCCACCCAGTACAAGGACACCATAGCAGGCTCCACTTCACCCCATAATTTGGTTATATGGTTACCACCCGGCGTTGTATATGGTTTCCTGGGTACAGGAAACCTTGAGGTTTATTACTGTAAAGGTCACGCAGAGCTGTAACATGATTGATGCTAGAATATGGTGCTAATCACGAAGAAGTGCTATAGAGAGGATCTAAAACTGCATTATTGTCGTATTGTGTCATTAAGATACAGGGAATTAGTTGAAAAAGGTGGAAATTCTAAGTTTAAGTGAGTGAAGCATGATTGCGTTAACATTTCATCACCGCCTTCTTGCAACAGCTTTTAAAATGAAACCCTAATTGTGGCCTAACCTAATGGCGTTGGCTAAGAGGCGACGAAAGCGGTTCAGTGAAAATGTAATAACTTTTGTAGGAGTATCTCTATAGGAAGGCACTGTGTTTGTGGGCAGCTGAGGCAAGGCAGTTACGTCATTTAAACTGGCACTGGTGAGGGGCACTGACCGCATAATCTCACATGCCCTCATATACACACACACGCACGCGCTCACATACACACGCACATAGAAACACACGCAAGCAGTTTCAAGTAGTGCTGACTGCCTTACACCAGTGGTATGTCCGGTGCTGGTAGACAAAACCTCCACTGCAATGACGCCTCTCTCTCTCTCTCTCTCTCTCTCTCTCTCTCTCTCTCTCTCTCTCTCTCTCTCTCTCTCTCTCTCTCTCTCTCTCTCTCTCTCTCTCTCTCTCTCTCTCTCTCTCTCCAGCTTAGGATAGACTTAAAGATCTGGAGGGATTAGAGAAAGCCTTTACTAACCTTTTCTTGTCTCTCAGAAGCTGAACGAAATCGTCTGGCAGCAGCAAGAATACATACAGTGCAACTCGTAAATAGTCCCACTAAAAACATCTGGTGGTATGTTCTGTGGGGACGGTTTCAGTCTGCTGGTGTGGGCGTGGGTGTGGCAGTGGGAGTAGGAAATGAAAAAAACTGATGCAGGATAGGCACCGAGAATGGTGACTGGCCCGTCCCAACAACACAGGAGAAATCGCCGGCCGAAGAGGAAGAGCGTTATATATGGACCACCCTTTATAATCGAGGTCTTTGTGCTGAAGGGGTTAGGACTCTCCCTTACAGCGGCTTGCCTTCATGTGGCGTGTTATTAATCTACAGTGACCGCCAGTATTCCAAGAAGTGATGGCTTCTAAGTAGTCAGTTATCCAAAAGTCTGCCTCTCTTGCGTCTCTCATCTCTGGAGTTACAGATGCTTGAATACGTAGTGAACTGGGGTACATTATCATCCACACATAAATGATATTAAGTACCTCACTCCACTAAGTCACATTCCTGCATCTGTCCTGTAATGAGAGAAAAGTAATAGAGGCTAACGAACATTTGTATGTGACTGTATTTTACTATCGATATCTTCGGATTTTTTTTTTTTTTACGTTAATCCCTGCACTTCAGGGGACGGCGGTGGCCGAATCAATAGAGAGGTGGCCTGCAGTCCTAATGGACCCAGGTTCGAAATCTCCGCTGGGACAGGGAAGAGTTTAAGGATTTGAATTTCATTAAAGCAGAGTTGACTGATCTGCCAGGCGACCTGCCATTTACAAATACCCCCGCTAATACCAGTACACCAGTCCTGTGTGAGACAGCCCTAGCATGTATTCAATATGGACTGTGGGTGTTCGCGCCGAAGTGGTGACATGTGGAGGTGTATGGACGTAGAAGGACTGCTGTGCCTTGATAACGGGCTATGAATCCTATGCCCAGAGTTGGACACAGAAAAAATGAATAAATAAAAACTTCATTGACGTATATTCTTATCATGTTCTTCTTATCTGCAGAGGATCTTTTTCAGCCTGGGCAGGATGTGTAGCGTTGAAGGGGTTATTTGAAATTATAGTCAGCCCCCCCCCCCCCGTTCGCAAGTCTGAATGAAAATCATCTAGAGGCAACAAGAAAATAACAAAGCTTACGTCACTGGTCTGAAGGAATGTTGTCAGGTATAACAGTATGTGAGTATTTCATATTGCCCGTACCCTAAGTACAGGAAGATTAATACTGTATATTTAATTTTGTCGTGGACTAGGAAAAGTTACTCAAGAACTTATAGTATGAAATCATATCACTGTTTAATGTGTTTAATTGAAAGTGATCGTTGTTTGATATAATTTAATGCATTATACAACCTTTTATCAACTTCGTCACAGTTTTAACGATGATAAACATCTGCTTAGTGACAAGTGAAAAGTGTTGCCATTTTGATTTTGTCGATGGTGGCTGCGTAAGCTGATGGCGCGCGCGCGCGCGCGCGCGCGCACGCACGCACACACACACACACACACACACACACACACACACACACACACACACACACACACACACACACACACACACACACACACACACACACACACACACACACACACACACTGCGTGGCGTGGCGTGGGCATGATGTGGTGGTCGCCGCTCACAGCAATAATGACATCGTTGGCTCGTGACGTCACCATGGTGCCATGTCAGCTGCCCACCAACTCACTACAGTTTGTTTACTTTAACTTGATGGAGATGTTCGTTTTATTACAGCCGCCTTCCAGTAGCTCAATGGCTGAAAAACGTACAGTACTTTGTTTTTACATCCTTTCCACAGCACTTTTTCGTGACTGACACCATCTGCCAGTGTTAATTTCATTGTTCGGCATTCATGATGGAGAGAGACCAGTTTCCGTCTTGGTGAAGTGAACAGAGTATAGTTTTTTCATAAGTCGCCCCCCGGAAAATTTTTATGTATAAAGCAGAGAAAATAAGAACAATTTACTGGCTGGCATCTGTCTAAATGGTATGACGAAATTGCCAACATGGCAAGGAGAGCAAAGCAACTCAGGTGATTATCATTGTACATATATCTTAATTATATATAGGCCTATACATGTAGTGTAGCTGTGTATGTACACAACTGGTAGACTTATGAATCGTGCCTGGAATCACTGCCCAAAGTTCATCCTGTCGTCTCTCTCTCTCTCTCTCTCTCTCTCTCTCTCTCTCTCTCTCTCTCACACACACACACACACACACACACACACACACACGTGTGTGTATGTGTGTGTATGTGTGTGTGTGTGTGTGTGTGTTCAGTGGTGTATCATCGTGTCATTCACAAACAGGACTATCTCCTTTCACGCTCTGCACCACCCACCACACACCCTCCACCACACCACAACCACGTGCTTACATGCAGTACAAACACACACTTTTCCTTGGGACACACGTGTTCACCCCCCATTCCCCCAACACACACACACACACACACACACACACACACACACACACACACACACACACACACACACACACACAAACACACACACACGTACGTGCCAGCATCACAGTGCCAATCCCTCCCCCTCCCCCAGAGAGCGCGTGACCACACAACCCTTCACTGCAATGATGTTTATTTCATTTAATTTATGCAACGACATCCTGTTTGTACTGACTTACGAAACATCTTTTGTGGTGTGCCCTGATAATTATAAAAAACTTCCATAGGTTATTCTAGGGCTGTTTTTTTTTTCCCCCTTTATGCAGGAAGAAGGAACCAAAGGCCAGGAGCCCGCAAACCATTCATTCCACGAAAAACAAAAGGGAGCCAAATTCAAGAGTAACAAATGCAATAGCCTATCAGCATGAGTATATTCCTCATCCGTTTGATGCTGTAATTAATGATGACCTTATAGTTAAATATGAGGGGGACGACTTTCGCCCGTAAGGCCATCAGTGAATGTATATTGCACTTGGAATAGGAACAATCTTGATTTGTTTATTTATTTTTTTTTTTACTCAAAATTTGCGCCAGGACGAACTCCGGAAATGTACAAAAAATCTCATTGAACATCCTGTATAACATTTCTATAGTTCCTTCAATTTAAACTGGCGGAGATTTTTGTCCCTTTGCAGCTTATTTTTCGCAGCTCAGTGGAGACTAAGACTATATTAAGATTCAATACATACTAACACACTGATCATACTGTGCCGGGAATCGAACCCACGACTCTAAGAAGACGGTCAGGTAAAAGATGCCTCACCTTGACACATACTTTTTACCCAGACTCTCCCTCCCCCTGCTGTAGGCCTGACGGGAAGAGGGAACCCTTTGACACTCATGCACGTCGAAGCATTTAATCGTACCCAGTTTCCCAAAGACATCCGGCAGTCCAGTATGGTAAAGAAAACCAAATACCGCACAGGAAAAATCAACCAGCTTCCAGTACCATATTTACGCGTTAATCTCATGGTACTGCTCAACATTCAAATAAAAAAGATGGCAGTTTTACACCAATTTAAAGAGAACAGAGCATACTGCCTAAAGTCTCCTGTAACCCAAATATAATCGTCTGGAAGTTAGGTTGGGAAGGAAGGAAGAAAAATACTTAGACTGTTACCTGTTAACTTCACGAGAAACATTTTAGTAAGTGTTCAGTTTTTGCTATGGCGGTTTACATCCAGATCCCACATTTTACTGCCGGGTGGACAGGGTGGTAGTAATAGTAGTAGTAGTAGTAGCAGAAGTAGTAGTAATACCGTAGTAGTAGCGGTAGTGGTAGTAGTTATTGTTGCACAGTAGCAGTGGTAGTAGCAGTAGTAGTAGAAGCAGTAGTAACACCGTAGAATTAGTAATAATAATAGTAGCAGTAGTAGTAGCAGTAGTAGTAGCAGTAGTAGTAGTACTAGTAGTAGCAGCAGTAGTAGTAATAGTAGTAGTAGTGGCGGTGGTGGTGGTAGTTGTTGTTGTTGTTGTTCATGATGTTGTTGCCCCAGGTTCATCTGAAACGTAGACCCAGTGACCTGCAGGCTAAAGTAACCCATCACCTCTCCAGTTCATAATCCTTCTTTCGGGGGACAGGCAGGGAGTTAAGGGACCGTTTGTATAACCAGGCAGAGCAGCCGCCTGGTTATATCGGTGCCACCACGTGAAGGCGTCTCTCCAGCACATTGAGGAAGAGGGACGAGAGACAAGCAGAATGAGGTCAGGTGACAAGGATTCTCCGCAACACATCTTCCTTTGCGATTTATTTAACTTACTGCATTTTAATATTTTGTCTAATATTTATGTCTTTTTGATATCGACCTTGTTTGTATCAGTGACTTATTCAGGTTCTATGAGGAGACTGAATCGCTGAGGGAAAGGCATCACGGAATCTTTAAATACGCTTAGAGTACGAAGCTTTGTCCGCCGGTTTAGAGGGGGAGAGGTTGGGCGTGGGGGGATTCAGGCGCAATGGACAGAACAAACTGCTAAGAAGAGGGTGTTACGAGATCTCCACATACACTCAGAGTACGACCTGAGTCCACGATTTAAGGGGGGGGGGTGATGGGGGTATAAGGGGGGCTTGGGAGGGGGGCAGTATTGTGATAGGGAAAAGGGGCTTAGATGGGGTCGGGGAAGGGTGAAGTTTGGGTATAAGGGTGGGGGGTGGGGAAGGGGGCAGTATCGTGATAAGGAAAAGGGGATAATGATGAGGTGGGGAAAGGTGAAGGTTGGGTTTAAGGGTGGGGAGTAGGGAGGGGGGGTTGATGGGGTGGGGAAAGGCGAAGGTTAGGTATATGGGTGATGGGTAGGGAGGAGGGGTCGACGGGAGGAAGAAAGATGAAGGTTGGGTATAAGTGTGGGGTAGGGAGGGGGGCAGTAGCGTGATACGGAAGAGAGGGAAGGAAGGAACATCTCTGTATAAACTGGATAATAACCACTAATACTATTTTCGTGTTGGGCGGGTCCTTGAAAGCAATGAATGTAGTCTTGCCAAATGCCAGTTTTTCGAGGCAGTCGTGAAAGCATTAGTAAGGGGATGTTTTAACCTCTTTAGCTCCAGAATGTCACTGTTTATATAATTCTACATTCTCTCTCTCTCTCTCTCTCTCTCTCTCTCTCTCTCTCTCTCTCTCTCTCTCTCTCTCTCGTGTGTGTGTAGAGGAACAGCACAACACAGAAGTAAAATTATTGTGTCAGAATCGGGGTGTCGTGAAGGGATAAAAATACAGAGGCAGCACGTGAGACGAATAGTAACAAAGTGCACACACACACACACACACACACACACACACACACACACACACACACACACACACACACACACACACACACACACACACACACGGTATCTTTATTGTATGAGTATATAATCCACTTTATCCCTTCAGTCCTGTGACGTATTTTATTGAGTTGTTCTTTTTACCTACAGACGATAATATTCAGGTGTGAGATCTGTTATAGTGAAGGGCTGGTAGTAGTAGTAGTAGCAGTAGTAGCAGCAGCAGCAGCAGCAGCAGTAGTAGTAGTAGTGGCGGTGGTCGTCGTAGTAGTAGTAGTAGTAGTAGTAGTGGTGGTGGTGGTGGTGGTGGTGGTGGTGGTGGTGGTGGTCGTCGTCGTCGTCGTAGTAGTAGTAGTAGCAAACTCAAGCTCATCTGAACATGAACCTGGTGTACTGCAGGCCAAAGTTGCCATTCTTCCGCAGTCCACCATCCTTCTCACGGGGGAACAAGGAACGGGCTAAGGAACGTTTGTTTAACCTGGCAGCTCCACCGCTCCGTCATATCAGTGTCACCACGTTAAGGCGTCCCTCTCCACCACCTAAGTGACGGAGTAAGCGAAGGCTCAATCTAACCTCTCAAGTTCGAAATATCTGTCCAAACCTGAATATAATTGTCTGGAGGTCGCAAGAAATGAATTAATACGTACTAGGCCTGAAGGGGTTAATGGAGATAAAGGCGAACATTCCTGCGTATGTATTCTCTTATTCTGTACCAGTGTGATTGATGTGTGGGTGTTGGCGTCAGAGTTCATGGCTAAAATCGTATGTGGGTGTGGGACTGGCCATCTGGAGGGGATGGAGAATTAAAGACTGACTGTAAGAGGGGAGGAGGGGTAGGGGAGAGGCCTAGGATGGGATGGAGGGATTGCGTCGAGATGTATATGAGGGAGAGGGTGTAAGCCGGGGAGAGGTCAGCCAGATAGCGAAGGACACGGTGACATGGATGAGATCCGTTTGTAACCACCCTTTGTGGGATTCAGGCGTCAGGAGATAGTTAGATTGATAGATACATAGATTGACAGATACAGGTACTCGTTGCGAAGGTGCGGGAAGGGAGCCTAGGGACGGGTGGTTGATTAAGGAGAGCGCCAAACATAGGCCTTCTTCTTTGCTATCCTCGTCTTATTCTCGTAGTCTGGTCACACTCATACGGGAGATGCGATCGGTGCCTAGTGTGGGGAGATGCAAACCAGAAGTACTTGGGGTTTGCGGCTAAATCTGCTTAGAGGCCCATGTACATGCATACATACGTACATACATACATACATATATACATACCTACCTACCTTTCCAACCTACCTACCTACCTACCTACCTACCTACTTACCTACCTACCTACATACATACATATCTACCTACCTACCTACATACATACATACATACGTACATACATATATACACACGAGAGAGAAAAATACAGTACTAACATGGTCTTCACAGATGTCTTCTATACCG